>NW_004443964.1:20048207-20082105 GCF_000243295.1 Trichechus manatus latirostris
GGATCTTGGCTGAAAGCAGAGAATACCAGAAAGATGTTTACCTGTGTTTTATTGACTATGCAAAGGCATTTGACTGTGTGGATCATAACAAATTTTGGATAACATTTTGAAGAACGGGAATTCCAGATTAACTGTGCTCATGCAGAACCTGTACGTAGACCAAGAGGCAGTTGTTTGAACAGAACACTGCATCAGGAAAGGTGTGTGTCAGGGTTGTATCTTTTCACCATACTTATTCAATCTGTATGCTGAGCAAATAATTCAAGAAGCTGGACTATATGAAGAAGAACACAGCATCAGGACTGGAGGAAGACTCATTAACAACTTGCAATATGCAGTAGACACTACCTTATTTGCGGAAAGAGGACTTCAAGCACTTACTGATGAAGATCAAAGACTACTGCCTTCAGTATGGATTACACCTCAACATAAAGAAAATAAAAATCCTCACAACTGGACCAATAAGCAACATCATGACAAATGGAGAAAACACTGAAGCTGTCAAGGATTTCATTTTACTTGGATCCACAATCAATGCCCAAGGAAGCAGCAGTCAAGAAATCAAAGGAAGTGTTGCATTGGGCAAATCTGCCGCAGAAGACCACTTTGCAGTGTTAAAAAGCAAAGATGTCATTTTGAGAACTAAGGTGCGCCTGGTGTTTTCAATTGCCTCCTATACATGTGAAAGCTGGACATTGAATAAGGAAGATCAAAGAAGAATTGATGCCTTAGAATATGGTGTTGGCGAAGAATATTGACTATACCATGGACTGCCAGAAGAACAAATAAGTCTATCGTGGAAGAAATACAACCAGAATACTCCTTAGAAGCGAGGATGGCAAGACTTCATCTCATGTATTTTGGACGTGGGACCAGTCCCTGGAGGGGGGCATCATGATTGGCAAAGTAGAGAGTCAGCGAAAAAGAGGAAGACCTTCAGTGAGCTGGATTGACACAGTGGCTGCAACAATGGGCACAAATATAGCAACAACTGTGAGGATGGCGCAGGGCCGGGCAGTGTTTTGTTCTGTTGTACACAGGGTCGTTATGAGTTGGAATCGACTCAAAGGCACATGACAACAACAACAATCAGCATCATCATTATCATCATCGTCATCATCATCATCATCATCATCATCAACATGAGTGGACCAGATGGTCAAGTATTTGAGTCAGCTCAGTTCCTGTCTCTAGGCAGTTCTTTGTAGGAAGCCAAATTCTTGATTAGAAAGTCACCGAAATCGATCTTGAAATCAGAGGAGAGAAGCTGTCGGGTCCTCAGGGAGGTCTGCTCAGGCCCCCCAGGCCCGCTCCCCAGCCCTGCCTCCCCTTGGAACACACTCTCCAGGGACCAAACAGCTCCAGGTTTCTAGATTCTGTGTCTCTCTCTGCTTAATAAACACCATCAAAATTTGCCTTTCTGAGCCCCATTGCCTTCCCCTTGACATGATCTTTAAATATGCTAATGACATCGATTGGCTGTAATCAAGTCTTGCTCTTCCTGCCTTTTTGGCCTGGGAGTCAGATCTTATCTCCTTCTGAAATGGCATTTGTGCTGATTTCACTGACTTAACCCCTGGAGGTGGGGACAGGGAGAGCTCTGTAACTCCATGACTTCCCTATTTATAGTGTTGACCTAGACAGCCTCAGGGGGTTATGAGAGCCTCATATTTAACACACTCTCTGTGAAAAGATTAGAATCTCCTTTCATTTGTCCCCAGATTACTTCCTTCCACCTTCAAGGGCCCAGCTCTCATCTGTCCAGTTCTGTGAAGACTTCTATGTCTACTCTATCTGTGCCCTTCCTCTCATCTCAGCCCCAGTCCTTCCAGCCAGAGCAGCCTGATTCTGACTCTGGTGCTCTGCACGCCTTGGTGGTTTGAGCTGCCCTCCTCAGGACAGGCCCTGGCTCCACTGGAGCATTCTCTCCCCAGCCTGACCCTTCCCGAACTCTCTTCAGATCCTTCCTCTGCCCTCTCCTCTTCCAATCCAGGTGCCTGCGGGGCTTATGTAGGCCGCCATGTTTGGCTTTAACCATTGCATGCTAGTGAGGCTTTATGGTCTGGAACCATACTTCTCAGACTATCTGTGGTGAAGAGCCAGGGGTTCTTGCTGATTTTGTTTTTGTTGTTGGTTTGTGACTTTGGAGAGACCCCCTCTGTTACAGAGTAGAACTGCTCCATAGGATTTTCTTGGCTGTAATCTTTATGCAAGCAGATCACCAGGGCTGTTTCTTCCAAGGTGCCGCTTGGTAGGTTCGAACTACGGACCTTTTTGTTACCAGCTGAGTGCAAATCATTTGTACCACCCACAGACCTTAAGAACCAGAGTTTCTTTGTTTTTATTTTCAATTTCTGATACTATTATAAAATACAGTGAAAATAAAATATTAGAGAAATGAAATAAAAATAAAGACATACAAAATAAAAGCCCAATTTTAAAAACTATTAGATTCATTGGACATAAAGTTGCCCTGTCAACTTGCTTAAAAATTCTAAATTCTTACTCTCGATTTCTGCCCTTTTCTTGTCATAGGCTGGTAGCAAAAGTTTTCGGATGGGTGCCAGTCCCTAGATCATGGTTGGGGTGGCACTGGTCCAGAACACTTCTGAAGTAGGAGGTCTAGAAAATGGCCTGGGAAAGGGCACAGCTCTTAAAATCCCACGAAATTGGAGGAGATTGTGTTAATTACTCCATCCATCTGTGCATCCACTGAACAAACATTTAATGACCAACAACTATATGCCAGTCACTGTTGGATGCAGAGGCTAATAAAGATTAATATAACAGGGCCTTAGCCCTCAGGATGTTCACAGGCTGGGAGGGGAGACAGTCACTTTGATAAATAATTAAAAGCTGGTGAAATCAGGTCAACAACAGACCAGGCATCGGGGGCACAGAGGCAGGAATATTAATTCTGCTTGGGACCAACGGGGAAGGTTCTACCAAGATGCTTGTGCTGGAATCTAAAAGCAGAGAGGCAGGTATTCAATCCCATATGGGCAGCCAGCCCTCAAGAAATGAGTTAATATGTGTAAAGCCCTTAGTGAAGGGCCTGACACATAGTAAGTGCTTTGAAGGTATTAGGGATTTTAATTGCTAAGCCTTATAATCATCATCATTATCATATGCATCCACCTAGACCTACCCAGCACTGTGCTTGACTTTGACTTGGGACCATGGGTGTCCCAATACGTTGCTCCTTTAGGGAAAGGGAGCAAACTGGCCTTGACCCACCCCGTTTGTCAGAGGAAACATTTAGAGGAGGTAGGTTGGGAGTTGGGTCTTGAAGGAAATGGTTGTGGACAGATAAAGATGAAAGAGGGAAACAGAACCTTCAGGACAGGAGGGTCCCTTAGCTATATAGCCTGAGGGGCAAATTCAAGGTCAAGGGAGGAGGCTAGTCTGATGGGGAACAGATGAGGATGGAGGGACTGGGTGAGGCTTGGTGGAGTTGGAGGGCGGCCAGGCTGAGAATTTTCTGGGCCGTTGGACTAAGGGGCTTGATATTATTCATTCTCCTTCAGAGCAACAGATAATGGTAACTGGGATTTGTACGCAATTTGCACTGTATAAAGCTCTTTCATAAACATTTTCTCATTTAATCCTTGTAACAACCCTATGTAGGGGATATTAACTAAGCCTCACTTTACAGATCAGAAGGCTGAGCTCAGAGGTTGACACCTTGCCCAAGGTCACCCAGGTGGCCTTGGCACAGGCAGGATTTGAGCCCCAGGTCCCTAACTTCAGTGTGCCATGGAGGGGTGACCTGAGCCAAGACCCCCAGGGAGCTGTGATAGCACCTTGAGGAGGCCTTGGCTCCGGGAAAATGATGCCCTAGGAGCAGCCGTTCCTTTCTTCTTTTCCCTTGTTTCTTCCCAGCAGACAGGCAAAAAGGAGACGTGAAGACAAGTCACAGGACAGAGCGCGGCAGCGGCAGCAGGACAAGGGCAGGCCACTTGGCGACAGAGGACACCTCAGGGCGACCTACCCGACCTACCCGCTCCTCCTCCACCTCCCTGAGTCCGATATCAATCAAGGGCAAGTGCACTTAGCCTGGGCACGATTACCATAACTTTGCATTTATTAACTTGGCAAACAGGGCCGTTTAAGTTTTGTTTTGTTTTGTTTTGTTTTTTAAATAACTCTGAAAAGGTGCACTGACCTAAAAAGGTGGAATGAATGGGAAGCCACCTTGGGAACATTCTGGAAGTGAAAACAGGCCAGAAGTGCCGGCCAGAAGTGCAGAGTTGAAAGCAAGAGCACACACATACACACACCGTTACAAATCAATAGCATCCCTCAAGCCTAGACTAGTGGTTGTCCATCATGGGCAATTTTGCCCCCCAGGGGACATTTAACAATATCTAGAGACATTTTTGGTTGCCACAGCTGGAGGAGGGTGCTACTGGCCTCTAGTGCATAGAGGGCAGGGAAGCTGCTCAACATCCCAGGATGCACAGGACGGCGCCCACATCCAAAAGGTACTGTATCTGTCTCAAAATATCCATAGTGCTGAGAACCCCTGGCCTGGACAATACTTTGGTATCACAGACAGCAGAAAACTGGGCTCTCCGTGGGCTGTGATCCAAACCCAGACTTCCAATTCTTGAAAATTGAGTCACAGAAAGGCAAGCGTTCCCTACTCTATGTTTCCTGAGCTCCATCATTTCCCAAACACTGGAGCCCCAGGGACAGGCACCGGGGTGACACCAACAGCGGGTCATCCTGCTCAAGGCCACATGGCTAGTAGTTGGTAGAACAAGGACTTGGAAACTCCGCTGCCTTCTGTGAATGTCCTTAGCCCTCCTCAAGGTCAGCACTCAGCCTCTGCTTTCATTTCTTTCACAGGTATAGTTTGTCCCTTTTATTTTCTAGTCAGAAAACCCATTTTAGAGCTATGAGGACTCTCATTCCTGGGTGACATACTCAGTGTTTTTGTTTTTTATTTTTTAATTTAATAAGTTAACCAGCTGCCACTGAGTTGACTCCAACTCATGGCGACCCCACATGTGTCAGAGTAGAACTGTGCTCTATAGGGTTTTCAGCAGCTAATTTTTTGGAAGTAGATCACCAGGCCTTTCTTCTGAGGCATTCCTGGGTGGACTTGAACCTCCAGTCTTTCAGTTAGCCCCTGAGCACATTAACCATTTGCACCACCCAGGGACTCCAGGTCTAATAGGTAAGGTGCTATTGTTTCCATTTTATAGATTGGCACATTGACATCTAGAGGTTAAAGACGTCACGTGCCCATCTGTTTCCCTGAAGAGCTTCGAGCTCCTGGAGGGCAGAGATTGCCTCCCACGGCCCCTGCAGTCCCAGCCTCGGGCAAAGTCCTGTGTGTCAGCAGATGCCACATGAAATGTTTTCAGTTAATGGCCAGTCCTTCTAGCAGATTAGACCCCAAGCTCCTGCCTCCAGCACAGTGCACTCTCCACACCCATTCCTTCTCCCCAGTAGCGAAGCACCACCTCTTCCAGTGTTTGACCCCTCCCCAGCCCCTGAGTGTAACTCCCCAAGGCAGGCAGTTACCGGAAAGTCACAGCACCAAGCCTCAGCCCAGCCTTTTCCCTCCTTCGCTCCCCTCCCCTCAGGCCTTAAAAATGGCTTGGGGAGGACAGGCTTCTCCTCCAGACCCTTGGGTGCGTCTTCCCTGCCCTCAGCGAAGCCCGTGCAAACTGGCCACCCTGACCTTCACTGGTCACTGACAGTTCACCCGACAAGAGGAAGATACTGAAGAGACATGTCAAGCAGCCGCAACTTGGGAACCTCGTTTAGATAATGATTTTAACAAACAAGTTGTAAAAAAATGACCTATATAGAGACAATTGGAAGTATGAACACTGATTAGGTATTTGGTGATTTAAGGAATGGCTGTTAATTATTAAAAGTGCAATAATGGCCTTGTGGTTATATTTTAAAGAATGAGTCCTTATCTTTTAGAGATACAAACTGAAATATTCACAGATGAAATGACACAGTGTCCGGGTTTTACTTTGGAATAATCGCGGTGGGAGGAAGTGGGGGGAGTACGGATGAAACAAGGTTGGCCACGAGTTGTTAATTGTTGCAGCTGGGTGGTGGGTACCTGGGAGTTTATAATCGCATTTTATCTAGTTTTGTATTAAAAAAAAAAACAACCAAACCTGTTGCCATCAAGTCGATTCCGACTCATAGCGACCCTACAGGACAGAGTAGAACGGCCCGGATAGGGTTTCCAAGGAGCAGCTGGTGGATTCCAACTGCAGACCTTTTGGTTAGCATCTGTAGCTCTTAACCACTGCCTGGGACCATTTAGGGAGCATACAGACCAGGGTTTCCAAACTATTTTCAGTGGAACCCCAGGATTCCAAAGAGATGCTTCAGAGACTGACGCTGGAGGTGGAGTAAGAGGAGAAAGAGGCGAGGGGGAGGCCGAGGAGGGGCTCTGAAGCCTCACGTTTGTTTCATATGTTGAAGTTCTCTGGAAGGTTTCATTTTGGGAAAAAGGTGCTGCCCAGAGGATGAAGCAATTTTCCCAAGACCAGGTGTGTTGGGGGCAGAGCTAGGCAGAGTACAGTTTCTCGACTCTCAGCCTTTTACACCCCACTGCTTTCTTCAGGCATAGCTGCTGCCCCACAGACCCTACAAGACTCAGTGGGCCTGAGGCCTAAGCCCAGGGAGCCACAGCCAGGATGGGGGCTGGGCAGTCCACCCTGCCCTGAGGTGGCTGTGGGCTGCTGCCTCCCTCGGCTCACCCATTTGCCGTCTATTTCTAAAGCAAGGCCTGTGGTGCAAAACCACCACCTGGCCAAGCACCAGTGGCTCCGCTGGATGGGGGGCAGCCCCTCTTAAGTGTGCCTGGGCCAGAGAAGTGCTGAAAAGGCTCCGTCGCTGGCCATACAGCAGAGCTCATTCCAGAAGAGGAAGGCCTCATTCGCACCCATTCCTAAGACCAGGGCTGGCCAAATGTTCCCATGCCCAAGTGGTCAGGGCAAGGGGAAATAAAGTCTGAAGTTATTGGATCTCACCTGCAAGCTAGGTGGGAAGGAGCACAGAGGGCAGAGGAAGGGGGGAAGAAGGGATATTCCCTGTGAGACTGAGGTGGGGAGTCCATTAGCTGGAAACAGAGCCTGGTAGGACTCTGCACGGGCACAAGGGAGAATGGGCAGCCGTCAGTGACGGAGGTCAAGGTGGCAGTGCAGGGGTTCTTCCACTTGTTCCCCCAAATCCACCCTCTACCCTTCCCCACTGCTCTGTGCCCCAGAGCCAACCTGTATGAACTGCATCAATGGGCTTCCTCACCTTCCAAAGTCCAGTCAGGTTCAGCCAATAGGAAGCCCCAGCAGTAGATCAGGGGAGGGAGGAGAGAGAGGTTGGGGTATTTATTTCACAAGCCCTCTCTCTGTGGGGTGGCCCTGGACTGCCTGTGTCCTTCCATGGAAGGTCCCTGCCGCTCTCTTGGCAGCCTGTCTCCACGACTCTCTCCTGCAGGGTGCTGCTAACTTCTTCCTCCTTTCTGTCCTAAGGATGGTGACAGCTTGTACCACACCAGCCTCAGGATGCAGTATGATCCCTGTGGTTTCTCCATCCTGTGCACATCATTCTAAATAGCCCCTTTAATAAACTCTCCTTGATTATACGGATTCAAGTGGGCCATCCATCTCCGCCTAAGACCAGGCTGCTTGGGAGCTTAGTTTGCAAATGTGAGTACACAGTGAGGCTTTCTTGAATTTGACCCCAGTGAGCTGGAGGGCTGGGGAGGCCTCCCCAGGGGGCCCAATAAGACTGACTGGGCAAGGGGTGAAGGCAGGATGTGAGTCAACCCCAAACGCGTGAACAGAGTCCCCTGTGGAGGGAATCCAGCTGGAGGTGTGGCTGGTGGGTATCACAAAGACCTGGGGGTGTCCCCAAACCTCATTGGAAAGATATTGTTAGGGGGCAAAGGAGGGCAGGAGGTGGAAGAGTCCAGAAAGAAAAGCAGCAAAGGCAAAGCTCTACCGTGTCTCTATAGCTGTGTCTGCAGGAGGATGGGGCACTGCACAGCTCCAGGAGGTACGTCCACACAGGCTCTGTAGGGAAGGGGCTCCCTGGAGTTAGGCATCACTGGGGCCCTGGGCCTCTGGCTGCTGAATTCCGCAGGAGGAGCCCCACTGGCTGGTCACAAATATCCTGCCCAATCTACCTTCTCAGTCTTGCTTCTGGGCCCTCTCCTGCAAACACCCTGGCCTGAGCCAGAATGAGTCCTGGACACTCCCCAGCTCCCTGCCTTGGAGCTTTTCCTCCAGCTTCACTGTTTGCTCAGAGTGCCCATCCCTGTCTCTAGGACAGGCAGAATCTCTCTCCTGGACTCCATGGCACTCCAGGTCAGCTTCTCTTGAGCATAAGTCCCCACCTTTAGATTAGTGTTGTGCCCCGAAACCTGCCTTCCATAGTGCCCCAGTCATCCCCTTGCTGTGTGACCTTGGCCAAGTCAAGTATTCTCTATGGATCTCAGCTTCCTGTTCTGCAAAACGGAAGTGGTTGTGAATGGTAAATTAGAAGATCTCTCATGTCCCTTCCAGAGCTAAACTTGGCTAATCCATGGATCCGAGTCCTTGTCTCACCTGCAGATGATGCAAGACAAGAGCGCGTGCCTCACTAATTCATCTTTGTACTCCCAGCAGCACCTAGGGGAGGGCTGGGCCAGTAAGGGTTGGCTGGATGGGTGGGTGGAGTGAGGAAAGGCAATTCACTCCATGGCTTTATACTGATAGAAGTGTCTCTTGGGAACTTCCCACTGTCTCTGCCTACTTCCTGACAGATCCTGCAGGTTCTCATTTGTAACCTGGCCTCCCCTGAAAGGCGCATCTGGAACCAGCAATAACAATTATTGTTTGAAGGAATATGGGAGACTATTGACCACAGTTACCTGGGGGGCATGGATTTGGGAGACTAAGGAGGAAGAAAAACAGAGTGTCCATTGTATTCTTTCTTGCTTTCGTTGGAGTTTTTAAACAACAAATCACTTTTATAACATAAAAGAATCCTTTTTTAGGCGGGGAGTCCTAAACAAGAAGTTGAAAATGGTGGGTGCCTCCAAGGAGAGGAATTGGATAGCTGGGGATTGGGGCGGGGGTGGGGAGTGGAGAGGAGACTTACTCGTCATCTGGTGGGTAGGTACCTTTGGACTTTTGTACTGTGTATAATCACCTATTAAAAAATAAATACAAATTTAAGAAACGACTTACCTGTGCAGTTCTGCGAGATAAATGAAGGACTTTCACATGCAACAGCTCATTTAATCCTCCTCACGACCCTGAGAAGTAGTCATATTATCCCTGTTTTCAGATGTGGAAACCAAAGCTTGCAGGGGATTAAAGATTTGCCCAGAGTTTCTCAGTTAGTGTGATGTGGCATTGAGACTCATACCCTGGTTTTTTGGTCCTAAAGCAGACTGCCTAGGAGGCTTAACTTGCCAAATATACTCCTATTACAGAAAGGAAAATTGGCATTTGATGTATGACTCAGTCTCTGGAAGGTTTGTTTATTGTGAGTCAGACCCACTGAGCTAGAGCTCATTGGAGGCAGCTGAAGTAACAGAGCTCCCAATGCTGCAAAACTGAGACCCACACAGGGCTGAGGAGACCCCAGCAAACCTTAGACACGAGGGACTCACCAGGCCATCCTTCATATCCCAACTCCTTACCTGGACTATCTAGATCCTTCCACTTCATCTTTGGAAATCTCACCTTAACCAGGCTAGGTTAGCTCTATAGACTTCTCCTTTGCCACTCAAAACACCCTTGTCCAAAGTCAACTGTCCCTGCTGCATCCTATACCCTGTGTCTTGTTCATAGCAGCACTCTGGCACCTAGCCCTAGACCCATCACATGGCAGAACCTCAGTAGATACCGTATTTTTCGCAAACAACGCGGTCACGTAAGTAATGCACCCACACATATAACGTGCATAGAGAGCCTAGGAAAATAATGCATGCGGGGATAGCGTGGTTGGCAAAAAATGTGTAACACGTGCATTATTTGCGTAAAAACCCGGTACTTGTGGAGTGAATGACTGAACTAGCAGCCAGCCCTATGCCCCCACCAGGCCACCTTGTCTTCTTTTGTACACCCTGCATCTGTGCCAACCCACCCCATTGGGGTGCAGAGGAAATAGCAGTAGCTGCTCATCTTACCTTGTTAATTAATAAGCACTTGTCCCTCGCAGGCTGCCCAGCCCTCTAGGTCTAATTTCCCACAAGCCCAGGAACTTGGGACGGGGGTCCTCTGGTGGGTAGACAAGCCATTTGCCCCCTCCCTGAGATGTGGTTTAGCCAAGCCAAGGTCCCTGAGCCCTGGGGGGTGGAGCAACGTGGTAGTGGTGGGGAGGGGGCTGCGAGAGGACTCTGAGCAGCGCTGCCTCTGATATTAACTCAGCAGAGCTGTGTCAAAATTACTCATTTCTTCATCTCTGCCTTCTCTCATCCCTCCCTCTGAACATCAGTGCTTCCCCTCTCCGACCTCCCCTGTCACTTCTCAGAGAAAGACGGGAGGAGACAGAAGGAGACTGAGTTTACATTCTCTTTGGAGCTTGTTTGGATTTTCAATGAGCCTCAGTCCCCGCTCACACCCTGACACCCACCCCCATCACCGCACCCCTGCTCACCTTCCCTCCCAACATCCCCTCCACCCCTGCCGGGTCCTTACCTTTCTTTCATCCTCCCCTCTCCTTGCCTCCTCTGTCCCTCCCCCTCCACCAGCAGCAGGATTTCTGCTCCATAGCAAGAATTTCAGAATTTCTAAGCCCTGGGAAAACCCAGCTCCACTAATGAGCCGAAGCTGATCTGTCTCCAGGCTTCGGCAGCTGCATTTATGAATCCCTCACTTGGCAGGGCCTTCACTGACTCCAAACACTTTCTCATTATTATTCATTCAGTGCAAGGGAGCTGTTTCTTAGGCATCTGCCGTGGGAAAAGCCCTCACCTGGGGGGCTGGAGACACAGGAGCTAGGGACAAGACCCTCTCCCTCAGCAAGCAATGACCCAGCAGGAGCAGCCGAGATGTAGACAGCTCCGTGTGAGAGAGGGGAGGCCGCCACTGCACAGCCAACAGAACTGGAGTCTGGTCTGGGTCTTGCTACCAGCCAGCTGCGTGACCTTGGGCTGGTCCTTCCTCTCTCTGGGTCTTGGTACTTGCATTTGTAAAATAAAGGGTTGAACTAGATCAGTATTTTCCAAACTGCAGGTTGCAACCCATTGGAAGATGGTGAAATCGATTTAGTGAGTTGGAGCCAGCATACAAAAAAAAAAAAAGAGAGAGAGAGAAAAAGAAGTGACCATATCAGAGCATTGCACATAGTAACAGTAGGTATTACATAAAGAAACTTCTTCCAGTTGTGGCTATGTGTGTATATATAGGCACACATGTATTGCATATATATGCACGTGTTTGTGCCTTTGAGTATATACACATGTATGCGTGTATGTATTGTGTATCCATGTGTTTGTGTCCGTGTGTGTACTGCGTATCTCTGTGTATATTTGCATACACGTGTATGTGTGTGTTCCATGCATGCGTATGTGTTTCTGTGTGCGTAGTATGTACCTGTGTATATGTGTGTGCATGTGCCGGATCACAACACAGAGTGTATTTCTTATCATGGGTCACAGTCAACATATTTTGGGAAATACTGGTGTAGATGGTCCCTAAAGGCTCTTCTGGCTCTAACACAATATGGCTTCAAAAGTTGTTAGAAGGGCACCCTAAGGGATTCATTAGGGCCATGGGGGTAGTAGATGGCTTCACGAAAGAGACGATGGCATTTGTACCTTTAAAGATGAGTAGATGTCAGCCTGAGCCCGGAAGAACGAGACGGTATCCAGCTACCACCGCCGATGGCTCTGACAGGGATCACGGCGTGGGAGAAAAATGTTGAACAAAATTCAAATTCATACAAAAAGACCAGACTTACTGGTCTGACAGAGACTGGAGGAGCCCCCGAGCCTATGGCCCCTGAACACTCTACTAACTCAGAACTGAAGCCACTCCCGAAGCCCACTTTTCAGCCAAAGATGAGACAGGCCTATAAAACAAACAACAGCATATGAGAGGAACGTGCTTCTTAGTTCAGTCAAGTATACAAGACCAAATGGGCAACACCTGCCCAAAAGCAAAGCCGAAAAGGCAGAAAGGGACAGGCAACCTGGACAAATGGGCATGGTGAAGGAACCCGAGGTGGAAGGGGAGTGAGGGAGAGGGCTGACACATTGCGGCGATGGCAACCAGTGTCACAAAACAACTTGTGTATAAATTTCTGAATGAGAAACTAATTTGCGCTGTACACTTTCACCTAAAGGACAATAAAATTTACAAAAAAAGGAAAACGGGAAAGAACAAGTTAAAAAAAGATGAGTAGGGTTTCCACCAACAGAGAAGTGTGAAGAAGTGTGGTGGCAGGAATAGAAAAAGGAGAAGGGGAAACATCAGGGAGAAGTCCTATGAGCCAGGGGCAGAGAATGACTGGGAGGCTCTGGGGGTGTAAAGATAGGCTGGGGCCAGAGCTAGTGGAGGCCCTTGGTTTCCTTAGGCGGGGTGGGTTTCCCATAGGGATAGTGGGGAGCAAAGGAAGGCTTTCAATCTCTTAATAACCCTATGAGGGACCCCAAGACTCCATGCTCCTCTCCCTCTCCCAGGAAATGACTTCATAGACGCATTCATACTAAGGTGTGACTGACTGATAGGACTTTGTGAACTACCGGTTTTAAAGGGATGGTTGGTGTTTTACTGTTGGCAAGTGGCTCTAGGGCAGAGGAATTCTGGAATTTTTTGGGTTGGACAGGACTTTAAGGTAACAGTAAAATGATCTTTTTTCCAGGGGAAAAATTAGGTCTGAGAATGTATTGTTTTCCTGCCCGTGCTGCCTGACGGTCTGGGAGGTGGTTTACACGCTGATATATGGGCGTTTCGGGGACATTGATATTTGTGAGGACATTTGGGACAGAATACTTGAAAAGGTGACTATTCTGAGAATCCAAGACATAAGCAGATCGACTCATTGAGTCTCTGCTTTCACAGATGAGGGAGTTGAAACTCAAACCCGCACAAGGTGACACAGAGAGTTAGAAGCCCATCTAGTCCGTCACGCTCCCTGATGGTGGAACTTCAGGCATCTTTGTGCTGCTCTTGGGTGGGCAGGGGTGTGAGTGGGTGCAGAAGAGAGGTAATCTTTGGGAGGCAGACCTGGGAGTCCTCCGAGAAGGTGGCTGCCTACTCAAAAAGCCTCCACACTCGAAATGAAACAGCTCAGCCTGGCTCCCCTCCCACGCCGAACACCTCCACCCCTGCCCCACTCCACCCTGCAGGGATAATTCCTTGACTGCTGCGTTAGTTAACGCTGGGCTAACCCTTGCTGCCCTGCCCCCAGCACCAGGGCAGGACCTGGACTCCAGGCTCACTCCCTCCCTGGCACCAGCAGAGACTCGATACTGAGGAGGGAAAGGTGAACTCACAAGCCAACTATTTTTAGTGCAAGACTTGGTTGCCAGGGACATTAAGCTAATTTGCTGCCGTATATCAGGGAAGCGACAGCAGCGCTGTTTGCAGGGTCTAATTGCGGAGATTTATTGTAAAATGCAACTTGTCAGATGCCGCTGTGCCTGGAGCTCAATCTCTTTGTCCTCAGAATCTGAGCTATTTCCCAGCTCTTTGGATGGAGGGGGAGGGGCTGAGTGGAGAAGGAGCAGGAGCTGTGCCCCAGGACCCTGACAATTCACTGCTGACCTTGCACTCGGAGCTCCTGAGCCCAGGAGGGGGCCGAGGGGATAATAGGGATGAAGGCTGGACTGGGGACTGAGCAGGAGAGGCTTTGGCTGCTGGGTCACAGCTGACAAGGCTCAACGGTAACTTTCTTTGGGCCTTCAGATCTGGAAAAGGCTCCTTCAGGAACCATGCTGGCGGCTGTTTCTCCTGCTCATGGACAACAGCACAGGAAGTCACAGGCTTGGGTTACGGCAAGAGGCTTTCAGTTAGACAAAACAAGACCTCCTTGATGCGAGGGTGATGGAGGCAAAGAGGGGACAATTTCTGGTCTTCTGCTTAAAGGAGGAGAGGGGAACGAACACCCAGCAGAGCTCACTATATGCCAGGCACAGTGTGGGGTACCTTGGCAGGATCTTATTTAATCCTCTGTGGAGGGAGTCTCTGTGCTTATTGCATAGATGGGGGAAGAGACTTGCCTAAGGTCACACGATCAGCAAAGAGAGCAGAGCTGGGACTTGAAGCCAGATGTATCCAACTCCAGAGCTCCGCTCATCAACGCTCATTGACCTAGGGTCTCAGGAGCTGAAGGAGAGGTCTCCCAGGCTTGGAATTCTGAGGGAAAAGATATCCAGCCAGCCAGCCAGCCAACCACCTTCCCTGACCCATCTACCCATCCAACAAATGTGCCAGGTGCTGCGCAGGCCTCTGGAGTAGAGAAATAAAACCCAGTGCCCACCGGCAAGAAGGTCACATGGAGAGGCCGTTTCATCTAGTCCCCTCCCTCTTCTCATTCACTCCAAAGATGCTGTTGTTAGGTGCTGGCAAGTCGATTCCAACTCATAGTGACCCCATGTGACAGAGTAGAACTGTCATAGGGTTTTCTTGGCTGTAATCTTTATGGAAGCAGATTCTCCGGTCTTTTCTCCCAAGGAGCCATTGGGTGGGTTCAAACTGTTAACCTCAGGTTAGCAGCCGATGGCTTAACTATTGATCTCTTAACTATTTTGCTACCAAGGCTAGCAGTCTGCATTTCAAATAGCTCACTCAAAGAAGGGCTGCAACCTCTGGGGAAACAGGTTCCTGACGGGAAGGTTTAGGAAGCTGTTGGTGTCTCAGGTAAGGTGTAGGGGAAGGATGACTTAGACTCTTAGCATCTTGGCGGAAGGCTGGACTCAGGCCTACTTTTCTTATTTAGAAACCACCTTATGGGAATGCTAAACGAGAAAGGAAGTTTGAGCGGCTGCCCACGGGGGCAACTTTCCTGAGACAAGCTAAAATTGGATTGATCATTATAGCAAAATTCTGCTATCAAGCACCCAGGTATATGGTTGTTCCTTAAACTTGTTTTTAGGTTGCGTGTATTTTTGAATAGGTAGCACAGAACTTGCACATGATGCCAAAATCAAAAGGTGCACGGTCTTTGTCATGGAAATCTCCCTCCCTCCTCTGCTCCCAGCCACCTAATTCCCCTCTCCAGGGCTCCGACGCTAAATTTCTTGGTACACTCCCGGAGATGGTCTGTTCGCATAAACAAGCAATTATGGCTGTATATTCTTATTGTTTTATACAAACATGCTGTTCTGTGCCTGGCTTTTTTCCGCTTAATTTATCTTAGAGATTGTTCTAAATCAGTCCAGAGAGGGTGCCCTTATTCATTCGGTTTTGTACGGCTACATAATATTCCACGGCATGGATGAATCATGATTTATTTAATTGTTCCCAGTGATGGGCATTTAGGTGTTTCCAATCTTTGGCTTTTACGAGCCCTGCTGCCATAAATAACCTTGTGCCTAGCTCATTCGGAATAGATGAAGGTGTATCTATAGGATACATTCCCAGAAGTGAAACCACTGGTCCAAGAACATGGGCATTTATAATTTTGATACTGATTGATGCATTTACAGTGTGTCCGAGGTTGGGGTTCCCCAGAAGCAGACCCTGGGACAAGGATTCAAGAACAGGTAGTTTATCTGGGAGGTGATCACAGGAAGCCCCAGGAAAGGAGCAGAGAAGTGAGACAGAGAAGGGGTGGAAACCAATGAAGTGTGCATTCTCAAGCACGTTACCAACGTGGGTGACTGGGGCTTAGTCCCACTGGGGACCTCGGGGAACCAGGGTAGAGCACACACCCCAGAGCTATGCCAGTAGAGGGCATAAAAGTAGGGAACCACAGCATCTGCTACCTACTCCTCCAGAAACATAATGCCTGTTGCCCCACACCTTTACAATGCACCTGGTTACAGTACTCTGAAAGTCCAGTCATCCTTCCCCCTCCCGAAGCTGACTTCCATCTACCCAGGCAGGCCTTTACTAACTCAATAATCTCCAGCAGCAGCTGGCAGGAGGTCCCTATGTACTGAACGGGGCTGTCCCCAGGCAGGCCCCAGAAGGGGAGAGCCAGGGGCTGGGCAGGAAATGGAGTGAGGTGGCAAATCCATCCACCAGCAGCTAGGGTACCACTCAGGCCAGCCTGGCTCAGGACGGCCTGCTTTTGCTGCCCCTGCCTGGTCCCACATCTAGCCAGGGCGGGCATTTCTAATTCTCCTGGGCAGCACAGGGCCTCTGGAACCAAGGGCTCTTACCTGGAAGCCCCATCTCCCACCTCCTGGGAGAGCAGAGCTAGACGGACAGGAAAGCCCAGGACAGGGAAACAGACTAACTCCCTCTTTTTCCTTCCTTCCTTCCTTTCTCTTTCTCTCCTACTCCTTTCCTCCCTTCCTCCCCCTCCTCCTCCTTCTTAGCTTCCTTCCTTCTTGTCATCAAACCATATATCTATCCATCCACCCCTCCACCCACCCATCCATCCATCCATCCGTCCATCCATCCAAAGTACTTCGAGTCCCTTCTCTACCAGTCATCAAGGAATTGACAAGATGTCCATTGCTAGTAAAGGATTCCTTCCACTGTTCCCTCCCCACCTGAACTCCACTTCCTTTCTCCTCCCTTTTTTCCTTATTCTCCCCTTTCCCTTCCCTTCTCCCTCCCTCCTGTCCTCTGCCTTTCTGTCCCCACCTCCTGTTGGCATGCACCAAGTGCTCATTACAGATAGAATTCCCACCCTGTCCCTCCAGAGGGGACTCTAAACGCATAAGGACAGTCCTTGAGGCCCTCCACACAGCCTGCACCAAGCAGAGAAGAAGGGTAGGCTGTTCTGGCCCAAGGACAGCCTGTCAGCGCCCAGAGAGGCTGCACAAATGAGCAGGGGCCTGGGAGCACAGACAGGGCGGGGAAGGGAACCAAGCATTCCTGGGTGCCTACTGTGAGCTGGCAACGTGCCAGGGGCTCTTACACACACTAGCTAATCTCCTTGGCCAAATAGTGCGGTGAAAGTGGGGTCATTATCCACATTTTTACACACAAGACAGTCAAGGTTCAGAGAGGTTATGCAATGGGCTCAGGGTCACACAAGAGGTAGTGGACACCTGAGAGTGTTGACTCCAAAGTGTCTGCTTCTCGGAGGCGGTGACATTGGAGCAGGTATTGAAGGAAGTGGTGGGCTGGACCTCTGCAGAGGCCAGCTACCGAGGCTGAGGGGCAGAAGTGAGCCTTCAGGAGGCTGGGCAAGCAGCCAGGATGGAGAACAAAGAAGTGAGGTGGGAGGGGGAGCGGTAGCTGAGCAAAGCTGCTGGCCAGAGGAAAGGGTGCGGCTGGCTTCCAGCAGCAGCTCCCCAAGACCCCAGGACAGAAAGCCCTCTGGCAGAGGCTGTGGAAGGGATGCTGGGGAATCCTTGCAATCAGGCACCGAGGCTGTGAAACACAGGCTTCTCTGATTTATCTGCTGCCGGTTATGCCGTGTGCATTGATTTTTCTTTTAATAAAACTTCATTCTGATTTTTTAAAAAGAAAAATGATAATGGACGCATGTGGAGACAGGGAGCTCAGCAGCAGATGGCTCGTAGAAACGTTCTTCCCTGGCAATCGGGCCCAGTCCCTGGAGGAAGGGGGTGGGAGAGGGGGCCGGGGCTGGTGAGTGGGCATGAGGAAGACCCAGGGGTCAGAAAGGTAGAGTGAGGTCCCCCAGACTCGGTCCCTGACGCTCCCTTCCCCCCACAGTTCACTCTGGTTGGAACAAACACTGCTTCCAGTGGTGGTGCCTCAGCTTGGACACCTGCAAGCTCCAGGCGACCCTCTGTGTGTCCCACACACCCCTGACTCTAAAGGCCTTCCCTGCACACCTGGCAGCTGTGTGGCCTGGCACATAGCAAGGGCTCCCAAAATGTTGCTCCTGAATAAATTCTTGTCTGCTGCTTCGAAAGTCCCGCTAGTCTAGGATCACTGTGGTTCTAGAGGGTTTTAATTTGGGGACACTTAGACCAGAGCTCACCTAACCCACCTTCTCCCCGCCTTTCACCTGGCTGCCTTTCACCTGCAGACACTGACCCCAAGCCCCTCCTTTGCTCCCTGAATGCCTTTTCACTCAGTCCGTTCTCAATGTGTTTTCCTTGCTGTTCTCCACAGGAGCAGAAAGAGGAGTTCTGGAGAAGGAGGAAGTTGGAGCTCAGCTTCTGGTGCTTGACTGGGGTGGTGGAAGGGGTAGGTGGGGCCCGTGAGTCAGCCGCGCACTTTAGGGAGAACTCCCCCCTCATCCTCACCCTTCTCTCTGCCTTCGACTGGAGACAGATACCTGTACACCTATTGCAGCTGTGTCTGAATATACCTGGCCCTATACCCAAAGTCCCTGACAGAGCCTATTAAAATAGGAGAGAAAAAAAAAAAAGATTCCCGGGTACCACCCTAAAGCTACACAACCAGAATATCTGAGGCTGAGGAACCGGAAAGCTTAATTAAGAATCACTAAATTGATAATTCTGATGCAGCCAGCTTGGAGCTGGGAACCACTCGTATACAGAGGAAAGAGTCTGTGGAATTAACAGTTTGGGGTCCGATATTAGTTCCAGCACTTACTTGCTGCGCAGTCTTGGCCAAGCTACTTAACCTCTCTGAGCCTCAGTTTCCTCACCTCTTAAACGGTGATACCAACACGGGCCTTACAAGTGGTAGTGACAACTGCATGAAAATGGTACATGTAAAGCATTTAGCACCGTGCCTGGCACACTCAGAGCCCTAATAAATGAGGAGCTGGTATTACAATTATTATTACATCATTAATTATTATTACTCAGACAATGTCTGGTCTAGCCCACTCTGAGGACCATAGTTCCAAATAGTCCTGGTGCTGTTGCCAGGCAAGCCCCTGGAGAGGGTGTCTCAAGTTGAAAGCCAGCCAGATAAAAGGCAGCAATGGGGCTATTTGCTAGATGCTGGGCTCAATGAGAGTAAAAGCTCTAGGGAGGCCAGGGAGATAAAAGGATGGGGCTTGCCATGGTGGCGATATTACCTGCCACAGCCACAGCGACATCTGCCAAACCCACTCACCCCAGGGAACTCCCGCTACCGCTACCCGGCAGCTTTCTGCAGCAGCAGCAGAGGCTGCCAGAAGCTTCTGGTCAGAGAAATGATTGTCGGGAGGCAGGGGGAGTCCCTCCGAACTGGAGCAGGCTGTAGCTGGCACCACTCCAGAGCCCCTACTCCTGGCAGGAAAGTCCCTGGAGCAAGGTCCATGGTGCCAGTGTTGCCACCTCCAGGCCAAGTTCAGGGCCTCCCTGCACACTCCTGCCTTCGTCACAGCACTCACCACTCTGCTCTGATTGTTTGCTTGCCTGACCTCCTCCTACTGCAGGGCAAGGCTGTGTCCAACCCCATTTGGTACTGCTGTCTCCTCCGTTCTGCATTCCTGCTGTGCTGCTCTCCTTTTCTGTTCCTTAAACCTGCTGAGCCGTTTCTGGCCCCAGGGCCTTTGCACTTGCTGTGCTCGCTCCTAGCCCCTGGCTGCTGGCTCTTTCTCCTCAGTCTTCAAGTCCTAGTGCTCCTGTCCAAAATAGACCCCCCAACTGCTCTGTATCACAGCATCCTACATACTTCCTTTATAGTCCCTACACTATCTAAAATCATTTTGCCTATTTATCTCTTATCAGCTGTTCCCCCATTAGCATATGAGGAGCATGTGTGGAGGCAGGGATATTGTTTGTCTTATTCCCTGCTCTATCTCCAGAACCTAGCATGGCACCTGGGAGCCCAATGCATGTTGTTGAAGAGATGAATTGTCTGGCATGTAGTAATTGTTCAATAAATACTGTTGAGTAAATGGAATTCTAGCTTTAGGATCACTCTAAGAAGCTAATAAACCAGTTATCTTGATTTATCTCTAGCCTTAGCACCTGGCAGGGTGCCAGAAGCCTGGGCGGTGTCTAACAAATGTTTGTTGAATGAATGGTACCCTCAGCTACTCCCGAATTGATTTAAACCAAGATAGCCACTTCTCCCCTCCTTTTGCCTCAACATGCCATCATCATTGTGGTTTGGCTTTGGGAGTTTGGTGGGATTGTTAGTTTCCTAGAGCTACCACAACAAAAGTGCCACAAATCGGATGGCTTTTAAGAACAGAAATTGACTGTCTCACACTTCTTGAGGCTCAGAGTCTGAAATCATGGTGTCAGCCATGTTGATTCCCTCTGAGGGGTCTGAGGGAGAATCTGTTCCATGCCTCTCCTAGTTTCTTACGACAGCAGGCGATCCTTGGTGTTCAATCTCTGCCTCTGTGTTCACAAGGTCATCTTCCCTCTGTCTGTCTCTCTTTGTCTCTTCTCTTTTATAAAGACACCACTCATATTGGATTAGGGCCCACTCCACTCCCGTATGACCTCATATTAACTGGTTACATCTTCAAAAAAAAACAGAGTCATGTTCACACTGGGGGTTAGAAATTCAACATATCTTTCTGGGGGACACGATGCAATCTATCACAGAGGGCTTGCTGGCAGGGGTTTGAATGCTGGAGGAGGAGTCAAAAGGAAATTACTCTTTGCTGGCAAGATCAAAGCAGCCAAGGCTCAGCGATAAAGCCTCTTCCCCATCCCCGTCTCTCTGCTTTCGCCCACCTAACAATCCTGACAGTGCAATCAGGCACCTTCATTACGAAGACGGATGCTACACAGGCAGGGACGGGAGGCAGCCTTTGTTGTGTCTGACTTTTACGGTAGGAATCCAAAGCCCTTGGTAACCAGATCATCAATCAGCCAGGCTGAGGCAAAATGTTCCTAGGAGGACCTGGAATTGGTCCTGAGGGCTCAGGATAGCCAGTTGGGTAAGATGCCCCAAGGCCCCAGGGGTGGACTTCCAGCCTAGGGCACTGAGAAACAGACCCAGAAATGAGAGCAGGCCTGGGTGAAATGGAGGCTGGGGAGGCAGAGAGAGGAGAGCAGGAAGTGGCGAGAGCTTATTTGGTATAACAAGGGAGGAAAAAAAAAAAAAAAACAGTTGCGGTCCAGTAGACTCCAACTCATGGTGACCCCATGTGTGTCAGAGCAGAAGTGTGTTCCATTTTCAGTGCCTCTCGCTGGACTTGAACCTCCAACCTTTCAGTTAGCAACTGAGTGCATTAACCGTTTGTACACCCAGGGACTCCAACAAGGAAAGGGAGTCCTGGAATTGCCCAAACACACACACACTGGCTGCGTAGGTGGTTAGGAAAGAGAAAGAACTTCCAGTGACCCCACATGCCCCAGGGGCTAAGGGGCTCTAAAACACAAGCCACAGCCCCCAAAATCCTAATTTCAGATTCTGTCGATGGGCCTGGTCCCCCAAAATCAAACCCACAAATACTCACTTAAGCTGAACTCTCTATTTTTCAGGGTCTCCCCATTCCTGTAAATCAGGCTCTTGGCGCATGGGAGTTAGTGGGATCCATGACCCGGGAGTCCTTCTGAGTTTGCCTCATCCCGCTATACTGCCCAAGCAGACCTTAGGGCCCAGGAACTCCCCAAAGGGTACGATGAGACATCTCTGTTACGGAAATTGACCCTGAACCCTGAAGGACCAGAGCTGAAAGGGGCCTTGAGATCTTTTAATCCAACCCCCTCATTTTACCAAGAGATGCTGAGGTCCAGCGAGGGCAGAGACTTGCCCAAGGGCACACTAAGTGCTGGTGTTGGAATCGCTTTCTAAACTCTCGTCCCGTGGTTCTTTCCATTTTACACACTGCCTAGCACACAGTAGGCACTCAGGATATATTGGTTGAATAACTGAATGACTGGATGAATGGGCTGGCTCTTATCTTTAGAAAAGGAACAAGGGCATCCTCTTGACTTCCCACCAAGAAATTTATGAATAAACCACCAAATGATCAGTTAAACACCACCCAGAAGTGCATAACACACTGCACAGCAGCCACCAAATTGGCTTTGGGAAGAGCAAACTGTGCCAGGCCAATTTAATTTCCTCTCCAGTGATAGGGTGACAGGCCTCATCGGCGAGGGGTGAGAGGGAGCTGTCATCTATCTTGATTTCGGGGCAGCTGCTGGTTCTGTCTTACATGACATTCTCATCAGCTTGCCAAGAAAATACTGTCTGTTCCAGCCTCCCCTCGGGGGTGGACATCCAGCCTGAGACTTCCCACCAGAGGCCTGTCCCCGTATCGACTCCCCATGGCCACTGGGCCCCCATTCACATACCCCCCCGTATACACCTGCACAGTGGGGGTCCTCACCTGTGCTCCTGCCCCGAAAACATGGAGAGGGGCTGGACGCAGACTTGCACACGTGTGTGTAGGTAGAGATGTGTGCACAAGACCGCATGGATACACACGTGTACTTGCAAACATGCATGTCTCACACCAGATCAGCGTGCCGGATGTTGGCCATACAAACCCACAGAGGCCTGTGATTGAGCCTGAGGATGTGGGGGGGGAGGGTGGGACTGAATTATTCAAATGGTAGATCAGTGGTCAAGGTCTCTAGGTGGGACAGATGGTGTGCAATTGACTGGTAACCTAAAGGTTGGCAGTTTGAACCTACCCAGTGGTACCTAGGAAGAAAAGACCTGGTGATCTGCTTCCTTAGAGATTATGGCCAAGAAAACCCTATGGAGCAGTTCTACTCTGTAACGCAGGTGGTGGCCATGAGTTGGAATTGACTCCATGGCATCCAACAACAGATCAGAGGTCTAGTAAAGTGCTGGCTAAGAGAAATATAATTCGACCCACATATATCATCTTAAATTTTCTAGTAGCCACATTAAAAGAGTAAAAACAGGTGGAATTAATTTTAATAGTGTTTTACTCAATTAAATATATCCTAAATATTATCATTTCAACATCAATAACAAATTAATGAGATATTTTACTTTTTTTTTGTACCAAGTCTTCAAAATTCAGTGTGCATTTTCAGCACATCTCTACTTGGATGCTAAATTTAGACACATGTATTTCACTGGGTATATTTGATCTGTATTTAGACTCCATTAATTTTACCGTTGAAAATGTAGAGTCACACAGCCAGAGTGTGCCACACGTACTTAAAAGTTTCCCAATAACTGAATTGAGTATCAGTTTTTAAATTTAAATGTGAATTAAATTACAAATTCAGCTCCCCAGTGGCACCAGCCACATTTCAGGTGCTCTGTAACCATCCATGGCAGCTGGTCACCATACTGGATGGCGAGCTTGAAGCCACAGCAGGCTTAGGTGAGGCGACTTGAGGGGAAAGGCGTGGGCAAAGGCAGAGAGGTGCGGGGCCCTCAGCAGAGGCTGGACTGGAGGAGCTAGGAGCCCATCCTAGGGTCACATTGGACTGATGGGCAGGAGGCAGGGGTCCCACAGGAAATGGGAAGCAACTGGGGTCTTTGGGCAGGTGGATGCTGTGATAGAAGGGGATTTAGAAGAATAATGTGGGGTGATGGAAGGCTGGGCTGGAGAGGGAGGCTGGAGGCAGATGACCAGAGACAGGCCAGCACAAGGGATGAGGGGATGACAATCTGAGCAGAGCCCTTGCAAGACGAATGGAAAGGAAAGAGGGGTGTGAGGGCCCAGGGCAGGAGGAAGGTGCCGGGTATCCTCAGGGCCGCTCCAGGAGCGGTGGTGGAGGGAGAAGAGGCAGAGTGATTTAGAGACTGGAGATGCTATTGTTGGCCTCCTGTGGATGTCTCCCAGGCCCTAGGACCCTGACCTCTCTAGCAGGAATCCTTGGCTGGGTCCTGCCCAGCTCTTTAGCCACAAGTCTTTCCTTCTCAGCCCCTACCCAGAGGTCCCCACCCCTACCTCGGGATGCCCTGAGACGACCTCCAACCATTCGGGCAAGCTCTTGCTGGCTCCAACCCCAGCTGGGCAGGTTCTGCCCCTGGAGCATTGGCTGCTCACACCTGGATGAGCCCTGGTGACTTCTGCTCCCCTGGTGGAAATAGGGGAGGATGGGGAATTGCCTTGGGGGTGGGTTTAGAGAAGGCTCTGGTTTTGAATGTGCTGAGGGGGTTCTGAGGAGAGTCCAGCAGGTGGCTGGAAACGTTGGATGGGAGTTCTGGAAGGGAGACCGGGAATGAGGTTCAGTTAGAAGTGTCGTTTCCATAGAGGAAATCACAGCTACAGTGCACACAGACTCACGCACTTCCCTGTGCAGCCACTTCCTCTCACACTGGCAGGTCTCCCTTGATGTATCCAGAGATGGGCCACTTGGAATATCTGCCTTTCTTCCAGGATCATCCTAGTTCTTCTGCAAGTAGTAACTTAGTTCCCAAATTGGAGTTCTAGAAGGGCTGGATGGGAATCAAGATTGGTCCCAGGGACGAGGTATCAGGATTTAGGACAGACATGGCAAAGGGTCACAGCTGGGGAGCAGGAAATGTGGGTGTTGGTCTCGAAGAGGAAAGTTGGGTCAACACAAGGCACTTGCACACACACTCCCGCTCTGGTTCTGGTTATCAACTGATGCATGACACACAACCCAAAGGTTTAGTGTTTTAAAACAACAATTTGTTGTTATCATATGTCATAATTCTGTGGGTCAGGAATTTGGACAGGGCACAGCAGAATGGCTCAGCTCTGCTCCATGATGTCTATGGCTGCAGCTCAGATGACTTGAATGGTTGGTTGGAAGTCCACTTGGGCTTCCTCACTGCACGGCAGCCTCAGGGAAGTTGGTCTTCTTACATGGTGTCTCAGGGCCCCAAGAGCAAGAGTCCCAAGAGGCCGAGGCAGAAGCTGCAAGGTTCTTAGGATCTTGCCTTAGAAATCCTGGGCACTGCTTCCACTATATTTTATAGGTCAAACCAGTCACTAAGGAAAGTCCAGATGCAAGCAGAGGAGAGGGATCGATGCCCTTTTTTGATGGAGGAATAACGTGTATATAGAAAAGGAAGGAACAGATGGCAGCCATCTTGGAGACGAGCTACAGCCCCCTGTCCCCACCCTTTGGAAGCAGCTGTGTGTTTTACCAGCTCTCCCACATTCGTCAATCTAACAACCTTTGTCTTACTGTCACTGTCTTCCACACTGAGGCCACAGCCTCACTGATATGTTGAGATGCTTGTCTTATCTACTTAGCTAGAATATAAATACCTTAAGAGTTGAGAGCACTACCTGTATGTCTGTTTGTTGTACTGTGGTGGCTTGCATGTTACTATTATGCTAGAAGCTATGCTACTGGTATTTGAAATACCATCAGGGTCACCTATGGTAGACAGGTTTCAGTGGAGCTTCTGGACTAAGACAGACTAGGAAGAAAGACCTGGTGATCTTCTTCTGAAAATTAGCCAACAAAAACCTTATGGATCACAACAGAACATTGTCCAACTGACTTTCTTTGGACACATCATCAGAAGGGATCAGTTGCTGGAGGAGGACATCATGTTTGGTGAAGTAGAGGTCCAACGAGGGTAAGGGAGACCCTCGGTGAGATGGACTGGCACAATAAATAGCAGCAATGATGGACTCAAACCTGTAGGTGATCGTGAGGATGCGGCAGGACCAGGCAGAACGCCGTTTGGTTCTGTTGTACACGGGGTCATCGTGAGTCAGAGTCGACTCAATGGCAGCTATCTATCTATCTAAGGTTGAGACCACCTCTTTTATGCCTTGCTGCCCTGGCCTTGACATTTTGGGTGCTTTGCTTCCCAAAACAGTGCTCCTCACCTGGCCCTACTGGCCTTTGACTACTCACTGCCCATCAGCTCCTAGATACGTCTTTATTGAGTATCCTGGTCCATTGGTCTCTGGGGCAGAAAGAGATCTAAGCAGCGCCCCACCACTGCTCCGGCACTGGAACAGACAGAAGGAGAAAGACAGAAGAGAGGGGTGGAGAGAAGCGGGAGGAGAACAAGCTTCGAGGCCGGTAGCTGTGGCAGGTATTATCCGGGGAAGCCGTCCATGCTGGTGGCCACCTGGATTTCTGCTCTTCTCGTGGATACCATGTCATCTCTCTGCATGGCCCCACCACTGCATTTCAAATGTTGTTCTGGCCTTGCAATGCAGGCTGTGCTAGACAGCTACACTGTTCCTTCCCAGGAGGGGGAAAAAAAAGATAAACAACAAAAATGGGGGAAGGATAGTAGTACCTTTCAAGAAACTATTTGTCATAATATTTCTAAATGACAAAGACTAGCATAGATCTACAATCATGTCGGTGTAGAAACACTGAGAAGGCAATGTATTCTTCTCGCCCCGGTGGAATGCGGCAGAACAATGAGATGGGGCCATGCAAAGCAGAAACTGCTGATGGAAAAGATGATTTCTGCTCAGGAGGGCAGGGGCTCGCCTCTATCTGGATCCTTTTCATTGCTTCACAAAGAGTCCTTTCTTTCTCTCAAGCCGTACTAAATAATAATAGCTGGGGACTTTGTCTTACCTGGATTTCTGAGCCGCTTCAAGTGTCACCTGGTTACCCATAAAATTCATACCTGGAATAATGTCTTTGACCTTGATGAGTCTGCACATTGCCCAAGTGCCTGGTCCTTTGGCAGGCTTCTGGGAGAAACAGCTTGGCTTGGAAATATGATCAAAATTTGGGGCCCCCTGAAATGTTGGCTGAGTCCCTGGGTGGTGCAAATATTTAGTGCTCTCAGCTGCTAACTGAAAGTCTGGAGGTTTGAGTCCACCCAAAAGCAACTTGGAAGAAAGGCCTGGCAATCTACTTCCCAAAAATTAGCCACTGAAAACCCTATGGAGCACATTTCTACTCTGACACACAGGGGGTGGCCATGGGTCAAAGTCGACTCAATGGCAGCTGGTTGGTTGGATATGTTGGCTGGCTATGTGTGCATGTTGGGTTTGCGTAGATTGAAGAGCTTTTCCTATCTACTGCTGTTAGATTGGGAAAAATGTGTTGTCCAGAAAGAATCACAGGGGCTCCCCTTCCTCTAAGCTCACTACCACCCCATAGGCCTGGCTCCTACGACAAGGGCTTTGTTCTGGGGTTCCTGGTTTGCTCGGGTGTCTGCCTACCTGTCTCCCATTTCTGCAGGTTTCAGGTCCCTGGGCCACTCGCCTCGCCTGGCTCTTGGGTCTCTGCGTTCATCTGGTCATGACTTGCTGCCCTGGCCTGGATATTTTGGGTACTTTGCTTCCCAAATTGGTGCTTGTCACCTGGCCCATCCACCCTCGGCCGCCCATCCAGAGTGACGCGATGTCTTACAGAGTGGAGTGGGGGAAAGAGCCCAGTTGGCTTAGGAACTGGAGCTGGATTTGAGTCCAGGCTCCACCACTCAGGACCTGGCAGGGTGTTTAAGAGGCTTGCACTTGACTTTCCTCATCTCTGAAACAGAGACAACAAAACCCTCCTTGTGGGGTTGCTGTGCAGATTACAACTCTTGCATGCAGGGGTTTGGCCCTCTGAAGATACTCAAGAAGAGACAGCTCTTGTTACTACCCTCACCTGCACTTCTGAGGTGAGGCACTCACTCCATACACCTTAGCTGTGGAGTGTCTGGCCAAGGCATCTGTGAACAAGCACATTTCATTGTACAACTGAGCAAGTCAAACCAGATCGGGGAGAGGGGGCGTGATCTAACAGTCACTGACTGAGCTGCTTCCAGTCCAGATGGTCTGCTGGGAGCTCCAGCTATCTCATTTAATGCTCAGAGAGCCCAGGACAGAGGCACTACTATTATGCTCATTTTACAAAAGAGGGAGTTGATACTCAGGGCAGAAGTGTGTAGAGCCAGGACCCAAAGCCACAGCTGGAACTGGGGGCCAAGATGAAGGTCGGAAAGGAATAAAGAAGGTACCAGGTGACTCGATGCTGAATCTGTTGTTGTTAGGAGCTGTTGAGTCGATTTTTGACTCATAGCAACCCCACATGACAGAGTAGAATTGTCCCATAGGGTTTTCTTGGCTGTAATCTTTACAGAAGCAGATTGCCAGGTCTTTCTTCCGCGGTACCGCTGGAAGAGTTCACACCTCCAAACTTTCAGTTAGAAAAGCCCAGTGCTCAACTACATTGAATCTACTGACCCCTTAAATACCCTCAATGTAGGAATAAGATTGGAAGGCAAGCCAGGGGTGGACCAACCTGCCAATGTAAACTAAGCACCCTGTTGGGTGGGGCAGCTCTGGGAGGGCTTTGGGGGCCCGCAGGGTCTATTTACTGGTGGGCACAAGTTCCACACATCATGACTTGTCAACCCACCTGCCATCTCAGCAGGGTTCCCAGGACAGTGGCACCTTTGCTAGGAGGAGGGAACAGGAGACAGCAGAGGAGGTGAGTAGAAAGGGGTTCTTCAGCCTTGGGGTCAGCGCGCTCCAGCCTGGCCAGTCTCTCTCCTATAGCCCCCTACGGGCCTCTCCTCATTTCTCTTGCTGCTCTCACCAACACTCTGTAACCTCATCTTCTGAAAACACTCCCTCCTTCCTCCCACTGGAGTCCCTGGGTGGTGCAAATGGTTAAGGATTCGCTACAAACTGAAAGGTTGTCGGTTCAAACCCACTCAGAGATGCCTCGGAAGACAGGCCTGGCAATCTGCTCCCAAAAGGTCACAGTCATGAAAACCCTATGGAACACAGTTCTACTCTGGCCCACATGGGGTCACCATAAGTTGGAATCGACTAGACAGCTACTGCTTTGTTTGTTTGTTTGTTTTTCCTTCCACTGGGATCCAAGGCCCAGAGAGGCACTTCACTGGCCTGGAAACACACAGTAAGTCTACTACCTGGACTTGCCTCCAAGCATCCCAAGATTCTGTTCCCTGCCATCGCCATGGTCTGGCTGCTGCCTCAGCCCCGGGAGTGAGTCAAGGCCAGCCTTTTTGACCTCCCCTAGAGGTAAGATGATACAGCCCCTTAAAATGACAAGGTTTGTCCTCGCATTTATAGGCAAGAGCTCCACGGGCTGGCTTTTCCAGAACCTTTCACAGCCTGCCCGCTCAGGGGAATGCTCGCTATCTCCCATCTCCCCGACCTGTGAAACCAAAATACAGAATAAAGGCCTTTCCTCAGGGGCCCTTAATCTCGTGATAAATTGTGGCCGAGGAGCCCTCTCTCTGGTCACACCTGCCCGGTTCAGGTTTAAAGCCCAGGGCACAGCAGACAGAGAGGGCAGCAGGGCCGGCAGAGACGGCGCTGTTGTGTTGCCTGTTTCAGTCCTGCTGTCCCAGCCTAGCTAGCTGGGAGCGGCAGGGAGACAGGCAGGCTTGGGAGGCCTGCAGGGTCGATTTTGCAGTGGTGGGCACAAGTTAACCCCCCTGGCATTTCCGTAGGGGCTCCCGGCCCAGGGACACACTTGCTAGGAGGGAGTGGAAGATGGTGGTGGTGGCGAGAGGGCACCATAACAGAGCGGTGGGACTTTAGCATCAGATGATGCCCTGTCCCATACCTTCCCAGATGGCGGTGGGGCTACGGGATGGAGGGTAGAGATGCTGCAGTCTTAGCCCTCCCCCACCCCCCAGGAGAGCAGCCCCCAAGCCCTGGCTCTCCAGACCCGCTGCCCTGTGCCTGGGAAAGCTATTCCTGGGAGTCCCCAGCAGTTCCCAAGGGCCTGGGCCTCCAGGTTTGGGATGAAGCCTTGTCTGCACCTTTGCTGTTAATGAGGATGTGACACTAGAACAGTCTGCAGCACAAAGGAGGGAGAGACCTGGCCGCGACAGGAGCCCCGCCCTCCGCCGCCTCCTGGGCTTCTGCGCCTCCCTCCTCACCAGGGCCTGGGTGTTTTCAGGAAGGAAGAGGTGCTGACTGTCCACACAAAGGAGACCATCCTCGGTGCTGAGTAAACTCCTACACTTGATGACAGTCATTCCACACTCTCATTCAGAGGGGCTATCTGGCCGGGGGCGGGGCTTGAGGTCAGCTGGTCTTGTGCAGCTGCTTGTGACAAATGCCTGGGTCCACCCACCCAAAAGGAGCTTCCTGCAGGGCTCAGGGAGAGAGAGATGAGACTTTGGGCTTAAAGACTTCCCATCCGGTTGAGCTGTCCCTCCCCTCCAGCACCTGCTCTTAGAAGAAAATGTGTTGTTAGATGCTGTCCAGTAGACCCCCAACTCATAGTGACCCCATGTACAATGGAATGAACTGTTGCCTGGTCCTGCACCATCCCCATGACTGTTGCAGATCTGACCGTTATGATCCACAGGGTTTTCACTGACTCATTTCCAAAAGTAGATCACCAGTCCTTTCTTCCTAGTGTGTCTTAGACTGGAAGCTCCGCTGAAATCTGTTCAGCATCATAGCAACACACAAGCCTCCACTGACAAAGAGTAGTGGCTGCGCAGATGTGCTTTGGCTGGGGATTTAAATTTGGGTCTCCTACAAGAGAGGAGAGAATTCTACCAGTGAACCGCCAATGCTCCTTAAGAAGAATACGTAGGGAGGCAATACGACTGAGGGTTAACACTGGCCTTTGGTATCAGGTGACTTTGGGTTCAAATCCTGGCTCTGCTACGTCCTGTGGGTAACCTGGCCTCTCTGAGCTGCCCTGTCTGTATCTGCGTGGACGTGAGAGTAAGAGCGGTTTCCTAGAGTTTCCATGTGGATCAAGTGAGGTAAGGCCTGTAAAGCCCCCTAGTACAGGGCAGCCATCAATGCACAGAAGAGGGTATCATTAAGACATCACACAAGGCTGCAGCACAGGAAGTGTCCGACAAATGTTTGTTGCCTAATGAGGATGAGAAAATTCTGGGCTGACAGTACTGCTTCTAACCAACCATGGCAGCCTCTCCCTCCATCACTGTCCTTGCAAGATCCTCAGAGCATCTTTGGAATTCCAATGCATCTCATCTCCCAGTGGAGAAAGGGAAGGGACTTTCTTCATCCTAGGAAGAGCACTTAGGAACCTGGGCTCCAGCAGTAGCTGGGACAGTCCCCTCATGTGCCCAGGCAGGACCCGGGGACACGGACATTCCCTAGGAGGAGCTGAAAACTGCTGGGTTCCTCACACAGACTACAAATGATGTCTGGAGCAGATGGCAGGGGTGGGTGTTCCAGGCTGGGCTGACAGAGCCTCATTTGCCTGGAAATTCCCTCCAGTTCCAGGGAATCCCTTCCAGATGTTCTCACCCACAGCTTGACTGAGCAGGAGCAGTGGGGAGCTAAGGAGTCAGGGCTGGAAAGCTGAGCCAGTCTTACACTTAGACAAAGAAAACAGCCACCTATAAGGCCAATCCAAAGGCCATATTGACTTCAAGTACCATCCACCACCATTAATAACCACCCAGGTTTCCACTGTTAGATAGCCATTCCTTTGGATAAGTCAATGCTATCGTAGAGAGTTCTTGTTCAGAATTTAATCCTCCTGGGACAGGAAACGCATAAAACCCTTGCCACTCAAATTGTGACCCAGCAACATTGGTCATCACTTGTTAGACCCTCAGGTCCCACCCTAGACCTATTGAATCAGAATCTGCATTCTAACAAGATGCCCAGGTGATTCATATGCACATTTAAACTGGAGAAGTGGTGATTAAACAATTATTGTCCATTGACTTTCTAGAATGCAAACTCCAAGAAGACAGGGGTTTTTGTTTGTTTTGTTCGCTACTATATCATCAGTCCCCCACGCGTCTGCCAGTTTGTCATACTGTGGGGGCTTGCTTGTTTGCTGTGATGCTGGAAGATATGCCACCAGTATTCAAATACCAGCAGGGTCACCCATGGCAGACAGGTTTCAGCTGAGCTTCCAGACTAAGACAGACTAGCAAGAAGGGCTCAGAAGTCTACTTCTGAAAAGAATTAGCCAGTGAAAATCTTATGAGTAGCAGCGGAACATTGTCTGATATAGTGTGGGAAGATGAGCCCCTCCGGTTGGAAAGTACTCAAAATATGGATAGGGAAGAGCTGCCTCCTCAAAGTAGAGTCAACCTTAATGACATGGATGGAATCAAGCTTTTGGGATCTTCATTTGCTGATGTGGCACGACTCAAAACAGGAAGAAACAGCTGCAAATATCTATTAATAATCGGAACATGGAATATACGAAGTATGAATCTAGGAAAATTGGAAATCGTCAAAAATGAAATGGAAAGCATAAACATCAATATCCTAGGCATTAGTGAGCTGAAATGGACTGGTATTGGCCATTTTGAACTGGAAAATCATATGGTCTACTATGCCAGGAATGACAGATTAAAGAGGAATGGCATTGCATTCATCGTCCAAAAGAACATTTTAAGATCTATCCTAAAGTATAATGCTGTCAGTTATAGGATAATATCCATATGCCTACAAGGAAGACCAGTTAATACGACTATTATTCAAATTTATGCACCAGTCACTAAGGCCAAAGATGAAGAAATTGAAGATTTTTACCAACTTCTTCAGTCTGAAATTGATCAAACATGGAATCAGGATGCATTGATAATTACTGGTGATTGGAATTACGAAAGTTGGAGACAAAGAAGAAGGACTGGTAGTTGGAAAATATGGCCTTGGTAATAGAAACAATGCCAGAGATCACGTGATAGAATTTTGCAAGACCAACAACTTCTTCATTGCAAATACCTTTTTCACCAACATAAACGGTGACTATATACATGGACCTCACCAGATGGAATACACAGGAATCAAATAGACTACATCTATGGAAAGAGACGATGGAAAAGCTCAATATCATCAGTCAAAACAAGGCCAGGGGCCAACCGTGGAACAGACAATCAATTGCTCACGTGGAAGTTCAAGTTGAAACTGAAGAAAATTAGAACAAGTCCACGAGAGCCAAAGTATGACCTTGAGTATATCCCACCTGAACTTAGAGACCATCTCAAGAATAGATCTGATGCATTGAATGCTAATCACTGAAGACCAGATGAGTTGTGGAATGACATCAAGGACATCATACCTGAAAAAAGCAAGAGGTCATTAAAAAGACAAGAAAGGAAGAAAAGACCAAAACGGATGTCAGAAGAGACTCTGAAACTTGCTCTTGAATGTTGAGCAGCTAAAGTGAAAGGAAGAAATGATGACGTAAAAGAGCTGAATAGAAGATTTCAAAGGGAGGCTTGAGAAGACAAAGTAAAGTATTATAATGACATGTGCAAAGACTGGAGGTAGAAAACTAAAAGGGAAGAACATGCTTGGTATTTCTCAAGTTGAAAGAACTGAAGAAAAAATTCAAGTCTCGAGTTGCCATGTTGAAAGATTCTATGAGGAAAATATAAAACAACGCAGGAAGCATTAAAAGAAGATGGAAGGAATACACAGAGTCACCACACCAAAAAGAATTAGTCGGTGTTCAACCATTTCAGGAGGTAGCGTATGATCAGGAACTGATGGTACTGAAGGAAAAGTCCAAGGTGCACTGAAGGCATTGGCAAAAAACAAGGCTCCAGGAATTGACAGAGTACCGATTGAGAAGTTGCAACAAATGGATGCAGCACTGGAAGTGCTTACTTGTCGATGCCAAGAAATCTGAAAGACAGATTCCTGGCCAACTGACTGGAAGAGATCCATATTTATGCCTATTCCCAAGAAAGGTGATCCAACCGAATGTGGAAATTATCAAACAATATCATTAGTATCACACGCAAGTAAAATTTTGCTGAAGATCATTCAAAAGCGGCTGCAGCACTATGTCTACAGGGAACTTCCAGAAATTCAGACCGGATTCAGAATAGGACATGGAACCAGGGATATCATTGCTGATGTCAGATGGACCCTGGCTGAAAGCAGAGAATATCAGAAAGATGTTTACCTGTGTTTTATTGACTATGCAAACGCATTCGATTGTGTGGATCATAAAAAATTATGGATAACATTGGGAAGAATGGGAATTCCAGAACACTTAATTGTGCTCATGAGGAACCTGTACATAGACCAAGAGGCAGTTGTTCGCACACTACAAGGGGATACTGCGTGGTTTAAAGTCAGGAAAGGTGTGCGTCAGCTCTGTATCCTTTCACTATACTTATTCAATCTGTATGTTGAACAAATAATC
>NW_004443964.1:20082227-20093778 GCF_000243295.1 Trichechus manatus latirostris
CCTTGAAGACTAAGGTGCGCCTGACCCAAGCCATGGTGTTTTCAGTCTCCTAATATGCATGCGAAAGATGGATGATGAATAACGAAGACCAAAGAAGAATTGATGCCTTTGCATTGTGGTGTTGGTAAAGAATATTGAATATACCATGGACTGCCAAAAGAACGAACAAATCTGTCTTGGAAGAAGTACAACCAGAATGCTCCTTAGAAGCAAGGATGGCGAGACTACGTCTCACATACTTTGGACATGTTGTCAGGAGGAATCAGTCCCTGGAGAAGGACGTTGTGCTTAGTAACGTAGAGGGCCAGCGAAAAAGAGGAAGACCCTTAACAAGATGGATTGACAGTGGCTGCAACAATGGACTCAAACATCACAACAATTGTGAGGATGGCGCAGGACCAGTCAATGTTTCTTTCTGTTGTAGATAGGGTCGCCTTGAGTCGGAACCAACTTGCTGGCACCAAACAACAACAACATATCATCAGTGCCCAAATATTTCCTGGCACAGAATGTGTGCTAATTAAATGCTTGTTGAATAAATAAATTAACACCATTTAGGGCCTGAAGCACATGGGTTGCCATGAGTCAGAATCAACTCTAAGGCAACAGGTTTGGTTTTTTTGTTTGTTTGTCTGTTTAGGGCCCAGTTCCTCATAATCCCAAGAGAAAAGTATACAGGATAGGTAAGTTTTGATGTTGGAAGAAGGAAAAGGAATTGGAAGAGTCCAAGGCACTCATTAGAGCGGAGAGCTAAAAGAAGGAGTAGTAGAGCGAGGCAAGCAGAAGGGCGGTGGCCTTAAAGATGAACTTGAAAATTACTCCCAGATCTAGAGGTGAAAATGGGACTTGGAAGGGAACTACACAAGCACCTTCTCCTAGAGGTCCTCCTCCTCCATCTCCACCTTCCATCAGACCCCTCTGGAGCCTTCCTCAAGCAGCCTCCCTCCTTCAATAGGCCTCCTCACAGTCCTCTGATGTCTGCAGGCTCCTGACCATTCTGCCCACACCTTCTCTAGTGAAGGCACTTTCAGCCTCTCTGCCCCTCTGTACAGGCTGCTCCCTCCACCTCCGCACCAAGGGACCTTGGGTAGTGTGGGTGGGTCCTTGTAGGTGGCAGGCCCCAGCTCTGGCCCTGGCCCATTTCCAGAGCACACAGGCTTCTACCCAATTCCACCCCCAGCAGAGAACTCAGGGAATCAGGCCAGACCAGCTGTCTCGGTGGCTTGGGTCACCTGGAACTACAGAAGATTGCTCTAGTTGCACCTAAGCCTTAGCCCAATAGCTCATCAGGAGAATTGCCTAGTGATTGCCAAGCTACTCCTCCATTTACAGTTGGGGAAACTGAGGCTGATGTGATAAAGTAATATGGCCAAGTTCACACAGCTGAGAATGGCAGACTAACACCCAGGGCTCTGCCTCCTGGATTGGGGTCCTCTCCGTCCCACCTGTGGACAGCTCAGGTGTTGTTTCCTCTGGGAACCCTGGCATCTAGTGCCTAGTAACCAGTAGGTGCTCAATAATTGTGGAATGAATGAGTGAGAAGCAAACAACTCTACTGTAGCCAAGAGAAGGAGAACAGCAGTAAAGGCTGTCATTTATTCAACTCTTCCTCTACGCCAGCACTGTGCTAAGCGCTTTATACAGGTTACTGCCGAATCCTTACAACAACCCTGTGAGGAAGACACCATTAGTAACCCCATCTACAGATGGAGAAACCAAGGCACAGAGAGATTAAGCAACGAACCTTAATTTGGCTGGAGTTGGGATTTCAACACATGTCTGCCTAAACTCTAAAGACCTGAACTTCATCAGGATGCTACACTGCTGTCTTTTGGCAACTCTTTTCTTTGAAAGAGGCTGCTGCTGCCCAGACAACTCTGGCACAAGCTCTGAGCTGTATGCGTTTTTAATTCACTTTGATGGCAAGCAGAGTGTGTCCCCATTAGCTCACCAAGGAGCCTGGGACTTCAAGGAATTTTCCTGAACCTCATTGTTCCCAAGTCACTCTCAGTGGCAAATTACAGCTCTTCAGCAGGGGCTGCTGACCTTTCCTCCTGAAAAACAGCATGCCCACTGTTATTATTACCAGGTGGAAACCCCAGGTCTTTGCTTGGCATGACTTGTACCCACCAGTAAATGAGAGACTGAGGTAGGAGAGCAGGAAGTCACCTTTATTTTGTTGTACAAGGAAAAGGAGTCAGTCAGAGCTGCTGCCGCCAAGACTGCTCCTCAAGGACAGGCAGACAAGTTACTTTCAAGGGGTTTACAAGTAGGGAGTTCATACAAGTTACGTCAGTAACATTCTTAATCATACTACGCAGGTGCAATGGGGTTTACATACAACCTCCAAGCAAAAGCAGGATTCAAATGCAAAGCTGGGAGGGAGGAAGCCCAGCAAAGGAAATAGGATTTTTAATGCAACACTGTGGGGGCTCTGTCTCATTATGGGTTGAATTGTGTTCCCCTAAAAGATATGTTGAAGTCCTAACCCCCGGTACCTGTGAATGTGACCTTATTTGGAAATAGGGTCTTTGCAGATGTCATCAGTTAATATGAGGTCATACTGGAATAGAGTGGGTCCTTAGAAGAAGAGAAGAGACAAAGAGACAGAGAGGGAGGACTGCCGTGTGAAGATGGAGGCAGAGATTGGCATTATGCTGTCAAAAGCCAAGGGGGAATGCCTGGGGCCACCAGAATCTGGAAGAAAAAAGGAAGGACCTTGCCCTAGAACCTCAGAGAGAGCATGGACCAGCTAACACCTTGATTTCAGACTTCTAGCCTCCAGAATTTCGATTGTTTTAACCCACCCACCTTGTGGTACTTGGTTACGCCTTTAGGAAACTAATACACCCACCCACATCCACCTCTATCCACCTCCTTTCTTGCTTCATATTTCTCCATAGCACAAAGCACCACTTGGCCTTATATGTTTGCTTTTTAAATGCCTCTCCACCAGAACCTGAGCTGCATGAGGACAGGGATGTCGGCTAGTTTACTGTTTGGGTCTTGGCCCATAGTTGGTGCTCAATATATACTGAATGAATGAATGAGTGCTCACAATACGATGCATAAAATAGCACTTTTCTAAACCCGTACCATTCTATAGTGATCCAGTTCATAATGACCTAGGAATTTATTAATAAGAGTATCAGCCAACATCCGCCAGAGGTTTCCTTTAAATAAACCACAACTGATCTGCTCGTTCAGCCATGGAACATTGATTGAGCATGTGCCAGGCACTGTCGTAGGTTCTGGGCAAACACTGAGAACAGGGATTTGTATTTTAGTGGGGGAGATGGACTTGGAATAATCCCCACAAATAAATATTGACACTGCATCATAATAAGCGTTGGGGCTGAGCAGGGACCTGACCATGTCTGGTGAGTGAGGAAGGATTCGAGGTTGCCCTCTGATAAGGTTGCTCTCACCTGTTTAAATTGGTGTAACTCTTCTGAGTGGGCACAAATGGGCTAGAGCGGCAGCTGGCATATACAGAGCTGTGTATGCCCAGGGGGGTGGGTTTAGCAGGGGAACGACCTCCATCATGTCAGCTGTTGGGGAGAAAAGTTTGGTGTTATGGATTGAATTGTGTCTCCCCAAAATGTGTGTCAACTTGGCTGTGCTATGATTCCCAGTATTGTGTGGTTGTTCTCCATTTTGTGATCTGATGTAATTTTCCGATGTGTTGTAAATCCTAACCTCTATGATGTTAATGAGGCAGGATTAGAGGTAGTTATGTTAATGAGGTAGGACACAATCTACAGGATTAGGTTGTATCTTAAGTCAATCTCTTTTGAGATATAAAAGAAAGAAGTGAGCAGAGAGGAGAGGGACCTCATTACCACCAAGCAAGAAGAGCCAGGAGCGGAGTGTATCCTTTGGACCCAGGGTCCCTGTGCTGTGAAGCTCCTAGACCAGGGGAAGATTGACGACAAGGACCTTCCCCCAGAGCCGACAGAGAGAGACAGCCTTCCCCTGGAGCTGGCACCCTAAATTTGGACTTCTAGCATTCTAAACTGTGAGAGAATAAATTTGTCTTGTTTAAAGCCACCCACTTGTGGTATTTCTGTTATAACAGCACTAGATAACTAAGACAGAACTTGGTACTAGGAGTGGGGTGCTGCTCTAACAGATACCTACAATGTGGAAGCAGTTTTGGAATCGACAAGCAATGAGTAAAAGGTGGAAGATTTTTAAAGTGTCTAATAGTAAAAGCCTAGATTGCTTTGAAGAGGCTGTTGGTGGAATTACGAACAAAAAAGGCAATTCCTGAGGGCTCAGAAGAAAGTGAGGAGCGCTGTAACACCAGAGATGGTACAGACGGTGAGCAGCGGCAGAGAAATGGTGGCAGCAGAACCAGGAGACTGGTGCAAGATGGCTCAGGAGCCGACCCTCAGAGCAAGAGAGCTGAGTGCCTTTGTGCAGGAGGCTTCCTCGTAGAGTGGGGTGCCTCTGGGCACTTAATGGTAGAGCTAAAGAGTTTTGTAACACTTGACCAAGCAGGGCAGAGGCCTGGCAGGCCCAAGAGGCCTGAGGGGTCAGGGGGCCAGAGAGACCAAGGAACCAGGAAGCAAAAGCTGAAGAGACAAGGAGCACAGGGAGCAGAGCTGCCTAAGTCTCAAAGGGTAGGGCCATGAGATTGTTCCATCTGGAGGGCAGATGGTTAATGTGCCTCAGTTTCTTCATCTATAAAATAGGTCACTGGCCAGTTGTTTTCCTTCCAAGGGCAGAACAAGAAGAAATGGACTTTAACTAAAGCAGAAAGATTTGCAATCAGATAAGAGGAAGAACTTCCTGGATCTCAGAGGAAATAAACTCTGGAATAAGCCAATAATAGCGAGAGGTGGAATTCCCTTGGAAACAGAAATAAAGCCGGAAGGGACAAATCCCTCCCCCACACCTTGGATTTTAGAAGTGAGACTCAGAGTGGGAGAGTGACTTGCCTTTGGTCAGCAGGTGGTTAGTAGTAGAGCTGGAGCTAGAACACAGAGCTCCCAACTCTACATCCAGTGCTCTCTCCATCTTTGTCCCCACCCCAATTCCATTCTAGGAAAGAAGATCTAACATTGACTGAGCACTCACCATGTGCCAGGCACTGTTGTAAGCCTCTGCGGAGTTCTAGGATTCATCTTCATGGCAATCCTGCGAAGTAGGTACGTTATCACAGAGAGGGAAACTGAGGCACAGAGAGGCTAAGCAATGAGCCCATGGTGGTTCAGCTCATCATGAGCAGAGGAAGGATCTTATCTGCTGTCTCTGCAGCTTCTTGGGCATCCTAACCTCATCCTAGAGGGGACAAACAGGGCTTCCCAACCTGTCGGAGCAGTGGCCTCCATGGCGCAGCAGAAAGGCACTAAAAGACCCCGAGCACTTCAATACCGACAGCAAGTTCCCCTTGCAGAGCCTTGCACACTCTCTCCCACACCACGATCAGACTCCCCTGGGGGCAGATTCACAGGGCTGCCTCCTAGGATTGTGACATGTGTAGCTGCCCAAGGCCTCGTGCTTAGAAGGGCTCTGTCCTTGCTACATGCTCTCCTGTCGCCATCTTGAAATTCTTAATCATTTTTAAACAAGGGCCTTGCGTTTTATTTTGCACTGGACCACACAAATTATGTAGCTGGCTCTGGTTTTTGGCAAAAGTCTCTAACTTTCTTTGCCTGAAGCAAGGCGGGTAGGTGGTGCTGCTGCACCGGGGGGATGGGCTCCCAAGGGCTTCTCCGGCAGGCAGGAAGGGATTTGGTTCTCTTTGCTAGGTGAGGGGGGTTGCACCCCCTTCTTTGCACCCCATCTCTCCAGTCAGAGGTGTGAGGCCGGCTCAGGGCAGAATTCTCATTCTCTCCCTCTCTCCTTCCCGCAGGCTGGGGGTGAACCAAGCAGGGCCAAGCAAAGAGGGAGCTCCCTCCAGGCCCAGAGGTAACGATTCGCTTTAGGCTTCCTTGACAGCCTCAGGCTCCTGACCTACTCTGCCTGGCCTCTGGCAGGAGAGAGTCCATCATGCCCGGCCTGGGGCAAGAAAAGGCACAAGGAAGCTCTGCAACCATATTAACACATGTGATGGAATGCTACATGACAGATAAAAGGAGGGCCATGATTAAATCTCAGACTTAAACTCTTGAGTTAAAAAAAGCATTTTGCTGAATGATATGTAACTGTGACACCTTTTGTTCAAAAAGGAAAACCCACACACATATATACTCACTAATACTATACAGTTTCCATGGGCCCATGTATATATGTGGAAAAATTTTTAATGTGGATCACACCAAATTCACAAGAGTTGTTACCTCTGAAAGTGAGGTGGAGGGGTCAAAAGGGAAATCACCTGTGACTATCTAACAGTTTGTGTCGGGACTGACTTCATGGCAACGGGTGTTTTTATCTAACCATTTAAAAGGAGAATACTCGTACGGTTTTAAGAACAGATGCTCCAGCTGTGGGACAGAGAGGGTGTCTGTCCTTTCCTTCCTGAGTTTCCATCAGGTCCGATGCCCAGCTGACTGCACAGCACGCTGCAGGTGACCACTGCCTCCTCCGTCATCTTGGGGATGCTCACAGTAACACCTTGAGGTTTGTTGTTTTTATTAGCTATTGTCAAGTCGATTCTGACTCATAGTGACCCCGTGTGTGCAGAGTAGAACTGCTCCACAGGGTTTCAAGGCTGTGGCTTTTCAGAAGCAGATCAGCAGGCCTGTCTTCTGAGGCACCTCTGGGTGGGTTTGAACCACCAAACTTATGAGTAGTCAGGTGCCTAACCATTTGTGCCACCCAGGGACTATCTTCCCTGAGGTTTAGGGCGGTGTAATTATTATCCCCATTTTGCAGTTGAAACAACAGAGCCAGAGAGGTCAAGTGACTTGGCCATGGACACTAAGCCAGGAAGTAGCAATCCAGGACTCTTGCCTCCTCGAAGCCAAGTCAGGTACAGTCGGGGTGGGTTAGCGGGGCCCAAGCAGCCATTTATTCCCCATGAGCTACTTAGGGTCTGCAGGGTTATGACGCCCTTCCAGGCAGAAGTAACTTCTCCTAGACCCTCTGTCTTCCCTTTCCACCACCTTCTCCTTCTCCTCCTGAACCCCAAAGGTGATGTTGCCCCTCTGACTGCCTTACGGTGCTGGGACCTACATCTGCTGGGATGGGAGATGCACGCAAACAGCAGCAGACCAAGTACAGAGATTTCTGTTCCGTGGCTGCCAGCCCCAGCTCTCTGCCCATCCAGACTAACGCTTCTGTACTTCTGTTTCCTTCACAAAAGGAAGCCCAGGCCTTCCCGCATCCACTTCTATTGATTGGTTCCCCCTTCTCTGGCTCCTCCCTCCTCCCTGGACCAGCCTCCACATCAGAGGCTGTCCCAGGCCACTGGACTCAGCCAACTTCTAGGTCCGTGGTTCCGCAGAAGTCAGTACCATGCTAGCCACACAAAAACCCTGAGGAACCTGTTAAACATACTGATGCCAGGGCACCAGGTCCAGACATGCTGATTCAGTACATCTGTAGTAGGGCCTAGGAATCTGTAGTTTTTAAAAACAAACTCTAGGTGATAGTGATAATCAGTCAAATTTGGAAATCACGCATCTAGTCCAAATCTTTCATTCAAAAATCAGGAAACCTAAGGTCCAAAGAGGTAAAATGACTTGTCTAAGGTCACACAGCAAATAAATTGAAAGCAAACATTTGGAGACTACACCTACTCCTCACATAGCAACTGTCATGTTATCCAACATTTCGCATTTATGACAATAGTAAAAAAAATCTATTCTCCGACTGTTCTGTGCATTAACGACGTATGTCTGGTAGTAACGAATGCCAAAGCGTGAGGCGAGAGTAACGCTGGCTGTGATGGTTTAGGTTATGGGTCAACTTGGCTGAGCCACGATTCTCAGTGGTTTGGCAATTATGTAATGATGTAGTCATCCTCCATTTTGTAATCTGATGTGATCATCCTCCATTTTCCCACAACGCTGATTTTTGCATAACAATCTGGTCTTTGGAACCTAAACATGTTGATAAGTGAGGAGTGGGTGTACTGGTCTAGCCCATGACCTCTCCCTGCCCTCAGACACAACATATAGACAGATGCCTACATACCTCTTCCTCCATGCCCTGGGCCCAGGGCAATAACTCTCTAGGCTTCCGCCCAGAACCTAACTAAAATCTGCTCCCTTTACTTCTAGGCCACAGGGCCCAAAGTCTGGGCCAGAGTAGTCCCTGAGGAGCGGGGAAAGAATGGCAGTTTCTCGGTGAAAGATGTCACCCACAGGGGCCAGGGCCTGGCACCATTCCGCTGCCCAGTCGGAGCCCAGGTCACATACCAAACACTGGTGAAACCTGAGCTGCACCTCCCTATCTCTGGCTGTTCCCAGAGGCTCCAGGGCCTGGCCTCTCAGTCACCCTCCCCAAGATTCAGGTGTCACACACCTGGGCCCCAAGCCAGGCTTCTGATTCCCAGGACACTCTCCTCCTCTATCAGGCCTGCAGGGATCCCAGGAGATTGATGTTAGCACTGCTGGAAATGGCTGAAGGGCTTGGGAGGGCACAGGGCGGGTCCTAAGGCAATGGGGCCACCTCCTGGGCCCCAAGGGACCTTTTTCCACAATCAGCAAGTCCCCAGTGGACAGCCAGGTATTCCAGTTCCTTCACTCTGGACTGCTGTTCCTCCCAGGACTTTCACTGCCCACCCTGTGCCCCCAGTGCCCTTCGCTGCCTGTTCTGTGCTCCCCAGTGCCCCTCCTGCCTTGGCCCCTGTCCCCGTTCTCTTGACATATTTGGCTGACAGTCACCCCTTCCTGTAAGTTGCAGTCCTTAAGTTTCTAGTGTCCAGGGGCATTCTAAGACTGGGTCCTTCTGCCTCTTCCGATTGTGACCATGCCCCCTCCTCTCTAGTATGCATGGGGCAGGGGAGAGGGAGCAGCGGAGATAGAAAGAAGGGCCATAAGAGTCTATGATTCACACTGAATAGAATGGCTAAAATAATAACTGACAATACCGAGTGCCGGAAAGTGAAGCAACTGGGAGTGGTATACATCACTTCAGGGAATACAAAATGGATAGAACGTTCAAAAACAATTTGGCAGTTTTTTTATAAAGTTAAATATATACTCATCATACAACCCAGCAATCCTGTTCATAGTATTTTGAGAGAAATGAAAACTATGTTCACAGGAAAATGGCCCAGCAGTAACAAAGCCACCCCCACCGTGGTGTCAGCTGAAACTCCCACCCCTGCCCAGAAGTAATGAGGAGTCCCACTGGGGCTGAGTGGGGAACCTGGACTTTGCCTCTACCCGTAGGTAATGAGGCAGCATACCCTCCCCCTGCTGGAGCAGTGTCAGAAAAGGCCAGCTAAAACAGAAGGTTTAAATAAGATCCAGCATCTCATAACAAAATACAAAAATGTCCAGATTTCAATCCAAAATCACTCATTAGACCAAGAACCAGGAAGATCTCAACCTGAATGAAAAATGACAACAGACGCCAACACGGAGATGACAGAGGTGTTAAAATTATTGGACAAAGATTCTAAAGCAGCTATGATAAAAACGCCTCAACAAGCAATTATGAACCCACTTGAAACAAAAAACAGAAAGCTTCAACAAAGAAACAGCCTCAGAAAAGAAGATTTCAAGAAGCAGCCAATGGAAATTTTAGAACTAAAAATACAATAACTGAAATAAAAAGCTCAGTAGATGAGATCAACAGTAGAAAGGAGGGGACAGAGGGTAGAATCAGTGAACTGGAAAATAGAACAATAGAAATTACCCAATCTGAACAACAGACAGAAAAACAGATGGGGGTAAAAAAAAAAAAAAAAAAAGAAGAAGAACAGAGCCTCAGGGACCTGTAGGAGAACATCTGTGTCTTGGGCATCTCGGAAGGACAAAAGAAACGGGGTTTAATCAACAGAAATCTATTCTCTCTCAGTTCTGGAGGCCAGAAGTCTGAAATCAAGGTGTCAGCAGGCTTGGTTCCTTCTAGGGGTCTGGAGGAGAATCTGTTCCATGTCTCTCTCCTAACTTCTGGTGGTTGTAAGCAATCTTTGGTGTTCCTTGGTTTGTGGATGCATCCCTCCTATCTCCAATCTCTGCGTCCATTTTCACATGACTCTCTCCTCTGTGTCCCCAAATCTCTCTCTTCTTATAGTGACACTAGTCATTCAATTTAGGACTCACCTTAATCCAGTATGACCACATCTTGACTTAATTACATCTGCAAAGGCCATATTTGCAAAAAGAATCACATTCACAGGTTCAGGTGAACATGAATTTTGGGGGGATGCTATTCAACCCAGTACCTTGGATAAAGGGTACACAAGATGTCTCTGTATTGTTCCTGACAATGTACGTGAATCTACAATTATCTCAAAATAAAGAAGTTTAAATAAATAATCAATTTAAACTTGGGAAAGGAAAAAAAAAAAAAAACACCTGGGAAAACATTCTCCAACACAAAATAAGATTGGCCAAGTCTTCCAAACAAGGACTCACATAGGACCTCATCCCCGTTGAGTCAATTCTGACTCATAGTGACCCTACAGGACAGAGTAGAACCATCCCACTGCATTTCCAAGGCTGTAATGTTTACAACAAAATTTACTTGCGTGTGATATTAATGATATTGTTTGATAATTACCAGCCTCCACGTCAGAGGCTGTCCCAGGCCACTGGACTCGGCCAACTTTCTGTTGGATCACCTTTCTTTGGAATGGGCACAAATATGGATCTCAATCTGTATACTGAGCAAATAATCTGAGAAGTGGGACTATAGGAAGAAGAATGCAGCATCAGGATTGGTGGAAAACTCATTAAAAACCTGCAATATGCAAATGATACAACCTTGCTTGCTGAAGGTGAAGAGGACTTGAAGCACTTACTGATGAAGATCAAAGACTACAGCCTTCAGTAAGGATTACACCTCAGCATAAAGAAAACAAAAATCCTCACAACTGGACCAATAAGCAACATCATGATAAATGGAGAAAAGATTGATGTTGTTAAGGATTTCATTTTACTTGGATCCACAATCAGCACCCATGGAAGTAGCAGTCAAGAAATCAAACAACATATTGCATTGGGCAAATCTACTGCAAGAGACCTCTTGAAAGTGTTGAAAAGCAAAGATGCCACTTTGGGGACTAAAGTGCAACTGACCCAAGCCATGATGTTTTCAATTGCCTCATACGCATGTGAAAGCTGGACAATGAATAAGGAAAACCAAAGAAGAATTGATGCCTTTGAATTATGGTGATGGCAAAGAATATTGACTATACTGCGGACTGCCAGAGAACAAACAAGCCTGTCTTAGAAGAAGTACAGCAAGAATGCTCCTTGTAGAATGAAGAACACCAAGGACGCAAGGAAAGTATTAGCCCAAGAGACAGAAAGGGCCACGTAAACCAGAGACTTTATCAGCCTGAGACCAGAAGAACTAGATGGTGCCTAGCTACCAGCAATGACCGCCCTGACAGGGAACACAACAGAGAGTCCCGGATGGAGCAGGAGAAAGGTGGGGTGCAGAACTCAAATTCTAGTAAGAAGACCAGACTTAATGGTCT
>NW_004443964.1:20093878-20151469 GCF_000243295.1 Trichechus manatus latirostris
ACTGAGACTGGAGGAACCCCGGAAAGCATGGCCCCTGGATTCTCTATCAGCCCAGAACTAAAACAATTTCCGAGGCCAACTCTTCAGACAGGGATTGGACTGGAATGTGGGACATAAAGTGATACTCGTGAGGAGTGTGTCTCTTAGCTCAAGTAGATGCAAGAGACTAAACGGGCAGCTTCTGTCCAGAGGTGAGATGGGAAAACAGAGAGGGTTAGGAGCTGGTTGAATGGACATGGGGAATCAGGGATGGAAAGGAGGAATGTGCTGTCACAGTATGGGGAGAGAAATTAGAGTCACATAACAATGTATGTATAAATTTTCGTATGGGAAAAAAAAATGCTCTTTGTAAGCAAGGATGGCGAGACTTCGTCTCCCATTCTTTGAACATGTTATCAGGAGGGGCAAGTCCCTGGAGAAGGACATCATGCTTGGTAAGTTAGAGGGTTAGCGAAAAAGAGGAAGATCCGTGACAAGATGAATTTATACAAGCTGCAACAATGGTCTCAAACATGGTAATGATTCTACGGATGGCGCGGGACCAGGCAGCGTTTCTTTCTGTTGTACACAGGATTGCTGTGATCTGGAACCAACTTGACAGCACCTAACAACAACAGCAGCAATGTTTACAGAAGCAGATTGCCACATCTTTCTCCTGCAGAGTGACTGGTGGGTTGGAACAGCCCACCTTTTAATTAACATAACCACTGCACCACCAGGGCTGCTCTCACCGAGGACAGACTGGTCCAATCAGGAGGATTATCAGCTTCCTCTGCTGCATCCAGTCGCTTCCTCTCTCCAATAGAACCTTAAGCACATTCTCTCCTGCCCTCTCCTTCCTTTCCCCTACCAAAATGAGAAAAAGCCGATAAAGCCAGTGACACTAAATCACAGGTAATTGTGAGACAGTATCTGCTCACAAGGGAATGTGGATTTTAATGCGAACAAGTCCTGTTAAGCTAAAACGTGAATCTCTAATAATGAAATAGTTGGCACAGCAGGCAGAGGAGGGAAGATGGTTAAGATGGTTGGAGGAGGGGAGGCTTCCTTGAACTCTGGAAACTACATTGGCCTGCAAGCTGGGCTGATTCATCAGGTCAGCTCATGGCCAGTGGGTAGAGAGCAGGGTCCCAAGCCCCAGGGTGAGGGGCAAGAGGTGGTGGGTGCAAATTTCAGTAGTGACACTTCAGTATTGGATGGGAATAATTAGAAGCAGAGAGAACTGGGATTTGAAAGACAAAAGATATTTATTAATTTGCCCCCCTTTTCTGGGCAAAGCACTGCCCATTCCCTTTCTAGCCAGGTGATCTGAATGGGAGCGGACATCTTTTTACATCTTACTCACAATGATTGGCCTAAGCATGATCACCTGACTCAAGTCTGGCCAATCATGGCACTTTCTCTACCTTCAAGTTTCAATAATTGATAGAGAAGATGGTGGGTAACCCAAGCCTAGCCAATCAGAGTCTTTCCCTGTTTGTTGTAACTGGAGTTGGAGAAAAGAGTTTCTGTCTTCAGTGGAGAAAATAGGGATATTGAGCCTTGGGGGGACAGTTGCATGGAAGAAGCTGTCTGAAAGGGGAGCCGATACCCAGAGAATCAGTGATGAAACAACAGGAGGCCTTACAGCCCCTAGTTCTAGTTGTCCCTAAGGCAGGCTGCATTCCTGTCCAGCCAGTGATTTGGGTACTTGAACAAATAAATCCATCTACCCCTTGCTTTTTCCAGAAGCTGGAGCAAAGCACACTGGGACCTTGGGCCCCTACCAGGGTGAGGAGAGGCTTGTGTGGGTATGCAGCTGATAATGGTCAGAAATGTCTGCCACATCTGATGAGTCCTGGCAAAAAGTCATCAGGAGCAGTACTGTCTTAGTCATCTAGTGCTGCTGTAAAACAAATACCACAAGTGGATGGCTTTAACAAAGAGGAATTTATTCTCTCACAGTCTAGTAGGCTAGAAGTCCAAATTCAGGGCGTCAACTCCAGGGGAAGGCCTTCTCTCTCTGTTGGCTCTGGAGGAAGGTCCTTGTCATCAATCTTCCCCTGGAGCAGGAGATTTTCCACACAGGAACCCTGGGTCCGAAGGACACACTCTGCTACTGGCTCTGCTTTCTTGATGGTATGAGGTCCCCGTGTCTCTCTGCTTGCTTCTTTCTTTTATATCTCAAAAGAGATTGGCTTAAGATACTATCTAATCTTGTAGATCTCATCAATATAACTGTCACTAATCCATCTTGTTACATCATAGTCATAGGCTATACAACACATAGGGAAATCACATCAGTTGACAAAATGGTAGGCAATCATACAACACTGGGAATCATGACCTAGCCAAGCTGACAGATATTTTGGGGGGACACGATCCAATCCACGATAAGTACTGAGGTTCTGAAACCCTGCATGCTAGAGGAGAAGATGCTGAGGAAGCAGTACTGTAGGGACAATCTTCCCACTTCTTGAGTACCTGCCCTGTGCCAGATAGCACACCCACAGGGTAGGTATTATTAGTCCCATCACACAGATGAGAAGACAGAGGCTCACAGAAGTAAAGTAAGTTGATCAAGGTAACACAGAAGTAAGAGCAAAGCCTGGGTAAGAGCAAAGACTCAATTACGTCTAAATTCAAAGCTAATTTCTTTCCAGTTCATCACCCTATTCCCCCAGAAACATGACTTCTTTCTTAGCAAGACTCACCTGCTTAGATAACGATTACCCAAAGCGTTTTCCCATCCCAACACATTTGGTAGTTAAGACTTGGAATCAGACAAGTGTGGGGCAGTGTCCAGGCTAGATTTGGAACCCTGAGTAAATTACTTAATCTCCTGGAACCTCAGTTTCCCCATCTTCCATTCAAGTTCATAATAGTAACGACTGCCTAGGGTTGTTGTACAGATTAAATGAGACAGTGAATGGATGATGCTTAGCATATATCAAGCGCTCAGGCGGAGACCATTATGAAAGAGGAACCCAGGGCCAGAACCATCTCCTGTCACCAGGTCGGCCTTGTGACGTCCCTAATCCCCCAGACTCTGACCTTCTACCTCCTCTCAAGCTCAGCCCTGCCCAGAGCATTCTTGTCTAAACTTTCCCAAATGTCACTCTTTGATTTTTTTCTTCTTTATGCTCTGTGTCTTTATCTAGGTGACATTTTTCTTTCCTTCCACAGGGACTGTTCCTAGAACAGCAGTGGAAATAACAACAGGGCCTCTGGTCAGGCTCTCCCAAAGGACAGGACGATATTTTGGCCTAGAGACAGCCAGAGGGAGTCCCCAGGGAGTGTGGGACCCAGGGTGAGAGATTGAGCTGAGGGAACACTGTGGGCAGCTCCGCAGCTGAGTCAAAGGGCAAGCCTCCCTCTCCAGGAAAAACTCCACTGAGGGAATCTCAAGGACAAGGAGTCGGTAATAAAGTCCAGCTCTGGAATTCCTCACAAACCTGAAGCCTTCCACACTGGGACTTGTGGAGCACACTAAAATGCCTTCTAGCACTTTCTGTCCACACGTGACTGTGCAGGCCGGCTCAGTCAGATCAACCCTAAATGTTCCCTGGCTAGGTGAAGAGATCAAGAGGCAGAGTTGGTAGTGACACCTCCCACCACAGCTGGGCTCTCTCAAGGCTCCAGGCTCCTCGGCCTTGTGTTACTGCGATTGGTGGGCTCACTCAGATAGTCTTCATCTTGGAATCCTCCATGGTGCCTGGTGCCTGTGATACATGGCTTAGTGCCTCAGGGAGGGCTGAATGAAGTGACATAACTCCTGCTCCCTGAGCAGAACCTTGAAAGGAGGTGTGAGCAGAAGATGCTCGATTTACAAACCTGACTCCCCTTAGTCTGCCCAGTTCATGATGCCCTCCACATTCTCCAGGCATGGGCCCCCATGTGCCCTCAGTTTACCCCCTACCCCTGGACATAGAAGAACATCTACTGAAGTTAGCCAATCAGATTCTCTCTCCCAGGAATTTGAACTTTGTATCTCAGAGACATAGCAGGTGAAAGGCCTAAATGGCGACCCCCAGAAGCAGGGGAGGATTGCCCAGTAAACTCTTGGGGTAATCCGTCCCTATCAGGGATTGTAAATTTGAAAAGAGGCTTCGATTCTGTAGGAAGGTGCTGTGGGGTTGGAAGAGAGACAGATGCCAGCCATATCTAGAAGCAGAATTTTTGATGTGGTGAAAAAATGTGAAATTGTTCACTACAGATGATCTGGTAAGCAAGGTAAATATTGTGCTTACCTTTCCTACTGGCTAATCTGACCCTGCCTAGAAGGAAGATCCGTGGGCACAGAGCACCACAATCCCTTGAGCTTCCCTTGTTGCTGTTCCTCCCAAGACCCATGTTGTTAGCTAGAAGCCCCAGTATCTCCCCCAGCTGATCCCGCTTTTGACTTGAACTGGCTCAATTCCATTTTGTGTTGCTTGCAAACAAAAAGCCTTTACTACTGCTTGTTCCCATATACCCCTCAGGGACCCACCTGTTGCCCAACAGGAGGGCAGATGTGTCACTGTCGATCTGATGTGACCACTGCAATTTGCAAATCACAAATCTACTCTTTCTTCTTTTCACCTCATGTGAAGGGGACTATCCTGAGTTCACAGATGAAGAAACTGAGGCCCAGAGAGAGTGAGTGACTTGCTCAACTATACACATAGAGCAGACCTGGGATTGGAAAGTCAGGTCCCCTGGCTCCTAGTCCAAAGCTCAACCTTCTCCACATGTGGCTTTTCTGAGATCAGCTCCTGACCCTCTCATTATCTTAGGGCCACCAACGCTGCCTCCCTCTGCCATCCTCACTGATGAGCACTCTACTATTTCATAATGCCATGCCTTTACATGTGCTGTTCCCTGAATGCCCTCCTCCATCTCCACCAACAAGAGGCACCCTAGAAGTTGTCCATCTCCCTCAGGCCACCAGTGCAAGGGCCCCTGGGTCCCCTCCCTGCAGGGCTGGTAGTGCTGGCAGGTGAATTCCTTCCACCTGTGGCTACAGCCACTTAGATGCCAATTCCGTGGCTGATCACCTCCATGCTGGGAATGCTCCCCTTAAAGCGCAGTCTAACACTCCTTCTTCCCATCAGCCTACTCCATTAGTTCAATTACCTGCACCAGTGAAGCCTCCTCCACGTGGGTGTCAGTGTCGACAGCTGGCAGCCAGCCCGGGGATCCATAGTTGGTTCAGCCCCAACCCCTCTTTTGGAGGAGCAGTGACTAGAATCTTCCTGCCTTAATCACCCTCCTTGACTCTGCTCTAGGCAGCCCATGGCTCTGGCTTGGGGCTCCCTGCACTGAGCCCAACCTGATCCTTCACCCACACCTCAAGGCTCCTGCCTCTGAAGTCCCTGAGGAGGGGGCCAGGGAGGGGCTGGAGGGCTGCCCTGAGCGAAAATGGAGAGTCCAGGAGGAAGTGGGTCTCCTGCTGCCAACCATTCCACCATTCAAGGCTTCCTTTTTCCAGGCTCCCAAAGCACATTAGAGCGTGCACTTCCAGGGGGCATCTCCACCCCAGGCACTGTGCTCTGTGGTTAGCTGGCATTATCTTCTTTAATCCTCAACACACAATCAGCATGTTCCAAATGAGAAAACCGAGATAGAACTGGATTACGGAACAGAGAGAAGTGTGTTTATTCATTTATCCATTCAAAAACATTCATTGAATACTTACTATATGCCAGTCACTGTTCTAAGCACTAGGGATGGACAGACATGAGAAGAAGATGGATAATAAATGTCAACAAAGAAATGTGTATAATATAATGCCAGATAATGGTAATTGCTCTGGAGGAATAAAGAGCAGGGTCAGGGGAGGCAGAGTGACTGTGGGCCTGCTTCAAAAGGGTAGTCAGGGGCTCCTCTCTCTCTGAGGAGTTAACAGTTGACCAGAAACCTAAATAGAGTGAGAGAGAGAGAGAGAGAGAGAGAGAGAGAGAGAGAGCATCCTGCAAAGCTTTAGAGGAAGAACATTCCTGGAGGAGGGAATAAACGGTAAAGGCACTGAGGTGGAGATGAGCTTGGAGTATCTGAGGAACAGCAAGAAGGTTGCATGGGTGAAGCAAAGAGAGTGAGTGGGAGAGAAGTGGATGAGTTTGGACCAGGCCAGACAATGCAAGGCCTTGTATTAGTCAGCGTAGGACTGCTGTTGTAACAAGTAGCCCCCAAGTTTCAGTGGCTTAACACAATAAAGGTTCATTTCTTGGTCATGTAACAGTTCAATTGGTATCATTGGAGTAGGGGTAGGGCACTCTGGTCCGTGTACACAGGGACACAGGTACCTCCCATCTGTGTCTCTATCACACCCACCCCCAGAGTCCTCATTGGAGCCTCCACATCCAGCTGGCAGATGGGAGAAGAGAGCACATGGATAAGGCACCCTGCTCTCAACTGTCTCAACCTGGAATGATGCTGTGATAATTATGGTTGTGTGTCAACTTGGCTGGGCCATGATTCTCCGTGGTTTGGCAGTTATGATGTAGTTTGGTAGTCATATAATGATGTAATCACCTCCATGATGAGAGCTGTTATAATGTGATCACCTCCATGATGGGATCTGCTGAGAGTGGCCAATCAGTTGAAGGGGAGTTTCCTTGGGGGTGTGGCCTGCATCCAATATAGGCAGACTTTCTGGCAAGTTTCCTGGGCTTTTGCTTGTTCTGGATCCTGCAGCTGGCTCCTGTTCATCTGACCTCAGGTTCTTGGGACTTGAGCTAGCAGCTTACTTGCTGTCTTGCCTGCCAATCTTGGGGTTCATTGGTCTCCACAGCCTGTGAGCCAGAGGCCTGCTCTCTGACCTGCCAATCTTGGGTTCACCAGCCCCTGCAGTCACTTGAGTCAGGAGAAGCCTCCAACCTGACCCATGGACTTGGAACTCTCCAGCCTCTACAACCACATGAGTCATTTCCTTGATATAAATCTCTCTATATATTTATATGCTTTACTAGTTTTGCTTCTGTAGAGAACCCAGCCTAGAGATGCATGTCACTTGCACGCACATTCCACTGGCAAGAGCCGGTCACTTGCTCCCCACCACTCCCACCTCCACCCCCATGCCAGGAGGCTGAGAGATGCAGTGCAGAAGCGAGCATGGGACAAAGAGAATGTGAATTTTACCGAGTGCCTGCAGCCTCTGCCATAAGCCTTGGAAGCCTTGGTGAGGCACTTGGATTTTATTCTAAAAGTGATGAGAAACTGTTGGAAGGTTGAGAACAGAGCGTGTTTAAATGCTCACTCTGGTTGTGGGAGAGGAGAGAGTAGGGATGGGGGCTGGAGTATAGAATCACCCAGAGTCACTTGGCCAGTTCAGTGTACAGTTGGAATTTGAACTTAACCAGTCTGATTCCAGAGCCCTTGGACTTCACCCCTATGCCCACTGCCTCCGAAGGCATGAAACATGGATGTCAGCTCTCTTCCAGACCATTGCAGTAGTCAGCCTGCCAACCCATCCTCGGCCTCCTGGAAACAGCTCAGCACAGTAGGTAAAGCACAGGTTTCAGGGTGAGTCAGACCTGGTCTTGAATCCTGGCTCTGCACTTAGCAGCGACAGGCCCTCTGTTTCCTCTCTCAGCCTCAGTTTCCTACAAAATGGTCACCTGGCTCATAGGGTGGTGTGAGCATCAAATGAGATACTGGGTGTGAGGTGTGGTGCGGGGGCAGAGTAACTGCACTAGAGAATCCAGGGGCAGCCTTCTAGGTGAAGTTCTAGTAGCCTTGGGAAGCGGGTCCCTGATCCCCAGTGTTTGGCTTTCTTTTTCCTAGAAGCCTGGAATCCTGCTCCTTTGGCTTAAGGCTTTGCCTCCTGTTACGTGCAAAGTCCCTGAATGTACTGAGAGAGGCAGTGCGTTCCAAAATCACTGTCAGTTGCATCCGAAGAAGTAGCTTCTGCAAACCCTTCCTGGAAACCTGCCTGAATGAGGGCCTGGGGGTCCATTATGGGTGGGGAAAGGAGTATCAGGAAGAAGAGAAATGACCCTCAAATTAAGGCCAAAGACCCTCTTTCCCTTTTGGGCAATTTTGCCTGCTTCCTCACCCCAGAACTTTCACACATTCTCTGAATCCATTCCAGCAATGAGAAGTTGGACAAATCCTGGCCCACCACACTCATCATCGGACCTCACAGACCAGGACTTTGCCAATATGCAGAGCTGCGAGTGCAGGCTTGGCACTGACATTTGAATCTCTGCGGATCAAGCCTTGGAGTTTTTCTGATACATAATGTTCACAATGATTCAAAGCAGAAAAGCTCCAAAGAAATTATAAAAAGCTCTGACCTAAACCTGCTCCCAAAGGAGCATATTTTGACATGTTGAATAGTGATGGGTTGAAGAGATCAGGATGAACAAAGAGGGATCCTGACAAGTGTGTGTGGAAGATGTGGAAGATGAAGCCCAAGTGCACAGATGTGGGCAGAGTGGGGAATCTGGAGACGTTCATTGGCCACGTTATGGGGCTAGAGATGCAAAGAGAAGCTGGGGAAGGTCATCCAAAGGCATTGAAGAAAACGATCCATAAAATCCCCTTAGAACATGCAAAGCTAACAGCTGAGATCTAGTAGATAGGTGTGGTTTAAGTGTCGGGAGTGGAGGGAAGGAGTGAAAGACAAGGCGGAGAGTGAGAGAAAAAGGAAAATAGGGGAAAAGAAGAGGTTAAAAGAAGAGGCAAAAGACAGTGGGATTTCAGAGTCCACTGACCATCCCGAAAACCTCTCCTACTGCACAACACCTAAAAATGTTTGACAAAATATAAACATCCTTTCAATGAAGTGCTAAACTCAGAGGAAAGTGAAGGCAATCCACAGGGGCCCCATGTGGAGAGAGAACAGGAAATGAGAATGTTAAGATGACACTTAAGATGTTAATTGCCCTCTGGGCATTGGCCCACCTCCTTAACCTAGAGTCCTGGAGACCCAAGCAAGGTGGGAGGTTGGAACTGAAACTCCAGCATAAAGCCTAGATCCTTGAAGGGCTAAATCTAAAGTGAAAAAGTAGACCTGTTCAGCAAAGACAGACTGCTAGAAAATACGTCTGTCTTGGTCTAGGCTGAGTGGAAAAAAGTCAGTCTTCCCTGAGAATTTGAGGTCACAGTCTCCTCTACTCTGCCAGGTTTGGGGTTCAAATGCACACTGCTTATGTGATTTGGAAAACCCCAAACCAAGAAATTTACTTAAAGTGGGACTAGATTAATAGCATCCTGGGTTGCTAATGTTAATCTTCTTTGGAGTCAACACTTTTAACCCAGGCCTCACAGGATTCTCACAGATAAGGAAAGCACAGGTGAACATGAGCTCACAACTCACGATTACAAGAAACACAAGAAAATAGGCCACCTTGAGTGAAAATCAGCAGATAAACAAATAGCAGAATGAGACCTCCAGAGGACCTCAGATACTGGAATTATCAAATTCAGACTATAAAACAAATGTATTTAAGTTGTTTAAAGAAAAAATACTTGAAAACATACAAAGCTCTTTCCCGAACATTATCTTATTTCGGCCTCACAAAAATTCTTTGGGATATGCAGATGAAGTTGCATTTGCTCCATTTTATTGATAAAGGGAGACTCTAAACAAAGGCCAGGCGACCTGCTTGGGATCACACAGTTAGTAACTGGCAGAATCAGGACATGAAATTAGGGCTTGTTTCTTGTTTTATAGTTTACCTGCTTCTCAATGCATCCTCAAGACCTACTTGGACTAGGGATGGCTTAGCACAGGTGAAGTGGTCAGGGACTAGCGTAGGGAAAGAAGGTGGGGATACTCACTGTTGTCCTTAGCTCTGATCGCATGGGGCGTGGTTGTGTGTCCTGACCCATGGAACCTGGATACTCTATCCTGCTTCTTTTGGAAGTTCTGTACCAGGTGAGGGAAGAGGTAGAAGAAAGAGGGAGGGAAAGGGGCGTGGTGAGAGAGAGGGAGAAGGAGTGGAAGAAGGAGCAAGAAAAAGGAAGAGACAGTGATAAATAGAGGCTGCTAAAAAGGCATAATCACATGAAGGCACTGTCGGAGGAAATAAAAACTTTTAGATTGACATCACTTTTAAAGATCCAGATGTTACTAGTTATGCATCAACTTTTATATCTCCTCTACATCCACAGTAATAAAGCTGTATCTAAGCACTACCTAGAAACCACGTTTGCCAGACTCCCTTGCAGTTAAGTACAACCTCGCAGTTCAGTTCACAATGGAATGTGAGCAAAGGGAGGTGATCATTTCTAGGCTGGAGCCCTAAGACAGGGGGTGTGCCTCCATGGAACTCCAGCATTGATACTTGACCCCCAGGCAATGGATCAGTGGAGCCACATCACAGAAAGAATCTGGGTCCCTGTAAATCCATGTGAACAGAGTCACCCACTCTGATGGTTAAGGCTATGTGTCAGCTTGGCTGGGCCATGATTCTCAGTGGTTTGGCAGTTGTCGTGTGTGGGTACAATTACTGCTTTAGTATTCTTAGCCATAAAATATGGCTGCACTTATGCTAAGTGCAACTCCCTACAGGCCTCTGTGTTATCTACATCAGTATAAATGACTAAGGCCAGCCACGTCTTGTTTAATTGCCCTGTTTTTCTGAAACTGCCTTGTGATCTGTTTTATTGCTTGCCATATACATACCCAAATTCCTTTCCCCTTACCCAAAACTGATTGTTATCCACCTGAAAACTCACTGTCTTGTGATCTGCTTTACTGCTTGCTGTATCTATTATAAATAAATGCCTGGGACAGAGGTGGGGGTCGACTCCTCAGAGTGACCCTCCTGGCCCCACTTCTCTGTAAGAGTTGTCCAGTTGGTTACTGTCTTCGCCGTCCCGATTACCGTCGCCGCTGCGACAGTCGTGGATTGAATTGTGCCCCCTAAAAATAGGTGTCGACTTGGCTAGGCCATGATAGTGTGATTATCCACCATTTTGTCATCTGATGTGATTTTCCTACATGTTGTAAATCCTACCTGTATGATGTTAATGAGGCAGGATTAGAGGTGGTTATGTTAATGAGGCAAGACTCAATCTACAAGATTAGGTTGTGTTTTAAGCCAATCTCTTTTAAGATATAAGAGAGAAGCGAGCAGAGAGACATAGGGACCTCATACCAAGAAACAAGAGCCAAGAGAATAGCGCATCCTTTGGACCTGGGGTCCTTGCACTGAGAAGCTCCTCAACCGGGGAAGATTGATGACAAGGACCTATCCCTAGAGCCAACAAGAGACAGAAAACTTTCTCCTGGAGCTGGCACCTGGAATTTGCACTTGTCGCTTACTAGACTGTGAGATAGTAAGTTTCTCTTTCTTAAAGTCATTCACTTGTGGTATTTCTGTTATAGCAGCACTAGGTAACTAAGATAGCAGTTATGATATAGTTTGGCAGTCATATAATGATGGAATCACCACCAAGATAAAATCTGATGTAATGTGATCACTTCCATGATGGGATCTGCTGTAAGTAGCCAATAGTGGAAAGGGAATTTCCTGGGGGGTGTGGCCTACATCCAATATAGGTGGACTTTCTGGCAAGGCTCACTGGCTGGCTCGCTCTGGATCCTGAAGCTAGCTCCTATCCATCTGACCTCAAGGTTCTTGGGACTTGAGCTAGGAGCTTGCCTGCCGATCTTAGAATTCATCAGCCTCCACAGTCTGGATCTTAGGTTCACCAACCCCTGCAGCTACATGAGTCTGGAGAAGCCTCAGCCTGACCCACGGATTTGGGACTTTACAGCCTCTACAACTACATGAACTATTTCCTTGATATGTATCTCGCTCTCTCTCTGCATATATATATTTAGACGCTTACCTGGTTTTGCTTCTCTAGAAAACCCAGACGAAGATACCCACTAACCTGGACTCTCATCTCATTACATGAGATAGAATTAAACTTCTGTCTTCTAGCTTCTGAATTATTGTTGAGTCTCTTTGTTATAGCATGTGACCTTACCCTAATACACCAAGGACAGAACACAGCTGATTACTGCTGTAACAATTGAGGGAGAATCAGAAACATGTGTGCTGAGTGATACAAACCCCTGCAAAACTTTGACATGAACCGAAGAGCAGGCAATTGAAGTATCATTGTCACCTGCAGTGCTCGTGGTTTTGCTTAGGTTAGTTTTACATCTTGATGACTTTGTTACACTATTTCATTACAAATGAAACTTAAATCTACGCTTTATGACTTGCATTAATGATTTCATGTACTTTGGACAATTATCATGTTTCTAACAGCTGTAAAGCATATTTTTCCCTCTGAGGAGCTGAGAGGGCAAATGCTGTTTTGGGGGCTCCTCCATGCTACACTGAGGGAGGGGAGTGTTGCAGGGCAGAAAGAGTCCAGCTGGCCTGGCCAGTGTGAACTGTTTTCTGCTCCTCTGACCCTTTGCATCTCTGGGCTGTCTCCCCCTGCTGGACTGTGCCCTCAGGCTGGGTCCCTGAGAGCCTTGTCAACAGCTACCTTCCGTCTAAAAATGAGACGTGTGTGAAGTGCCTCATAAGTGGACAGTAACTTCTCTCCCCAACTCCACCTGCTGAGCAGAACGTGCAAGAGTCGGCCCTCCCTAGGGAGGTCTGAGGTGTTTTCTTCAGATCATGCCAACCCCCATTCCTGGGAAAAAACTTTGAGAATCTCATCCTTGTCTCCACTGGAGTGACTGGGACGAGAATGTTATGGGCCTTAGAGACTTTTCGGAAAAGCCGAGGAGGTCAGAGCTGGAAGGGCCTTAGAGTTGCCATAGAATTGATTGCAACTCGTGGTGACCCCATGTATGTCAGAGTAGAACTGTGTTCCATAGGGTTGTCAATCGCTGATTTTTTGGAAGTAGATCAGCAGGTCTTTCTTCCAAGGTGCCTCACAGCTCCTCAAAACATTGACCCCTCAGCTCATTAAAACCAAGGTGTCTGGCTCTCTGGAAGGAAGATAACCCTCAGGCCTAGCTCAGGCAGACTCCTACAGAACTGAGGACGAGATCCCAGGGGATGTGTTGCTGAATGTACCCTGCAGCACACGAAGGAGGCTCAGAGGAGGTGAAAGCCAGCAACCTGAATTATGGTCACGTGGCTATGGGATCCTCATACTATTTTGAGTGTAGAGTGAAGGAGTTGATGGCATTCTGTGACTCTAACTGCACAGGAGAGACACGTTCTTAGGCCACAGACAAGCACGGAAAGGGGCAGGGAGGAGAGCCAGTGTGAGGGTGTGGGCAGGAAGGGGAGGGTCCCAGCTCCTCACGGGGGCTGCAGCTCATTACAAGTGGTCTCTTGCCCTGCTGGGCTGAGAGGGTCTCACACAGAGACATCTTCCTGGACAAGATTTCCTCTGTCGGGGGCTCTGGTTGGTGGGTGAGTGAAGGAAGCCTTTTGGCAGACAAGAACCACCCCCCCCCACACACACACACACATACCTGCTCGTTCTCACCCTGCGTTCATTCCCTTCTTCAGTCGTCCTTTCATGCAACATGACAAGGCCTCGAGTGTGGCCCAGCTCCGCTTGTACAGTCCTTCCCGCCTTCCCCGGCACGGCCATCTCCTCCATCCTGGGGCATTCCATGACTGTTCCAGTACGGAACTCCCGCCGCCTCATTTCGTCTGGAGAATTACAACTTGTAATAAAGCAGGGCCGCGGCGCCGCGAGAGGAGCTTGGTTGTGGCACAGGACGCACTACCGCGTCCCACGCGCTCCGATCCGGCTGCGAGTCCTCCACAGGAGCAAACGCGCCCACTTCTCACAGCAGTCGATTCAAAGCCCGTGCAATGGTTTCCCTGAAGGGAGGGACCTTTGTCACCAGAAGGAACAGGAGACGGGACCTCTGGGAGCCAGCAGGCAAAGGCAAGCCAACCGGAGTTTCTGGCTTTGATTCTATTTCCGTCAACCTCCACTCGGCTGGGCAGCTTGCTCACTGAGGCCATGACTCAGAGGTGGCTGCCTGGCTCTAACCGCGTCTTCATCCATTCCAGGCCACCCTCGACCTGCCCGGGTCCAGGCCCCCGGCTGGCCTCCACCTCCTCGCCCACCCACCCCTTTCCAATCTGTGCAAGGAAGCCTCCTGCAACCTTAATTTTCGGCTCCTCTTCCAGCGACAATTCATCCCTTCTCTCTCCTCCCCCAGAGTAGTGTCCTTAGTCCTAGGAGACCTCTTTTCTTCCTTACTCCAAGATTCTCTCCCACCTCTCCCTTTCCTCCTGCTCCTTCTCCCCTTTCTCCCCTTCTTGACCTTCTCTTCTTCCAGAAAGCCCTCTTTGAATAAGAAGATGAAGAGGGAGAACATCCCCGAGTCATCTGAGCCCTCTATCGCCATCTCACTGTACAGCGCCCCCTGCTGAAAGCTCTATGTCAGGCCCGGAAGAGGCCGGCGGAATCTCCTGCTTACCCACACCACCTCCTAAATTGTTTCGCTTTGGAATTAGTCAAGCTTGTTTTAAAGTTCATACAGAAAAATAACCAAGCCAGAATATGCAGAAACATTCTAAAAAAGAATAGTGAGGGGGACTAGACCTACAAGGTATTTAAAATAGTGCATAAAACCGTGGTGATTAAAACAGCATGAATAGACAGATTAATGGAAAATAAAAAAGTACAGAATGTTAACAAGTAGAAATAGGAATTTGCTATATGGTGAAACTGTGTTTCAAATAACTGGGGATAAGATGGATTATTTATTAAATCGTGTAGAACAATTAGGTAGCTTTCTGGAATGCAAAATTGGATCCCTATCTCACACCTTATACTAAAATAAATCTCAAATGTACCAAAGGTTTAAACATAAAAAAATGAAACTATAAAAATATTTTAAAAAATAATTTGGAGAAAGGAAGACCTTTAGAAATCTGAAACAAAACCTAGATGTCATAAAGAAAAGGTTGATAAAACTGACTACCTAAAAGTCAAAATTTTCTCATAAGCAAAAACTACCTGGAAAAACATGTTGGTATCCCTTAGGACAGGCTAAGGGCTTGTTTTCTAAACATGTAAAAATTGCTCCAAATCTATTTAAAAAAAATAAGGACCAACAACCCAAAGGCAAAATTTCAAGTAAGACTATAGACAAATCGTTCACAAAGAAGGAAGTGCAAGTGGTTCTTAAACATATGAAAAGATGCTCAACCTCACTCATAAAAGAAATGCAAATTAGGCTTCAAGGAGATATCATTTTTTCACCTATCAAATCAGCACAGATAAAAAGGATTTATATCACACTTTCATATATTGCTGGTGAGAGTGTAAATTGGTACAATCTCTGAAGAAGGCAATTTGGTCCTATCAAAATTAAAAATTCATATGACCTCTGACCTAGCAATTCCACTCCTGGATGTTTATCTCACTGATTACACTGGCATGTGTACAATTGTATGCACGCAGGAAAACAACCTAGATGACTCATAAAAACCAAAAAACCAAATCTGTTGCCGCCGACTCATACCGATCCTACAGGACAGAGTAGGACTCTCCCCTAGGGATTCCAAGGAGCAGGGGTGGATTCAAACTGCCGACCTTTTAGTCAGCAGCTGAGCTCTTAAACACTACGCCACCAAGTCTCCAAATGGCTAATAGTAGAAGCTAATAGCTAAATCCACCACCCGATGGTCAGTTTGTTGTGCTGTGGTGGCTCGCATGTTGCTATGATACTGGAAGCTATGCTGCTGGCATTTCAAATACCAGCAGGGTCACCTGTGTTGGACAGATTTCAACAGAGCTTCCAGAATAAGACAGACTAGGAAGAAAGGCCTGGCTGGCATTCTACTTCTGAAAATCAGTCAATGAAATCCCTATGGATCACAACAGAATATTGTCTGATATAGTGGTAGAAATGAACCCCCTGGTTTAGAAGGCACTCAAAAATACACAGGGACTGAAATTTGAGCATATGAACGATTGTGAAGATGGCCGAGGCCTGGGCAATATTTCCTTCTGTCGTACACGGGGTCGCCATGAGTTGGAGCCAACTCAACAGTAACTAACAATAATGGCTAAACGAATTATCTAGAAAATGGAATACAAGCAGCTGTTCAAAAATGTGGCTTCTCAAATGTGTACTGATAAGGAAAGATCTTCAAGATAATTGAAGTGAAAAAAATCAAGAGGCAAAAGAGTGTGTATGGTGTGTTGCTTTTTCTGGGGGAATAAAAGCAGTTGTCCCGTGTACACCTATATCCACATAGACTGTCCGGAGGGACATGTAAGAAAGTGGAATGGTGGCTGCCTGTGAGGGGGGCTGTGTGTCTGGAGCCAAAGGGGCACTTTTCACTGGATACTCTTTTGTAGGTTCTGGATTTTGTTCTGATTCTAACAAATAAAATCATGAAATTAAAAAAAAAAAACCTCACACTACTTCCTAGAGTCTGAGCTTTCCTGTCATTGACACTTACTTCTTGCTGATCATGTGCTGCTCTCCTTATTTCAAAGCCCACTCTGATGGCTCATCCCCATCACTCTCAAAAAGCACGCATTTCCCATGGAGCAGGGTGCCGAGGGGCCTTCCTGGGCTACACTCATTCTCTGGAGGAGACCCCTCAACCTGTGGCAGGTATATGAGGCCATACCCAACAGGAAACAAATGAAAAATCTAGCAGGCCAGCCCCTTCCCCTCAGTAAGCAATTTTCTTATGCCCAGCTGTTTCACAGAGTCTCCAGGTTATCCCAACAGTTAAATGCTTGACTACTGTCTTAATTATATAGGGTTGCTATAACAGAAATACTACAAGTGGATGGCTTTAACAAACAGAAATTTCTTCTCTCACAGCTTAGGAGGCTAGAAGTTTGAATTCAGGGTGCCAGCTCCAGGGGAAGGCTTTCTCTCTCTGGTGACTCTGGGGGAAGGTCCTTGTTATCAGTCTTCCCTTGGTCTAGGAGCTTCTCAGTGCAGGGACCCCGGATCCAAAGGATGGGTTCTGTTCCTGGCTATTCATTCTCCATGGTAGACAGTCCCTCTCCTCTCTGCTCACTTCTCTTTTATATCTCAAAAGAGACTGACTCAAGATACAACCTAACCCTGTAGATTGTGTTCTTCCTCCTTAACATAATTGCCTCTAATCCTGCCTCATTAACATCATAGGTTAGAATTTACAACACATAGGTAATTATATAGATCACAAAATGGAGGACAACCACACAATACTGGAAATCATGGTCTAGTCAAGTCGACATACATTTTAGGGGGCTACAATTCAACCTGTAACAGCTACTAACTGAAAGCAATTAGAACCTACCCAGAGGTGCCTGGGAAGAAAAGCCTGGGGATCTGCATCCGAAAGGTCATAGCCTTGAAAACCCTATGGAGTGCATGTAGTTCTACTGTGCAACCCATGGGTTGCTGTGAGTTGGAGTTGACTCGATGGCAGCAGGTTTGGTTTTTTTTTAACTGTTTCACAAAGTGTGGGCCAGCCAAAGCCTGGGTGACACCTCAGATTAGATTTCTGTGTGTGTGTGAGAGTGTGTGTGTGTGTGTGTTTGGGGGCAGGATTCTGGGATAAGAAGGGGAGAGGGACTCTAACCACATCAGCATGAATTTTGCCGGCTAAGAAGTGCTGCATCATCAGTTGAAAGTAGGACCGGTTCCCATGGAGCTTGTGATTGTCCCAGTGCATCTGGCAAGGTTCCCAGTTTGACCTGGAAAGTCACTTCTCCTTCCAATTGGCTTTCCCTAATCCCTGCTTTTACCACCCAGCCCAGGCTGGGGTGGGGGTGGGGGACACCAGAGGCAGGGAAGCACAGACGGGCAGCACAGTCTGTCCTGTGGGAACTGCAAGGAGCTTGAGACTACGTCGATGGCTCCTAAACCCGACGGAGCGTCATAAAAATATGATTCTCAGGCCCCATCCCATCTACAGAAGCAGATCTTCCAGAGAGTGGGGTCAGGGTTAGGGTTTTAGGGTTATGATGTATTTTAAAATATTTTTCCAGATGATTCTGACACAGCCCATCCAAGAAGTGCTGTCTGGAGACCCTGATCTAGGGCAAGCCACTTATGGGACAGTGTGGAAACTGAGCCCCATCGAGAAGAAATGACTCGTCAAGATCTCCCAGAGAGCTAGAGAGGAACTGGCAGAGTGTCACCCACCGTTGAGTCTGTGCTAGGTGAAGATCAAACACTTGCCAAAGACATCACAGAAGTGCCAGGAACTGATGGGCTGGCGTTTCACTAAGGACCAGCCCCATGTGTCAACAGAGTGGGAAGTGGTGGGGGTGGGGGTGGGGGCGGGCAAGGGAAGTCACTCTGTCCAATGAAAAAACAAATGCTGGCTTGGACATCCACCCTGGAACTCGGTCTGGAGGCACCTCTAATCCAAAACCTTAAATGGGGAAGAAAGAGGAGTTCAGATTTCTTGGGCACCTACTATGTGCCCTGCACTGCGGTACATTATTTCGCACCCCAGCATTCATGTAATCCTTACCACTGGTAGACATTGTTCTTCCCCATTGTGCAGATGAGGAAACTGAGGCTAAGTAATGTCAAGTAACTTGCAAAGACCCAAAGCTGGTGAAGCACAGAGCTGGTTGGCAACCCCGAGGGGTCTGGCTTTGATTCTACAGTCTTTTCACAGCCCTGTGGCTTCCTCACGGGGCTCACGCCACACATTATGATTCGGTTAAGGCCATAGTCATCAGAATAGGTTCCAGGGCGGACATCCAAGCCAGCATTTGTTTCTTCATTTGACATAGAGTGGCTTCTGACAGCAGTGTGACATTGGGCAAGTTACTTAACTTCCTTCAGTCTCCATTTCCTCATCTGTAGGACAGGGACATGGTCAGCTACTCCATCAGGTTATTGGGAGAAGTTGTCATCTCATCATCAAAATAATAACGTCTGACATTTATTGAGTTTCCAATGTGTCAGTCACTGTAGCGAGTGCTCTGTAAGCATTACCTCCTTCAGCCCCCACGACGGCCCTATCAGCCAGTGCTATCATATCCCCGTTTTACTGATGAGAAAACTGAGATTTTAAGAGGTTAAGTAATCTGTTACACAGCCAGAGCCAGGACCCAAACCTACAACTGAAACTCTTAACCACCACACTTCGAACTACCTTTTAGCACGGTGCCTAGTACGAATGAGTGTTCAACCAATCTTAGTGGTCTGTAATATTAGTAACTTGCTACTGTCCTCAGAGCAGAGAGCAAAGTCCAGGGCGAGAGAATGCAGGCAGGGCTGCACTGGTGGGGAGCACCTGTCCTGGTCCCCAGGAGGCTGATACAGGACGTCACTGTGACCCAATTATTGGTGTGAAAATAGAAGTCAGTGGGAAAACAATGGTATGGTCCCTGCTTTAGCCAAATGCTCCTCTGGCCTTGTTTTGCCCCTGCATGGTGGGATTTTATTTCCAATTCCATTATGAAGAATAATCTAGTCACTTAGGTGAGAGCCTGGCAATATTATGAGCACCAGGTGTGGACAGGCTGACCCAGCCTGTCCTCGGGTAATACAGGCAAGTGTGAAACTGGCGGAAACCTGAGAAATCCAGACCAGCACTCACTGCGGTGCATTAATTGCCTTAATTAAGGCGCAGGACTGTCGGTCAGAGGAGAACATGATTGGGGTTGAGACACATGTAAACAGGAACTTAAATTAATTTGCGATCAGGTTTTCTCTGACATGAGCGGTCGGATCTTTAGCCTGTGGTGGATGTGTTCCTGGAGAGGAGCTTTAGCCTAAAGGAGGCTCCTGGGTGGAGCTGGGGCCTTGGAAGAGCTGTTTGGAGAAGGTGTGACTTCAGCTTGGTCATTTAAAACGATCAGAGCGGCTGGTGGAAAAGAAAGAAAGTATTCAGTTCCTACTGTGTGCCAGATGCACTCACGTTCAGAACTCTGGGTCTTCCCCCACCCCAGCAATACTCTGAGATAAGTATTGTGTCTCCATTCTGCATATGAGGAAACTGAGGCCAGAGTCAGCTCTAAAGCTGATCTGAGGTCACAGGGCTAAGGAAGTAGCAGAGGGAAGGGGAAACAAGGGTCAGATAAGACAAGCACCTTCCATCTCTACCAATGCTTTACCACCCACGCTGTCTCTTTAATCTTGATGGAAACCTTGCAGCATAGGTGCATTTATCACTCTTTAAAAGAAGAGAAAACTGAGGTCCAGAGAGGTTAAGTGGCTTGCTGGCAAGCGGTTTGTCTTTACAACAAAATTCATGCTCTTTCCCCAGTACCTCTGAGTCTCAGATGGCAAGGAATCCACGGATCTGTAGCGTTTCAAGCAATAACTGAATAAATATGACACCTGTTATGTTTATGAGTACAGTTTTTCAAACATTCATAAACTACTGTTATATTGGATAAAATATACATTAAAATATAATCTATTTTAAAGGGTAACATTCATAATTGCTTTTTATCACTGTGTTCCTCCCCCATACCCAGCCCCAGTCAATGGCTTCCAAAATACAACCCTAACCCTCAGGGCGTGACGTGGTTTGATGCTGCAAGAGTCTTCATAATAGAAAAAGTTGAGGGGTGCTTGCTCTGCCCTCCCCAGTGGGAGCATGTCTGAGAGGAAAGGGGGAAAGCAGGGTGTATTAGTTAACTTTCCCATGATCATGGTGTGTGACAAACAATCCCCAAGTTCCAATGTCTTATAACAATGAGCTTACAAATCTACTAGTTGGCTGTGGTGACTCTGCTCCCAGCTATGGCTGGGACTCAGCTCTGCTCCATGTGTTTCTCATTCGGAGACCCAGGTTGGAAGAGCAGTGGCTACTTGAGCCATGCTCTTCTCAAGGAACAGGGCTGGAGCCCAAGAGACCAAGCCATCCATGCAAGCACGTTTAAAGCTTCTGCTAGCCAAAGCCAACCTCGTGGTCAATTCCAAAGTTAGTGGAGCAGGGAAGTATACTCCACTGCACAGCGAAAGCCCCGTTCCCGTTGCCTTCGAGTCGATTCCGACTCATAGCGACCCTACAGGACAGAGTAGAACCACCTCACAGGGTTTCCAAGGAGCGGCTGGTGGATTTGAACTGCTGACTTTTTGGTTAGCAGTGGAGCATTTAACCACTGCACTACCAGGGCTTCACGCAGGGAAGAGGAGAGAGTAGATATTTGCAGAACAACGATACGGTCTACCACAGAGGGTCACCCTGCCTATAGCCACCTGGGCAGAAAAGCCTGGAGGACATCTGAAAGGAGCAAATCCCAAGAGGCCAGAGTTTAAAATCCACGGTAGTCTTAGACTGGACACACATGGCCATTGACTGATAGGCGTCAGGGGTGGAGACCCACCGGGCCCTTTGCTGAGCCTGATTCTGCACAGCTCTACCCAGGGTGTGTTTCCTTTGAATTACAGTGGCCTCAGGCTTGGAGCCTCAGGACAGTCCTGCTAGCCTCAATCCAGACTTCCTCCTGCCTCCCCAACCACCACCCCTCCCCCCGTCTCAGGAGATGGTGCCCCCGTCAGCTCGTAAAACAGTCATTTCCCCTAATTCAAATATTTTCACCCTTTAGAAGACTTGTTAATATTGGATTTTAAGAAGCATTAAAAAAGACATCTCTGCTCTGGCTGGAGCAGTAGTTTATAAATTATTGATTTCTGCTAGCAGGAGAGGAGGCGTCTCCTTCTTGCACAGAGCAGACATTGCGCTGGCTGGGCCCACAGGAGAGGCAAGGGTGGGGGCAGGCAAGGGAAGTGAGAAACAGGACCTTCTTATATCCACCTATAAATGGGGCTGCAATTCCTGGCTCGCCTTGCCCTAGCTTAGGCCCCTGATGGGGTGAAGCGGGAAGAGCAATGGGCCTGGTGGAATTCCTGCTTGTCTCCCATGTGCTGTGTGACCCTGGCCCAGATGCTCTGCCTCTCTGAGTTGCAGTCTGTGTGCCTGCAAACTGAGTCATGCTGCCTGCAGCCCAGGGCTGTTGGGAGGTAAGGAATGAATGGGATGATGCCTGAAGAGGTCCCTATCACCCCTAGGTCCTAAATAAGGGTTCACGTCCTTCTTTATTCCTCTGGTTCGAGTTCCCAGAACGGTGCACCCTGCTGCAGCCACAACATTCAGACTCGGAAACCAGTGCCGCCTTGGGCCTAGGGCAGGAATCCCCAACCTGGATTCACCAGGGCGGCCCTTCGAGCTGTGCCTAGGCACCCACAGGGCAATCCAGCAGTGCCCTTGAGCCATCTTGTCGGTCTGTGGGTAGCAATGACCTTAATCAGGGCGCCGTGGCAGTGTCAGCCACCGCAGGCCGCAGTGCTCAGCACTTGCTAGGGTGGGAGCTGCCGCGCAGCCTGCCTTTCTCGTGCCAGCTTCCTCCCCGGCCTGTCGTCCCCAGGGGATCTATTAGCATTTTGCAACTCGAGCACGGCTCGGTAAATCAGGCTCCCGCGCGGCAGGATTCGAAGGAGACGCAGAAAAAGGCCACAGGGACACGGAGAAGATGCCAGCTCAGAGACCAGGGGAGGGGGCTGGGGAGTGCGCCCCGCTGGATCCGCCGACCCCCGCGGAGAAATCCGGACATTTGACCCGCTTTCTCGGCGATCATCTGGTGTCCAGGAAGGTGGGGAGGTGGCATTAGGGGCAACAACTTGGGCACACCCAGAAACCCAGAATCGTGGCATCTCAGCCCCTGAAGAGAGCGGTCCCAGAGGCCAAAGTTTCTCGAGACGGTCACCCAGGTGCTCTGCAGATCATTGGTCCTCAGCATCACAAGCAAAAGCTTTGAATCTTGTTACATAAATTGAACAGATGCACGGGTATCCCTGCAATGCCGTTCTCGGGCATTGTGCTGATGAAATTCCTGGAGAGGGAGATCAAGATTTGCATTACAGCCCCTGGAGTGGTCCCGGGTCAGCCCACAGGAAGGGCAAACACATGCCCATTATGGCCAGAAAAAAAATAGCCTGGAAGTCACAAATCAGGCCCAATCTCCACATTTGAGTGAAGAAACCCAGACAAGACGAGAGGTTTGGACAAAATCACACAGCTAGTTAGGGCGGAGCCTGGAACAGGACCCAGACCCCCATCCAATCCTTTTCTGCTTCCTCGTTCTGTCTGCACACACTTAGCCACTGTGAGCCTCACTCTTCCCACCTGCAAAATGGGGATAATCATACTTCCCTTCCTGCCCTTCAGGTCTTCCAATGAGCTCTCCATGGGGAGCAGGTAAACTGGATGAGATCAAAAAGGGTTACAGCTGTGTCTTTGCCTCAAGGCTGAGGTTCCCAGGCCCTGGAGCTCAATTTCCCCCAGAGGCTGGGGAAAGCCCAGTGCCCCTCAGCCTGCGGTCTGTTGAGCTTAACCTGCCTCTCGCTCATAGAGCAGCAGAACCCTGATAATAAACATCTCACTGAAACTTATTCTCCTCTGATCCTCAGGCTGTTTCCATTCAGTCCATCTGCCAATCAGGAAACATATATCATGCCCCAAATGCCAGAGCCAGGTTGGGAAACAGATAAAGTTTGAATCTCCTCAGACACCATCCCTCCCTTTCTTTGCAAAGAGAACTCAGCCAGCATTCTTGCCAGCCTGTGCCCTTGCGTGGATCTCTCAGGGTTTGCTTGTTAAAAGAGGAAACTGAGGGGAGAAATGTCTGTCACCAAAGGAGCAAACAGCTTCTGATAGGATGTCAGGCTCTGGGGCCCTGATGGGAGGAGCATCACCCAGGTAGGTAGCCGCTTACTCCCTGATGCAAGAGGACCCCAAGTTGCCACTGGCCACCTTGATTCTGGTTTGCTTTGTAGCACTTCGGTGGTACAAACTTCACAGCTGGGAGGTTAAGATTGTGTGTCAACTTGGCTGGGCCGTGATTCTCAGTGGTTTGGCAGTTATGTAATGATGTAGTCATCCTCCATGATGTGATCTGATGTGATCAGCCAATCAGTTGTATGGGGAGTTTCTTTAGGGGTATGGCCTTCATCTAATAAATATATATATATGGATGTTCTAGCAAAGCTTGCCTGCTTGCTCTGGATCCTGCATCTGGCTAGTCAACATCTGACCTCCAGTTCTTGGGACCTGAGCCAGTGGCCTGCCATATTGCCTGCTGATCTTGGGATTTGTCGGCTTCCACAGCCTGTGAGCCAGAAGCCTACCGTCTTACCTGCCGATCTTGGGTTCGTCAGCCTCTGCAGCTATGAGGGTCAGGAGAAGCCTCCAGCCTGATGCCTGACCCACAGACTTGGCACTTGCCAGCCTCTACAACCACATGAGCCATTTCGTTGAGATAAATTTCTCCATATATGCATATACACTTCACTGGCTTTGCTTCTCTAGAGAACCCAGCCTAAGACAACAGCCAAACTGTCTTCGTTCTCAAAGAATGGAAGAGCCTGGACAAAGAGCCAAGAGAGCTGAATTCCAATCCCAGCTCTGACCCTGACAATGTGATTTTGAGCAAAATATTCTTTTTCTCTTGAGCTCAGTTTGAGACCTTGTCTGCCCCATCCTCTGCAGTGGGTAACCCATTACTGGGCACATAATCTTGACAGCACTCAGAATTGTCTCTGTTCATTCATTAATCCAACTAGGATTTACTGGGCACCTTCTTCATGCCAAGCATTTGTGTAGGTACTGGAGATACTACAGTGAACAAAACAGACAAAAACTCTTGTCCTCATGAAGCCTGCATTCTAGTGGGAGGAGGTGTATAATAAGTATAGTAAATAAGTAAAAGATAGAGTATGTTAAATGGTGATAATAAGGAAAAAATAAAGCAGGAAAGGGGGATACAAAAGGCTAGGGTAGAGTGACATTTTACATAGTGTGGTAGGGAGAAGGTGATAACTTGAACAAAGACCCGAAAGAGGTGAGGAAACTAGCCATCCATATATATAGGGAGGAGTCTTCCATATGAAGGGAACAGCATGTACAAGGGCCCCCAAGGCAGGCACTTGCCAGTCCTGTGTGGCTTGTTGCACAACCCCTGCTCTTTTTCCCTGTATAGCTCTGCTTCCCAGACCACTTTGCCTCCCTGCTCCTATCAAGGCTCTGGCCACAGAAGGAAGGCAACAGCCGATAACAGCCAGGTCAGTATCTCTCTCCCCATTTTCCAAAAAGAGAGGCCCACACAGGGCGTCACCATGTCCAATGACTAAGACAGATCCTTATGAGCCTTTCCCCATGGCAGATTCTGCTTCAAAACTCAGACCAGAACACTGGCCGCCAGCCCAATCCACCTCTAATGGACCCAGTAGCTGGGAGGTCCTTGGTGGAGGATTCCCTGAGGCTTCTGTTTACCAACTTCACTGGCTAAGAAGGGCTAAAAGGACAAAGACAAAACACACAAAAAAGCAGCAAAGAAGGCAGATAGGGCAAGATCATGAAGACAATGCATACACACTGGTGACCCAGAGAGAGACCTGAGAATGGCAGGACCATAATGCCAACCTGGCATCAGTGGGTACCAGCTGGCTCTGCTCCAAGTCCCTGAGTTTCCATATAACTCAGGTAAAGATGTGCACACCCCTTGCCTTCACCCACATTGTATTCCCTTCATTGAGTCATATTTTCTCTGTCATGCACTCCCACTCAGAGTGACTCACTCATGTCATTGGGTCCAACATGCTCTCCCCACCCTCCGTGCAGCTCCCAAGACTGGCCCTTGGTGCAGATGGGGTTCGTAGGGGTAGAGCATGGTGAATCCCAGCCTTAGCTCCAGTGTTGCTGCCACTGGGAAAGGAGCAAGGGGGAGACTTGGAAGGGAAATCTTCCTGAGGAGCCCCTTGCATTTCTGCTAAAGGCAACTATAACATCTTGAGAAAAGGGTGGAAACTGGAGCCGGGGTCAAGAGATGAGATATGACTGAATTTAAGTAGTTGGTGCGGCCCGTTGCCCACTCGGATGTGGCTGAACTTCTCTACGTGGCTCTGAGAAGGACCCCAGGCTCTCCTGTATGTACCCCCTCCCAGTATTTCCTCTCCTGTCCTCAGCCATGCCAGATTTGACAGAATTTTCATGGATGTGTGGGGAATGAGAGGTCCACTGGGGTAGTAATTGAGAATAACAAAATTGATGGACCGAAGAGAAAAAAAAATCCATTTCTCTTTCCCAACCCAATATTTACCAAACATTTAAGACCCATTCTCGTTTCTCCTGGCAGAGGAGTAATTACACAGCCTGACAGCCAGTCCTTGGGGCCTGGGCTTGAACAAGTTGGGGCTAATTATCAACTACTAATAAACATCGAATTAATACTCTTGATCAAATTAAAATTAATTTGAACCAAACCAGAATGACCCAAATGAATTCCATCTCCATCACAACCTCCACACCTATTCACACACTCACACCAGCTTGTTTGAGCCCTAAGTTCTCCCCAGGTTTGGAAGTCCCAGGGGAAAACCCAATCCACAGAGACCCAGCATCAGGACCAATGTCTATCTTATCCCTGTTGCAGCAAATCTAGACTCCAGCATGTAAAGCCCTTGTCATCTGCCCACCTCACAGTCCTGCATGTCACCAAACCCATCTGACATCCTTTCTCCTGGCTCCCATGAACCCACTTGAGCTCTCCTGATCCCCAAACACATTCAACTTGCCAATTACTGCCTCTGTCTTTGCAACATATTACCCTCTCCATCTCTGTGTGAATTCTGATTCAATGTCTCTTCTAAAACCTTCTCTGAGAAATCTTCTTGGGTAACCTTTATCACGCACTTAATTTGGAGTTTAGGTCTTACCCCCACACCTTTCTCTGTGTGCCAATCTCCTCTTGGTATTTCTCATTCCGTTCCTGAATCCTTGAGAGTGGAGGCTTTGTCTGGAGGAGTGAAAATCTATTCCTTCTTCTCTCTTTTCTTTTCTCCTCCTGGGGTGATGAGGCTTTGCATATGGTCATGCCTCCTGACTTTTCTCTTGAGAGTTAATAGAATTTAAAGAAAGATCTTGTGAGTGACGCTGGCTCTGGCTTAAGTCGCAGGGGAGGTGGGTGAAACGTTCCTTTAGGGTTCCATATTGTTTAGTCAGCTCCACTGGTAGAAAAGCCAATAGAATTGAGAGTGACAGCCCCACATAAGAATAAAACACGTGCTCATGGATGGAGACCTGACTGGATATTTGCCCTCAGGGAGTTCAGACTTCAGGGAGTGGGGTGGATGGATGGAGCGCACGTATGTCCAAGCTAAGTAAGGACCCAACCAATGCCTTCTGATTCAGAGACTGTTAGGATGCACCAGCAAGAACCCTAAGTAATCATCCAGTCAACTCCTGTTGTTTTAAAGGAGAAACTGAAATCCATAGACATGTGACCTGTCCCCATTATAGCAAGTTAGTCAAGTGTATTGCTCTGATGCAATATTAATTTTTCCAGTTTCAAAGATAGAGCTAAAGCAGTTCCTTTCCTCTGGAAGTGAGTGGACCTTCACAAAGATAGCATTCAGATAAAGGCACACGCGAGCTGCCTTCTCCTGTCCCTCCTGACACCTGGAGAGGGAGGAAGAGGAGGCTCCCTAGCTAAAGAGGAGAGTTCAGAGTTGCACTCAAGGCAAAGGAGGATACGTGCTGGAGAAGGGGGAGATGGGCATTGTCCCAACAGGCACAGGTCTTCAGAATGCTGAGGATAGAGAAGGCATTGGGTGGGGACAGCACTCCTGTCAGAGACACTGCTAAGGACACTTTCTAGAGAGTAGCCTCTGGAGCCTACTGCTTATAGGGTAGGCTGAGTGTGACTATGACAATCAGGGGTTGAGAGAACATGACCATATGGTCTGGGACTTGGGCATCCAGACAAAAATTACCAATTCTTTTTAAAGACATAGCTAAAAGCCAATCACATGCTTACATTTTAAACATAGCATTAGCACCTAAATTTAAATGGCTGCACTCCTGCTGTTAGATCAACCAGTTTTATATCCAAGACCTTTAGGTTTTAAATACTCCAGAGAATGTTGACTACAGAAAGAACATTTCATTACAAAATGAGTCTTCTTCAAAGGGTCTAGACCCTAAAATAGGGCTTGCATCAGGAACCCCTTTATCAGGACAGCCAGAACCCTTCCCCCTTCCCGCCCGCGCATTTTTCTGAGACCCATCATTATTTGAACTGTTTATGATTATTGCTATGTGTTTCTTGTGTTTTGCTGTTTCCTACTTTATTAAAAGACCTTTTATGGCAGGATTTGGGTTTCCTGTGTCCTTTGGGTTCCTCACAGTGATTGGCTAAGTGCTGAACCTAGAGTAGAAGTTCAGCAACTAATTATTTCTGGGATTATTATTCAGCACCATGGACAGAGCCCCCCCCCCCCATCAGGCTGTTTTCTATTTCCACATCTCTCCTCCCTGATTTTCAGCTGCTTCATTGAGGGCTCAGCTTCATTCAAACCTGCCTTTCTCCTGGAGGACTGGACCAGGAGCCAGAAGCAAACCATGCCAGGTGGAAGTAGAGATGAGGGACCCTGGAAAGCAGAGAACCTAGCAGAATTTTTCACCATGCTTATAACCATGAGGGGACCATCTCAGTCCTGTGCCCCAGCCAGAGTCAGTCTCCAACTCCTCCCAGCCTATGGATCTCCCTCCCAGTAATGCTGAGTCTGGTCTCTGGGCACAGGGTTCACAGGCCAGCAGAACACCTGGCCACCTAGAGCAATGCTGAAATAGATCCTGGGCTGGGCTGAGGAAACTTCCGGCATGACAGGAGATCGATGGGATGAAGAACATGTCTGGGTTATAAATGATGAGGGAGTAAAAGCTGGGGGTTGGGAGGACAACATCAGTCAGAGTCAAGGAGAGTATGCAAGGCCCTGGCCAGGGAGAGGGGCAACAGCCCAGCAGCTGAGGCCTCCAGGAGAATTCAGAGAGAGACTGAGGTGGAAGGTTCAAGACAAAGGCTGCAAATAATACCATGGAGCTAGGAGAATGCTCTTATTTGATGTTGCCTGTGAATTGGGGATGGGTCACCACTTCAAAAGGGGGAGGGTGCCAATGGGACACATCATGTGGCAGGAGTAAGATAGAATTTTCAAAAAGCAATCACCTAGCACCTTTTAGAGGGCAGATAGTGCCACTTCAGAGCTGGAATTAATAAATTTAGCAATTCATGATCATTTTGAAAATCCAGTTGATTGCCAAATCTCCACTGTCCTGTATCTCCACCACCACAAAAACATACACAATGATTTCATTAAATTCATTGCCTCTCCTCCTCCTTCCACATTCTGCCCACCCTTCAAGGCCCACCTGGAGTCCCTCCTCATCCAGGAAGACTTCCAGGACTAGAGTATCACAGGTTCTAAGTACTCATTTGCTGAATGGATAAAAAGCCCTGGTGATCATTAGATCGGTGATTCTCAATCTTTTTGTACTGCTTTAGGCTGGGTTACCTGGGAAACAGATTCTCAGGTGGAGATTTGTGGAGGAAGTTTATTGAGAGTGCCTTTGGGATCAACACCTTGGGGGTGGGGAGGAGTGAAAAAAGTGGGATTCGGAAAAGAGAGGAGTTTAACTGGGATGAAGTTTCAACAAAAGACTCAGTTAACTCTACAGGTAGCTCTGGAGGTGGGATGATCCTTCAGAGTTGTCATCTTCTGAGGCAAAAGGACTGGACATTTACAGTCCACATCCACAGTTGGGTGCAGGCTGCCCCCGGGAAGATGGTATAACCTTCAGTGAGATGGCTCTCTTTGGCTGAGGGTAATGCCTGGAGAGGGATTCAGTTGAGGGTCATCATTTGCTTCCAGCAGCTGGAGAAATGATACCTCAGTCCTGAAGGAGGGACCAGGGTGATGCTCCACAGACTCCACGACATGAACCAACAAACCTGGATGATACTGAGCGGAGAACACATGTCAAAACACCTGTAGGGGCATCGTTATAAAGTTGTCCAAGGTGGTCCTGTTACAAACACACACACACACACACCCCATCATGATCAGGGATTGCTGATCTACTCCAACCTCCTCTTTTTCCTGGTGAGTTACTGAGAGGCTTTGAGAAAGAAGAGGTGGTTTGCTGAGGGACACACAACAGCAAGTTGCTAACTGTGACTCAGGCCTACTCATTTGTGGGTTGCTCTCCACTGTGGGTGTGAACCCCATTTCCCAAGTGAGCACTGACAAAGCTGCACTCATGCCTCACCTGCTCTCATAGCCCCCTATAATGAACAAAGAGCCAATATACACCTGGCCCAGAGGAGAAGATATGTTGGGGGTGGGTGGGAGAGGAGGTGTGTGTGTGTCAATAAATGCATACTGAATTGAATGGGTTTTTTAAAGCAGTTCTCATGTATAGACATGGCCTTTGTACTGGGTAGACATGAATTAACCCGATGAGCGAATTCCCTGCTTCTTAATTAACCTTTCCATTTGAACCCCTTGACCAAACAGCAAACGGAGGCTGGCAAATTGGAAATAACAGCCTCACTTCCCCCAGGCCCCAACCTGGCCAGCCACCTAGGCTGGGAACTTTTTATAGGCAGATGGACAAATAATCTCCCACTAATAGCTGTGATAACCACAGGGCCCAGTTCTCCCCCTCATCTTGCTCCTGATTGCCTTCCGTGAAACCAGAGGGCAGATTGTAATAACATTCTCTCTCTCTCTCCTGCCTTTTAATGAGAAGGAGACCATTTGGACTGAGGGTCAGGAGAAAGGAGCTGGTTAGCAGTGGAGGGAGAGCCATTTGCCTGCAGAAGCCTCATCCTCAGGAAAACCCGGCTGCTTGGGTGGACCTGGCTGACAGCTAATATTTCTGGAGCATGATCCTCAGTGGATATCAGAGCAATTTGGAAGGCTGGTTCTTGACCCACAGTCACACGGAGGGGTTAGGGAGGTGTCAGCAAAGTCTTCAGCCCCCAGGGCTCCCAGCAGAACCGAGCCAGGAGAAGTAGGAAAGAAGGGGAAAATGTGAAGGGAGAAGGATGCAGGAGAAGAAATAAAAGATTAGGTGCAGGGTGTTTTAGGAGGTCTGGGCAGAGAGAGGAGGTTCTAACCTTGGCCTAGGTCCTTGCTACACTCCCCTAGGGTGGCTCATTGTTGTTTCTTTTGCCTGGAGCATCCTCTCTGTCCCACCTACCTGAAAATATAATAGTAATGGTAGAATCACTTCCTGAGTGCTGACTTTGTGCCAGGACCACGCTGAGCACGTTTCATGCAGTATCTCACACGAGCCTCACCCAACCCTACGAGGTAGGCACAATTCTTCCCATTTTACAGATGAAAGAGCTAAAGCAGGTTTTAAACCTAGGCAGACCAACTCCAGTACCCAGGCCTCAACCATTCTGCCCACCTCCAGGTCCCCCAGAGCTCTGGGTACCTTTCCTGTATGTGCTTGATGTAGCAGAAATAACAGTGGATTGAACTCCCAGCTCTGCTTCATCCCAGCTGCATAACTGAGAGCAAGTTAATCTGCTTGTGCCCCAGTTCTCTCATCTATGAAACAGGCATAAGAGTATCTGTTCTGCTTCCTTCTCGGACGCGTGCAAGGATCAAATGAGATGACATTTGTGAAGGCCCTTTGTACACTCCAAGGGGCTGGGCACATGTCAGTTGGCACCCTCCTCCCTCCTCCCCTCCTGGGTCTCTGACCCTGTGGAGCTGCCCTATGAGTGCTGGATGGCCAAACTCTGCACTTTAAATGAGAGAGAGACATACGTCTATCTGGTTTAGCTCACTATTATTTTGGGTTTCCTGTAGCAAGCAGCCAAACTGATCAGCTGTCTAAATTACCCATCAGCTAACACAGATGAAAGTACCTGGCATAATGAGGCCCATATGACAGCATCTCAGACAACCCCTTCCTCTCCTAAGCTATGACATCTCTAGCATCGTAGCTTTATTCAGTCTTCATACTATGGGTCAACTATTCATAGGTACGTACAATCTCAACTTTCTAAATATAGCTCCTATTATATGGTGCTTTTCAAAGTTATTTTACTCCTGAGCTCATTTAATCCAGCAACAATGCATTATTGTGCCCATTTTACAGATGTGTTTCTACAGGCTCCTGAGGGAGTGAACCAGGCCTGGTACCAAGTCCTCTGGCTCCAGGTCCACTGTGTTTGCCCTATATCGCACCCACAGTAACCAGAGCAACGTGTCTTCATTAAGCTTCCTGTTTGTCCCATTGTGACCGGATGGAGCTATGCACATAGTAGGTGTTCCATAAATATATGAAGCCCCAAGAAGCTTTGTACACTCCAAGGGGTGGGGCACATGTCAGATGCAATTCACCCAAGCTGGTTTCCACGATATCTCTATAGACTAGGGATTGGCAAACCTGGCCCATAATCTGGTTTTGTATGGCCCAAGAACTAAGAATGTTTTTTACATTTTTATAGGATTATAAAAGAAGAAGAGGAAGAGGAGGAGGAGGAACGAGAAGAGAGGGGAAAGAAGAAGCGGAGGAGAAACATCATACGTTTTCCGCAAAGCCAGACATATTTACCATCTGGCCCTTTGCAGAAAGTTTGCTGACCCCTGGTCTAGACCATCTTCATGCAACCAAATGTTTTATCCGCTAGCAGAGCCTTGAGCAGCCGTTGTCCCCTGAGAGACACAGTACCCCAGAGAGCTTGGAGATCTGCCATGGAAGGCCTGTGGGAGTGACCTTCTGACCTCTATGCCTCCTTGAGGGAAGCCCAAAAGCCCAGTGGGATTCTCCGGGCCTCACTCACCCAGGCTGCAACTCCACCTCCTTAAGGGCAGATGGAAGAATTTTCTAGTTCCCCCACCTCCACCCTAAGATTTAGAGGACTTTCTGAGTCACTGGTCAAATACTTAAGCTCAATTTGATTAAAAATTCATTGGCTTTTTTTCTGCTGTGAAAACGAATAAATCAGTGAGCAAACCTCAGCGGCTAAGGCTCTAGCCTGAAGTGTGAAAGCCCCAACGCACCGCAACCATTCAGAGAAAAACCAAATGGTGATGGTTGAACAACACGATCCACATATTTAATGTCACTGGACTATGCGCGTGGAGATTGTTGAAATGGCAAATGTTTTGTTACCTATGTATTTATCACAATAAAAAAACACACCCCCCCCCACAAAAAAAAAAAGAAAAGAAGAAAAACCACCAGCTCCAGAGCATTTCTATTTCCCAGAGGGGCGGCTGAGCCAGGTTGCCCGTTCCAACGCCCTTGCAAGCATGTTCCTCAGGAGCAGCCTCAGTCATTCACTCAGTGGATATGTGGTGGTTAAGAGCACGGGGTTTGAAGTTAAACTGACTGAGTCTTACCAGATGTGTGCCCTTGACCAAGGCACTTAACCCCTCTGAGCCTCAGTTTCCTCATCTGTAAAATAATACTAACATTTATCTTGTATGGTACGCAAAGCACTTAGCACAGCGCCTGGCCCATCTGAAGTGCTTGCTATATGAAAGGTATGGCTTTGAAATTATTACACTGGCCAGCCCTTGCTCTTTTTCCCCTCTTCCTTTGGACTCCTTTCTCAATTTCTCTCTCTTGATCATTCCTCAGTTACTCATTAAAACCCCATCCTTGGAAGCAGTCTAACCTATCTCTCCAAGTCCACCCTGGTCCTCTCCTTTTCGGCCATGCCCTCGAGTGCTGGCACCAAATCTTACTTCAGCTGGCTCAGGTCATCATCCTCCAAACCCCCTACCAGGAGTCCCTTTCCAGTCTTCTTTCCCCACCCCTCCTCTGTTCAGTTTTTGTCCTTTGCTGGCAAACTGGAAATCAAGAGGCTGAAAAGCCGTCTTTCATTCGATGAAGCATCTCAAACAATCAGTCCATTTTTGAGAGCAGAGGCTGTGCATTTCTTATTCTACATACATCTCCTGAGCCAGACACATAGTAGGTATTCAATGAGCATTGGCCAGCAGCCTGGCTGGGAGGGTGAATGATGCCTAGGCAGGTGGTCAGCTTCAGATGGGCAAACAAACCGTGGTCAGAGCCCCCGTCCCGTGACCAATGTGAATCTTAAGAACCACTTGGACTCAGGGGCTAGGCCAGGCCCAGACAAAATTGCTGTCCAGTTGGTGGGCTACATGATGTAGTAGAGAAGAACTTGGATTTGGAACTGAGACATGCCTGGTTTGAACCTTGGCTTCACCACTGACTATCTGAGTGCACTTTGGCAAGTCACTTAAACTCTTTGAGCCTTAATTTCCTTACCTATAGAATGGATGAGCCCACAATGAGACACCAATTCACACCTTCTACCAATTGCCATCTAGTGGATTCTGATTTATGGGGACGCCAAGAGTATCAGAATAAGACTCTGCTCCGTAGGGTTTTCAATGGCTGATTTTTCAGGAGTAGATCGCCAGGCCTTTCTTCTGAGGAATCTCTGGGTGGACTTGAATCTCCAACCTTTTGGTTAGCAGTTGAGCACATTAACTGTTTGCACCACCCAGGGAGTCCTCATGCCCACTAGGATGGCTACAGTAATAATAATTAAAAAAAAAAAAAGATTATAACAAGTATGGAGAAATTGAAACTGTTGTACATTGCTGGTGGGAATATAAAATGGTACAGCACTTTGGAAAACAGTTTGGCAGTTCTCTAAAGTTTAAACACAGAGTTACCTTATGACCCAGCAATTCCACTCCTAGGCATATACCTGAGAGAAATGAAAGCATATGTTCGCACAAAAACTTGTTCACAAATGTTCCTAGCAGCATTATTCATGGTAGCCAAAATGTGGAAACAACTCAAGTGTCCTTTAACTAATGACGGAATAAATATAACTTGGTATAACCAGACAACAGAATATTGCTCGGTCATCAGAAGGAATGAAGCCCTGATGCATGCTACGGCATGGATGAACCTCGAAAACATTATGCTGAGCGAACAAAGCCAGACGCAAAAGACCACATATTGTATGAATCCATTTATAGGAAATGTTCAGAATAGACAAATCCATAGAGACAGAAAGTAGATTGGTGGTTGCCAGGGGCTGGGGGGAAGAGGGAATGGGGAGTGACTGCTAATGGGTACCGTTTCTTTTCCGGTTGATGAAAATCTTCTAAAATTAGATAGTGGTGATGGCTATACAACTGTGTATATACTAAAAACCATTGAATTACCCATTTTAAATGGGTGAATTGTATGGTATATGAATTTTATCCTAATAAAGCTGTTATTTTTTTTTAAAATGGGGTGAGCAAGGCCTCCCCAGCCACTTTGCAGGATCACTATGAGGCTCCGAGGAAGACGTGTGTGAGCGCGGGGTTTTGGACCCAGCGTCACACTGTCACAAAAAGCAGGGTTGTGGTCCTGGCGCTTCATGCAGATGGAGCCATTTTCTGCCCCCACTCCTTTCCTGCCCTGTCCAGGCCTCCCTCAGGGAGAGTCGCTGAGGGGTGACCAGGCCATCTGGAGGTGCTGGGCTGTCAATATGTCTACCCCAGGGCTGGGGAGGCAAGAAAGGTCCCCTCTCGGCTGTAGACTGGGAGGGACCTGACTCTGCAGGAACACCCTCCGTGTTTGTCCACTACCGCTCTTCTCCTCACTCAGAGAGCCTCAGGGACCACCTCCCACCTGGAGGAGGGCTCGGGCCAGTTCAGCTTCAGGTTTTGGAGCAAATGGAAGCAAGGGGAGCAGAGGAGGGCTCTGGGTGACAAACCACTTTTTTTTTTTAAAATTGTTATTTTTTGGTAAAAATATGTACTGCAAAACATACACCAATTCAACAATTTCTACATGTACAATTCAGTGACATTAATTACATTCTTCAAGTTGTGCAACCATCCTCACTCTCCTTTTCTAAATTATTCCGCTTCTATTACGATAAACTCACTGCCTACTAAGTTTCTCACCTAAACTTTCCAGCTGCTGTTGTCAACTTGATCCCATGTATATACACAGATAATTCTTTATAAGAGCACAATGCTCAAGGCAGACATTCTTTACTAATTAAGCTCAACTATTGTTTGGTTTAAAGATGACTTCAGGAGCTAGTTTTGGTTTAAGGGGCAAATCACACTTTAAAGAAAGGTGGCTTTAGCGCTTTCCAACCCTCAGCAAGTGCCTCTGATCAAATGCTAAAATCATGATGATGACTAATATCCACTGGAGAGTTCCCATCTTCAGGCACCATGCGAAGCAGTCACATGTACTAATTTATTGAATCTACACAAAGATCCTATGAGGTAGGGACATTGCTAACCCCATCTTACAGGTGAGAAGATCGAGGCACGGAGATTTCCAATAGTTTGCCCAAGGTCATGTAGTTAGAAGTGACAGAACCAGGATTTGAACCCTGGCAGCCCGCCTCTACTGCCTGCTTACTTAACTGCTAGGCTTTGTAAACCCTACAGGCTGCACACAATGGAAGACCAAGGTTATTACTAGGATGGCTCAATGACCGCCAAGGAAGTGAGTCTCAAACTTCACTGAGTATCAGAATCAGCTGGGGGGCATATAAAAAATATAGAGTCCTAGGCCCATTCCAGCAGTACTGATTCACTAAGTCTGGATGGCCCAGAAAACTGCATTTGTAACCAGCATCCCTGGTGATCCTGACACAGGCTGTTCGGGACATCTTGCCGATGCTCAGCCTCCCTGCATCAAGGCCCTATTCCTGGCCCTGGCTGGTTAGATCTGTCCCATGAGGTGAACTCCCCTGCTCCAGCCACACCACCATCACCTCCAACTCTACCATCCCCACCCAAGTTGCACCATCTTTAAAGGCCCAGGTCAAGTTCCACGTAGTCCCCAAAGCCCTCCCCAGGAATAGCAGCCTTCTCTGAACCCTAAACCCTTACACAGGCCGCCACACTCCTTTAGAACCTCATTATAAACAGCCTGGTACTCCTGCATCAGTGTCCCACAGCTGCAGGCCCTTTCTCACGATCTAGATCTCAAGTGCCTTAAAAGTAGAAGTTTTATATTCCTCGAGTGTGCCCCCTACAGCTCATAGAAGATCAGCATTCAATAGAGATGCGGATTTGGCTACAGACCTAATGCACCAACATGCTCCTGTTGCAATGATCAGCATAGCTTGTGTTCACGCCTCATGAATTGGAACTTACCAATTCATTGTCCGCCCGCCATGGGCACAGTCCACGTGTCTGAAAGCGCAGAATTGGGGTGACTTCTCTATGCAGGTACTGTTCCAGCACTAAGGATCCAGAGGATGCGCCCTCTCTGAGGACTGGCACACCCAAACGACTCGCTCTAATGCAGTGTCCACAGGGGTGATTTTGTCCCCCAGGGGACATCGGCAATTTCTGGAGACACTTCTGGTTGTCACAAGTTGGGGGTGGGGGGGAATGTGTGCTACTGGATTGTAGTGGGTAGAGCCCAAGGATGCTGCTAAACACCCTATGATGCACAGGACAGCCCTCCCCCACCCCCAACAGACTAATCCAGCCCCAAATGTCAATAGCGCCGAGGTTGAGAAACCCTGCTCTAATAAATAATGTGCTAATCCTACAGCAGAAGTAGCAACACACAGTGCTAGGAACCCAGAGGAAGAAACCATCAGCCCCCAGGGAGTAGAGGGTTGTTGGAAAAGGATTCACAGAGGAGATGCTTAATAAATAGGGACTGATTGATGAATGACAGATGGGGAAGATTTTACAAAGCAGAGGCAGGGAGGGAAGTGGAGGTCTTCCTGGCAGTGAGGCGTGAGAGCGCTTGGCCGGTTGGGGAAGCTCTCAGTGGGTGCTTTGTGGCTGGAGTCCCCGGCACTTGTTCTTTCCGTTCACTCAACACGTCTGCTACCATCTTATGTCCATTACTGGACTGCTCAGCAAACCCTGTCCCCAAGCAGAGTAGAATGCTTGGCTCTGCCTTTGGTTAAATCATCCTTGAGTCCAAACTGGTGGTCTCCGAACAAACGTGGTTTTACTACGAGGGCAGGACAGGGTTGATCTGAACGTGCATTGAGCTATGCTGAGAGATGAGACCCCAGAGGTCTACAGCTGTGAACACACACGCACACACACAGAGACACGAAACCAAGCCCCTTGCCATCGAGTCGATTCCGACTTATAGCGACCCTGTAAAACAGAGGAGAACTGCCCCATGGGGTTTCCAAGGCTGTAATCTTTACAGAAGCCGACTGCCACATCTTTCTCCTGCGGAGCGGCTGGTGGGTTCGAACTGCCAACCTTTTGGTTAGCAGCGAGCGTTTAACCATTGTGCCACCAGGGCTCCCTGTGAAAACACAGCAGCACTTTAAAGATTTTCAGAGGCCGCCTCCTAGACGCTATACCGTGAGGTGCGAAGTCTCCCTTCCCAGAACTGGAAACGAGAGGTTTCCCGCCACAGCAAAGGAGGGAAATGGATTTTTAAGAATGCCTGTGCTTCTCAAAGGTAGCTAGAAATGAAAACACGTTAGAAAGTAATTCTGAGGGAAAAGTAATTCTGGTAATACTTGTCCCTTAAAAAAGAACAGAACAACCAGCTGGCTGCATTGTTTATTTTTAAATAACCATCTTCTTAGCTGAGCTCAGTCTTTGTCCCCCGCTCATGTCCCTGGTATGTGTCTCCTGCTCTCCATGTCTTCCTCGTCATTTCAGGGGTCTGTCCCTGTGTGCGTGCATCTCTTTTTTGTCTGTATTTTATGTTTCTGCCTTTGACTGTGGGTCTGTCTCTCACACATCCTCTCTCTCTGTCTTTTTCTTTCTGTGGGTTTTGATTTTCTTCATTTCTAATTGTGTGTTTCTTTCTCTGCTTTCCCCCCTCTCCTTCCTTACTCCTGAATCGTCCTTCTCCTCCTTCCCCTCCAGCCTCTCTCCAATAACTAACCACAGTATAAAACTGAAGTGTGTTTTTATTACTGGTTGTATTTATTGGGTTCATCGGATAGGAGTCTCTGGGTGGTACAAACGGTTAATGCGCTCGGCTGCTAACCGAAAGGCTGGAAGTTTGAGTCCATGCAGAGGTGCTTCAGATGAAAGGCCTGGTGATCTACTTCCAAAAAAAATCAGCCATTGAAAACCCTAGGGAGCACAGTTCTACTCTGACACACACGAGTAGAACTTGACTCTACAGCAACCGGTTTGGTTTTATTTCTAGGATAGAGTTCCATGTTCCCCCTTCTTAACTTTAAAAGCAGATAAGCAAAACATTTTCTATTTCTCTCCCCTAAAAGCTCCCTCTGAAGGAGCCTTGGTGGTGCAGTGGTTAAGTGCTTGGCTCCTAACTGAAAGGTCAGTGGTTCAAACCCACCAGTCTGTTCCTGCAAAGATTACAGCCTGGGGAACCCTATGGGGCAGTTCTACTCTGTCCTGTAGGGTCACTATGAGTCAGAATCAACTTGACGGCAACAGGTATGGGTATGGGTAAACGCCCCCTGAATGAAGCTGCATTCTGATTTTCATCCCCCTCCACTGATTTCCTCTTGCATTCTGTGGGTCACCGTCTGATAGGGAAAAAAATGAGTTCTCCATCCTCATTTGACTTCCACTTCAGAGAGGAGCTGCCCCAGCGGTGAGCAGGGTGGTGAGCAGGCCCAGCTGCCCGTGGGGCTGGGGGCTGCAGCATGCTCTGGGCTGGGCGTCCCGCCTGCCCCACCATTGCCATGGAGGGCTTTTCTGGGTTAACCTGACTTCAGTGGAGCCAAGACCTGCTTTGGGTTAACATATGCAGCTCTGGAGGAATACCTATAGATTCCTAATTCATCACCAGAGAACGTCACCTTCAATATAGCCTGTAGTGGCTGGAGAGGGGCAGAAATGATTGAAAACTAGTCTCAGGGAGCAAAGCTTTTACATCTTAAGAGAAGAGAGATTTTTAGCCCAGCAGGAACATTAAAGTAGATCCGGGAGCTCACAGCTTTCACTTTCCAGTTTAGCTTGAGTCTTTTATAAGCGGGATGTATTTTAGCCTGGTTAGCAGGTCCAGCTTCTCAGCCTCTTGCTGGCATTGACTCTAAATCTTCTTCTTTTTCTTTTTAAATTTTTGTAAAAATATATTTATAACACAACATTTGCCAATTCAACACTTTTCTGGTATACAGTTGAGTGATACCACGTTAATCGTACAATCATCACCCACAATCACTGCCAAATTTCCCATGACTCTCAATCTTTTGCCCTGGTTCCCAATCGGGCACTCTTGCCACCTGCCAGGGCCATTATAGAGTCACAGGATATGGAACATCGGAGCTGGAAGAGTCCAATGAAATTGCCTCATCTGACAGAGAAGGAAACGAGTCTCAGATGGTGTAAATGATTTGCCCAAAAGCACAAGCCTACCTGGTGGCGATGCCGCCCCATCCCCCCTCCTGTCCCTTTCCAGGCCCTGCTGCACATCTATTAAACGCCATGCTTCCTGGCCAAGGTCTGTGGGCTATATCCCCACCCCAGGCGACAGCCCCCGGGGTCTCAAACACACAGCCAGCCTGCAGCTTGAGTGGGTGCACATGGCAGCCCTCCAGGACCATCCGAGGCACAAGTGACACCTACCCCCCATCATGGAGGATATCAGATGACCCCCAATGTTATGAAAGGGAAGGAGAAGGGGAGGCTGATGAAGCAATCACACCTGTGTTCACATTCAATCTAATTCCGTTCAGTCTCATTGACTGACTAGTGAATGCCAGGCCCTTTGCTAGAACTGGGAATACTGGCATGGAGTTTGGACCCTCAGGGTATAATACTGAATCCCACGTGGGGTGATAAGGAGGCAGAGAACAGGTCCTTTTGCCACACAACTCAGCCTGGGGAGAGTTCCAGGAAGGCTTCCTGGAGGAGGTGATGTTATAAGAACTAACTGGACTAATGTTCCATTGGCCCCTTCCTCAGTGAGCTCCCACTCTGGGCTCTCTGGAGAATTCTGTGGAAACAAAAGGCATTTTGATCTATTAGGAATTCAGATCAAAGCACTTAGAGTCTCCATCTCAGCCTCAATACTCACTCACCAGCTCTGTGACTACAGACAAGTCGGGTCTCCGGGGCTGGGGTGAGTATCCAGTGAGATGTCAACTGGGGAGGCATTTTGCACATCTTGAAGTGCTCTGACACTGGCTCAGTTTAAATTCTCTGACTGAGGAGTGCAGCTGAAACCGAAGCCACACTCCCTCCCCTCCACTGAGGGGGCAACAAAGGAGCAAGGCAGAAAGGCCCAGAGGGGGCTCACTCAGCTCAGCCAAGGACTCTGCACCCTCGGGCAGCCCCAGATACTCTCTGGACCTCAGCTCCCTCACCTGTGAAATGAGTCTTGCCTTTTTCTCTCAGGTCCCTTCCAGCCAAGAGCCAGAGGCTGGGTCCCTGGAACGCTCTGTGCTGTGCCAGGAGCAGGTGCTGCCTTTGCCCCTGCCTAGCTCACCCCCAAGGATCCCTGGTGGTGTAACGGTTAAGCGCTCAGCTCTTAACTAAAAGGTTGGCAGTTCAAACCCACCAGCAGCTTCATGGGGGAAAAGACCTGGTGATCTTCTCCAATAAAGATTATAGCCTAGTACACCCTATAGGGCAGTTCTACTCTGTCCTACAGGGTCACTAGGAGTCAGAATCTACTCAAAGGCACGTAACAGCTCACCTCCACCAGGAGGAGCCCAGGGCCTGTGCAGCTTCCGGCCAGGCCTGCACCCCTGACTCTGCCATACCAGGCGGCCACCAGCAAGGAAGTGGGCCTGCTCCATGCAAGAACCAAGATTCTGGAAATGAGCTCCATCCCCAAAAAGAGGGCGCTAAGGAGAAGAAGATCTGTCACCTTCCTCAAAATAAAAACAGAGGCAGATGGTTGGGAGGGATTCCATGGTTAATTAAATATGCTTCAGTCTCTAAGTTAATTATGAAGCGGTTCCTGTGGGGGGAAGCTGTGCTTTGCATGGAGCAGGTCAGGTGAAGAGTTGGGAGCTGCCTGGGAGTGGAGAGGCGTCCTTTGCATCCCTGCCAGCACGAACAAAGACGCTGTGGTCCAGCTCTTTAGGATGCCTCAGAGACAGCCAACTCCTACTCACTAGGGACGCAGCAGGAGCGGCTCTGCCTCCCCGAGCATCCGCGCATCCGCATCCGTAAGCAAGGAGAGAGGTAGAGAATCACAGAGTGGGGACTCTCATTTCCCTTCTGAGAATCCCTTCTAAGGAAATTATCAGAAACCCAGATAAAAATTTCCTGGACAAGAATATTCACCACAGTATCATTTATAATCATGAAAAATAGGCAATCGCCGAGATGCCTGCAAATAGAGAACCAGCTAAATAAATTCTGCTGCAACCAGACAATGAAATATTATGTAGTCATTAAAATGGTGCCTTTGAAGACTAGCTAATGACATGGGGGAAATGTTCTGGTTGTATAAAGTGAAAAGAGCAAGATGCAAAACTGTATATAAAGTGCTACCTAATTTTATAAATAGTGCACAGAAAAAAAAAAGGTGGTACATTAAATGCTAATAATGGTTATTTCTGAGAGGTAAGATGCAGGGAGATTTTTATTTCTTCCTATGTATCTTTTTTGTATTTTCTTAACTCTCCAATGAGCATGTATTACTCTCATAATCAGGAAAATAATATGTATTTTTAAAGGCCAGAACCCCTAATAATGGATTTCCAAGTGGATGGACCTGAGCAATTTTAACACATCCTCTTTAAAGTAAATTGACTTTACCAAAGTATGAACTTCCAGGATTGATAAAGGTGGGCATGGTTTATTTTTCTAGGTCTTTTGACTTAAGGTGCTATTTTGTGCATGTTGAATGCCCATTCCCACTGGTGGAATGTTACGGCGTCCTGCTCAGTCAGCTGTGAGAGCTACACAGAAGTCTGGGAGACAGGAAGTATTTTGAGTTCCTGGAACTAGATAAGATTTTGAGCTCGTGATTGTCACTTTAGTCCCAGAGGTAGGAGAACCCTTTATGGTCCGGAGAAGGATAAGACATGACAAAGACGATGGTAAACTCTGGATCTGACCAGGACCACAGGACTGGACTCTTCTTGGTCCCTGGAACCTCCTTGGAGTCCCCAAGATCACATAGGGAAAGTGGCAGCCAGACTGACCTGTAGAAGCTTAGTGGGCGTTGCTGACCTCAAGTGTCCATTGGCATGACAAGAGTAGGGAATGGAAATAGAAGAAATACTCACAAATGTTTATATGGTCCAAACACCACTGGACATTATAATAGTCACCACCCCTTGTCAACTTAGCAAACTCCCCATAACCAAAACAACTCACATTCCAGAATTTAAAAGTGAAGGCCATTACCAAGAGAGAAGAGGGAAGGAATTCTGGTTTTTGTCTTTATGAAGTCCTATCTGGGGATGGTATCCTCTGCTCTGGGGCCTTTGATTACTTCCATATAATGGGCCATCTGGTCAGCAGGTGAAAGGCTCCACTGGAATCAGGCTGTCTCAATGTTCCAGTACCAGGGACACTGCTCAGAGGCACACATGTCCTCCCCAACTTCTAGAATCCAGCCATCAAGGTAAGGACAATACCAAGATTACATAAAGCCTAACTGTAAGGAAGGTGAAGAACTCCACCTCTATCTAACTAAACCCCAATCACAAAAGGAGAAAAAAGCAGTGTGCAGTAAAGAAAAAGAGATATTAGTGAGTTATCAGCCATAATGCCAGGCACTTTCCAGGAGAAGAGAAGGGGAGAGGGATCCAGGCCACATGAGGAGGCAGCCTTGAGTGTCTGCTGCTCCCATGACTCCTTAAGCAGAGTACACAGGAGAGCTGGCCACAATTCCATTTAAGAGTCTCCCCTTTTAAGCTTCTGCAACAGGAAGGAACAGAATTACTAAAAGTGCTTTCAAATCTCTCTCTTCACAATTCCAGCATGACAAATACCTGTCCCCATCACCACAACTTTTCAAAGACATCCATTTTCCTGTAGAAGACCACCTAAAGTTACATTGGAATTCAAGAAGAAAATATGACTCACTTTATTAATAGTTGCTTTCTAGCCAGCTCACTTGGAATGGGTCTATTATTAAAGTGAGAGATGCCTGTCTCAAATTTCATGGACACAAATTGTTCTTTCAATGAGCAGATCATTGACCTGAATCCAGAAATATGTCCCTGACTCAGTGGTCTATCCACTACTCATCTATCAGTTTCTCGTACTATGGTGGCTTGCATGTTGCTGTGATACTGGAAGCTATGCCACCAGTATTTCAAATACCAGCAGGGTCACTTATGGTGGACAGATTTCAGCAGAGCTTCCAGATTAAGACAGACTAAGATGAAAAGCCTTGTGATCTACTTCTGGAAATTAGCAATGAAAACCTTACGGATCACAGCAGAACATTGTCTGATTCACTTGCTTGGATAGTTCGTTCAGAGGAATGAATTGCTGGAGGAGGACATCATGTTTGGTGAAATGAGGGGGCCCATGAAGGCTAGGGAGACCCTTGGTGAGACGGACTGACACAGTAGCTGCAACAATGAACTCAAAGATGCCAGTAATCCCGAGGATGACGTGAGACCAGGCAGTGTTTCATTCTGTTGTACATAAGGTCACCATGAGTCAGAGTCAACTCAACGGCAGCTATCTATCTATCTATCTGTCTATCTGTCTGTCTGTCTATCTATCTATCTATCTATCTACCTACCTACCTACCTATCTCAATGATCTTTGGCTTTTAGATCACTATCACCATCATAGAATGTTCTTTAACATCACTAAACTAGTTTTCCTTCACCAAGTTTGGACTTTTGTACATCAGCTGGCAAACATGTCAAGATGTCATAAGGTGACGGAAGCCACCAGCCCCATTTTTGAAGCATTGCCCTTCCACTGGTACACTGATGCCCTTCTATGTGGTACTCGGTCTGTACCATAAGACATGTTGGAGCAATTGTTTGAATACACTTTGTTTCGCTTATTGATGTAGAAAGATGGGAAAATGAAAGTGCACTAACTAGTAATAAGAAACGAAGATTCTCGTAAACTTAATAAAATTGAAACTGAGATGAAAATCGTTAGGACGCTAAAAGCAGCAAATCTTCACCTTCAGTTGAGCGTTCTTTGAACTTGAGCCAGTTGACTGGATTCACTCGTGGGGAAACGAAAACAAAGTCTTAGAAAAACGTCATCAATGATTGAGTCTTAGAGGTAAACTAATTAGGTAGCTGATCATTCTTTTTAGCTCTCTGAGTACAGACCCACCTTACAACATACAACAACAATTGTTATCACATATAGCGCATAAGACATCTTTCTAAGTGCTTTCAGTGCACTAAATCGCTTAATTTGCACGAGAACCCTATGAGGTAGGTATTATAATCATTTCCATTGTCAGAAAACTGAGGTGCAGAGAGTTCTCCCAGCCATACACCTTGGAAGTAGCTGATTTATGCCCAAGCAGCCGGCATATTGTCCATGTTCCTAATCTCTAGGACACACTGCCTCTTGTATAGCATAAGATCATCGTGCAACTTAATACAACTGATATCCCTAGGTGGCGTAAACAGTTTGTGCTCAACTGCTAACCTAAAGATTGGCGGTTCAAACCCACCCAGCGGTACCACAAAAGAAAAGTTATGGTGGTCTGCTTTCGGTAAAGATTTGCTGTTGTGTGCTGCAAGTCGGTTCTGACCCATAGTGACCCTATGTGACAGAGTAGAACTGCCCCGTCGGGTTCCCTAGGCGGTAATCTTTAAGGGAGCAGATTGTCAGGTCTTTTCTACCATGGAGCTGCTGGTGAGTTCGAACCTCTGACCTTTGGGTTAGCAGGCTACCACTTAACGATTGCCACCAGGGTTCCTTTCCCTTAAGATTACAGCCAAGAAAACCCTATGGAGCAGTTCTACTCTGTAACATATGGGATCACCATGCAGTTGAATCTACTCGACGACAACTAACAACAACAAAGACATTTTCAGGAACTTACAACATTTTAAAAATAAGATAAAGAGAGTTCCGTTGGGACAGGGGAATCCTGGGACAGCCTTCCCCTTTGGCGGTGCTCGGCTTTCATGAGGGCAAAATGATCATCAGCTTTCAGACTTCCAGGTGAAAAAGGAAGGAGAAGAAATTTAGGCAAGATGAAGACAGAAGTCATTTGCTGTGACTGGGGCCATTAGTGTGGGAACAATCCTCTTTGCACTTCATGTTAGAAAGCTGAGTTTGGCTCAGAGAAAGACACTAAAAAGCCTATGAAAGGCAGAAGGCTGTGGTTTTTTTGTTTGTTGTTTTAAACATTTGGGAAGGGGGGGGCTCAAATGCATAGTGTTTGCCTGGGGTGGATGACTGGCCTGTCACAGGGAACATGACCCGCAGCCTGGAGTGTGACTGGCATGAGACCTGTCCACTTTCTAGTGTGGGGAAGCAGAGGTTGGCCTGGGAGGAAGAGAAGGCTAGAGGATGTACCAGAGTGGTTTTAGGTTTTCAACTCAAAGAGGTGGGTGCATCATCGGACTGGACGCTGACAGCCCATAAGCATGAAAACCAGATTTTCTGGTGGCACAATGGTTAAGCGCTCTGCTGCAAACCCAAAGGTTGGAATTTGAACATACCCAGTGGCTTCGAGGAAGAAAGACCTGGCAATCTGCTTCCATAAAGATTATAGCCAAGAAAACTCTACAGAGCAGTTCTACTCTGTCACATGGGGTTGCTATGAGTCAGAATCGACTTGACAACAGCTAACAACAACAAACATCCATGTGGACCGACCTGGATAGCCTGATACCAGTTGAGACCCTCTTATGGGTCACAAATCCCTTTGAGAAGTTGCAGGCACTCTCTTGAGAAAAAAAAATGTACATAAGCACATACCTGTAAAATCAGCATACACTATGTGCCCCAGAACCACCAGCCCCTAGCAAATCCAGTTTCCCTCCCCAGATTCTCGTCCCTGTAGAGCATAGCGGAGGGGTACGTGGGAGATGAGCCAGGAAGGCGAAAGGGCATAGTGACTTGGGTCACATGACTCTCTCTCTGGTTCAGTGCCAGGTCCGGAAGGTTACGAAAGGTCTCTTCCCCAGGTTGGGCCCATCTGAGCCCCTTGCAAGCTGTTCTCATTCACACTCTCAGCATCTCTGCGAAAGGCATGGGGAGGTGACCTCTTTCTTCCTGTGGCCATTCAGGAAAAGGGAGTGCTGGAGGCCTTGTCCATCTGTCCATCCCGGGGCCTGTCCTATTTGTCTGTCCCCACGCCTTGCCCCCAGGCTGTGCGGACCCCCCCAACCACCTGTCTTTCCTCTACCTCTAGTATAGGAGATGGGGTGGAGGAGAGTCGGTGTGTCCACAGATGGGGTTCCAGCCAGAGGAGGCCTGGGGACCCCCGACTCAAACCACTTGGAGAGAGGTTCCTATTAAATGAAATGGTGCCGTGCATGGCCCAGGGAAGAGTTTGGAAGGCCTTGAGTCGTGGGACAAGGAGCCAGGCTCTTCACGGGCAGAGTATGGCATGAAGAGGGTGAGGCTGCAGGAAGCTTTCTTTCGGTAGCTTGGCTACCTGTGGGCACAGAGCTAACAGGAAGCTGTCAGCAGGGGCAAGGAGCACGCGAGCTGTGGCAGCCCCCCATTGAAGTGGGGGCCAGGGTGGAAGACGTGGATCATAGAGACGTCACAAAGGAGTGTCCCATTGAAGGCCCGAATGGAGCTGTGGAGGAGGAGGGTTCCCAGGTAGCATCTGTCCTAACCTGCAGATGTGGCAAAAAAAAAAAGGAAATGTGGCAAAAAGATGCCAAGAGTGATACCCCAGGGTCCTGAGAGAGGGACAGGAACTTCTGGAAGCTGCTAAGGAGCCAAGGGTCCCAGGCTGCCCCAGATCCCCTTTTCAGCCCTGGTGATCTGATCTGCCTCTCCAGGGAAACCACTTCCCCTTGAGGGTTGAGTTTGCCCCCCTGGGCCAATGCTTCCCCCATCATGTCCTTGTAAGTGGTGAGAGCTCTCATACCTGAGGCTCCAGGTGGCAGGATAGTTCTGTTACCCAGAGCACATGTTTCTGGAACAAGTGCCAGCTGTTGGCATCTGTGTGGGTGGAGGGCAGATACCAGGATGGAGGTGAAGAGAGAAGCTAGGCCAAGGGCAGGGGACAATGACAGTGTAATTACAAACAGGCCGGGGTACATATGACTGTGTATCCAGTGGGTGGCAAGCAGGAGGTGGGGTTGCCAAGGGCTGCGACAAGTTTGCACAGGGGTTCCCAAAGTCAAGCTACCAAATCCTCATCCTCGATTCACTAGATCTGTAGCAGACAGGGCTGCCCTACTATGGGGCAACCGACAGAGCAAAGGCTACTGGGGCAGTGTTCACACACCTTGTATCAGAGAATTCAGGGCCAGAGAGCACCAGGTTAGGGCTTCTCATTGACATGGGAGGAGCCTGCTCAAATTCTGGGAAAGGCCCTCAGAAGGGAAGGGGCTTGCCCAAGGTCACTGTGACTCTAATACTCCCCAGCATGTTTTCTCCTTTTCAGAATGGGCAATGAGGGCTTGACATAACTAATGCCACAATGAACCTATTAAGTTTTTTTCTTTTTTCTTTGCCTACTCCCTTTTCGCATACTTTCCTTAATGGCTCTGTTTTGTGCATACCTTTGTTAATGACTCTGTTTTATGACTTAGGATCCCCCACAGGAAGATTAGAGCCCACATGTCAGAGACTTATATCTTTAGCCTGATAAGGAAATGTCCAGGTCCCTATTTCTTTAGTATGATAAAGAGTCTCTTGTAATTATCTTGGAGTGAATAACAACACTTCTAACCTTTGTAAAAATCATCTATAAGCTGTAATGTAAAAATGTCTTTGGGGACTCCCTAAGGACAGCCTGAGTTGCTGCTGGGTCCCCCGGTGGTGTACACTTCCTAAATTAAAACTTTCTCACTCTTTCTGGCTTGGATTGTGTTTCATTGGCTCGACTGCTCCAGGGCACGGACCCTATTCGGGTAACAAATTTTTTGGGTAACAAATTTTTGACACCCAACACGGGGCTCAAATTACTCAGGCCCTGGTTCCATCTCCCTGAGGACTGAGCCCCTGGGAAGGACCTGGGAAGAGAGAAGTTGCACTCCTCGAATTGTGGAGGTCTCTCAACCCGTGGTGGCCCAGAGATCCAGCAACGGGGGAGGACTGCACGGCAGTGAGCTCTGGACAGAGGGAGAAGGTTTCCATTGGCCATGGGAGGTAACTGGGCTTTGGGTGGTAAATCATCTGTAAAAGCCACAGGGGCGTCAGTTCTCACAGACTCCCTCCAAGAACGGGTGACTAGGTCCCGTGAGGTTGGACGAGAGACTGGTGAGGTTCCCCAGTTGCAAGTGGCTACACAGGGAAGTAAGTTTCCGGCCGAGAGTCCACTAGGAACTGGACTTATTTAGGGAGGGATCCTCTAACTAAGAGACGCCTTAAAGTTTTATGTAATCACGTGTGGCCTCAATACCAACTCCCCAGTGGGGTTAAGTGAACTTTAAAATGGTTTTAGAGATTTTGGTACCATTATGAAGCTTGATCTGTTTTGTACTTGAACTAACCAGTGGGATGAAAAGCTGTATGTTGAATGTTTTATGACTTTATGGCATGAAAAGAGGATAAAGCCACTGCTTTAGTCCCTCTTGTGCAGGTGAATGATGACGACGGGGTAGGAGAAGGAGAACCGGAGGGTGTTCTTCTCATTCCACCGCCTCAGAAAACCCCCCTCGACACTTTTCGTGACCCCTCCCCCGTGGTATCAGAAGATGAGGACAGGAAGGTGTTAAAGGAGGGGCGGAGGAGGTGGGACAGATATGGTCTCCCTACCCCATACTAGGAGTGAGGTATAATTCGGCCCAGTTCCCCCAGGAGGGCTTTACCCACTCTGGGAGGTGCCAGTCCCTGCTGCAGAAAGGCCCACCTCAGATGATGTGGGTCCATAACCCGTTCCCGGCATCCAATTTGTACAATTGGAAGCGAAACTTTGCACAGTATCGGTCAGACCCACATGCCATGACTGAACGCATTTAAGGTCTTTACCAAGGGAGATCAGGTAAAAAAAAACAAACAAACAAAAAACGGCCGAGGGAAAAAGAAAACGAAAAAGACAGGACATGAAGAAGTAGGCCGCTGCTCTAGGATCGTCTGGAGGAAGGCGACGAGGTCAAGGTAAAGACAGGCCCCGACTAAAGAAAAACCAATGTGCATTTTGCAGAGAGGAAGGACACCGGAAAAATTAGTGCCCCAAAAGAAACAATGGAAAACGGCCAGGCAAGATTGAAAGTGGGGAGAAGCTTTCTCAAGGAGTATGAAAGAGGAGGAGGAGGACTCTGAAGGATAGAGAAGGGGGAGGCAACATTTGATTTACCGCCTACCAACCCCCCGGGGAAAGTTATGGTGACAGAACAACCAGGAGACTTTTTGGTTGACACCGGAGCAGCCTTCCCGGTACTCACCCAGAAGCCTAAACGGACTGGCTCGACCAGCAGCCCTCAAGTTGTCGGGGTAACTCGGAAAAGGTGACTCAATCCTTTTTGCAGACAATGGACTGTAAAACAGGGGTAATCAAATTAACCCACCAGTTTCTATACGTGCCTGAATGCCTGGTCCGCCTTTTTAGCACAGGACTTATAAGTAAAGTGCAAGCTGAAATCTCTTTTGATAAAAAGGCCTATCTCTGACAGTACCGCCAGCGAACGCTTGGAAAGTACAAGCAGCTCTCTTAGCCCTCACCCAACCGGTGCTACTCCCTGTGTCTGTCCAACCCACGGTCCAAAGAGTGTTCGATGCCGTGCCCTGTGGGTTTGGGCCAGCGGCCGGCCAGGACAAGCCGGGACTGTACTCCCTGTGGTCGTGGAGCTGTTACCTAATGTCATGTCTCCTTGGATTAAACAATATCCACTGAGAGTTGAGGCTTGTCTGGGACTGCAGGGACTAATCACTCGATACCTGGAGTGGGGACTGCTGAGAGAGTGCCATCCCCATTCAACACTCCTGTTCTGCCGGTAAAGAAGACGTTGACCGGTGAGTACCATTTTGCGGGCTGTTAACAAAGTTGTGAGGACCCTACACTCAGTAGTCCCGAATCTGTACACCCTACTATCGGCTCTTCCACCTTCCTGTACTCATTTTACTGTTTTGGATTTAAAAGATGCTTTATTTTGTGTCCCGCTGGTTGCTGAGAGACAGCAGATCTTTGCTTCCGCATGGAAGGTGACAAAAGAAAGAAACAGCTCTGTTGGCCTGTGTTACCCCGGAGGTTTAAGAACTCCCTCACTATTTTTGAAACAACACTAACCCAGGATCTAGAGCATCTGCCACCCCTCAACTGAGGAGTGGTCTTTCAGTATGTGGGCAGACCTCGTGATAGCAAGCAAGTCTGAGGAAGACTCCGTCACGGATAACGGTGGCTGTCTTCAATTTTTGGCCAAAGCTGAATGCAGAGTCTCTCTAAGAAAGTTACAAGCTAACCTCACAGAGGTAAAGTACCTAGGTTTCTTTATCTCCCAAGGACAAAGGCGCTAACTACCTAAAAGAATGGAAACCATCTGCGGCCTAGCCTGTCAGGCTACTCAGGGGGCAGAGAGAGAGAGAGAGATCCTTTCAAATGGACTCCTGAGTGTCAACAAGCCTTTTGTGATTTAAAGTCTCAGTTGGTGACAGCCCCAGCCCTAGGGCTGCCAGATTATCTAAAACCCTTTCAATTGTATATAGATGAGAAAAGAGGAGTTGTTGAGACCGAGGAGACGCCCTGTTGCCTATTTCTCTAAAAACATCTGGACACTTTATCAAAAAGATGGCCTGCCAGCCTCTGAGCGGTTGCCACAGCTAGCATTATTGTAAAAGAGGCTAACAAATTTACTTTGGGACATAATACTATCACGTTTGTCCCTCACACAGTGACTGTAGTATTGGAACAAAAAAGGACATTATCCAGAGACTTATGGGCCCAAGATTTCTGGCCCTCAAGGAATAACACCCTTTCGAGGTGAAATATGGCAAATAGACTTTCGGGAAGTGTTCAAAACTAAACATCGGATGAAATATTTACTGGCGTGTGTAGATTCTTTTTCAGGATGAGTAGAAGATTTCCCTGCCAGACCCAGATGGCTAGAGAGCAGTACAACAGGTTTCAACTGCCTTAAAAATAAAGTGAAAACTCCACACAGCATGGAGACCCCAATCTAGCAGAAAGGTTGAAAGAATGAATCAGACCATAAACGTCATCTTAGTAAACTGTGAGAAGAGACAAGGCTGCCCTGGACAGATGTCCTGACACTGGCCCTCCTCCGAGTCTGTATTGCACCCCAGGGAAAACTGAAAATCAGTCCTTTTGAAATACCTTATGGGAGACCATATTGTCTCAACCAACTCTCCCCGCAGTCCTCCATCCAGCCCCCTGATGTAACGATGTCTAAATGTTCACTTTCTCTAACCAAAGTTCTTTCCCAGTTGCATCAGGCAGTGTGGATCCAGCAGAAGTTCCCTCTTGAGAAAGCCGCACACTCCTTCCAGCCAGGTGACTAAGTGCTCCTTTGGAGTTGGAAGGACCTCCTGTTACAGCCTAAGTGGACTGGACCCTTCACCGTGCTACTCAGCACTCACACAGCGGTAAACCTTGCAGGAGTCAAACCGTGGATCCATCATTCCCATGTCAAGTAGAAAGCCCAACCCATTGATGGCCTGAAGTTAAAACTTTCTAGGGTTAAAAAGTAGAAATGTTTTTCATGCTAGCTTGGATGGGATTACTATTAGGTACCAGGGAGATTTCTGCCCAGGGAATCCTTGTCCTCAAGATAAACGCTCCCCCCAACCCCTTGCTAAAAGATGAAGATTTTTGGATCTATTTTGCTAGACAAGTGTTAAACATTACTGATTTCTGTCTGGACGGGCGGGGAGGGGGTGGGGAGTTGCATGCCAATTCGGCCCTCAAGTCCTGCCTCGTCGGGATTTGTACTCCCCTAGAGGCGTTGGAAATTTCACTATTTTTAAACACATAAAGTAAGAGTTAAAATATTCTGATGTTTATAGTTGGGGGCCTGTTACAAGATTTATTAAGGATTTGATTTTTCTTGGCTGACCTCCTGGCTGCCAGATCTTACCTGGCTAAAAATTTATTTCATTAGTAGAATTGGTTTGGTTGTTACAGGCCTGTTAATCTGCTGCTGTCTCCAATTTATGCGTACATGTGAGATGGCATTCTCTGTCCTGAGTCAGACTGTCCAACAGATGGCTCAAACCCATAGCAGGAAAAAGGACCAGTCGTTTTGCTTGAAACTTAAGGATGTAAGGGAATAAGTTGAAACTTCGTATGGGTGTATATGACCACCCAAGCTTCAAAAGCGGGGAATATATGACCCTAATACTCCCCAACATGTTTTCTCCTTTTCAGAAGGGGCATCTGAGGAGGGCTTGACATAACTAATGCCATAATGAACCTATTAAGTGTTTTTTCTTTTTCTTTGCCTTCTCCCTTTTCGCATACTTTCCTTAATGGCTCTGTTTTGTGCATACCTTTTGTTAATGACTCTGTTTTATGACTTAGGATCCCCCACAGGAAGATTAGAGCCCACATGTCAGAGCTGTGCATTTTTAGCTTGATAAGGAAATGTCAGGTTCCCTATCTCTTTAGTATGATAAAGAGTCTCTTGTAATTATCTTGGAGTGAATAACAACACTTCTAACCTGTGTAAAAATCATATATAAGCTCTAATGTAAAAATGCCCTTTGGGGACTCCCTAAAGACAGCCTGAGTTGCTGCTGGGTCCTCGGTGGTGCACACTTCCTAAATTAAAACTTTCTCACTCTTTCTGACTTGGAGTGTGTTTCATTGGCTCGACTGCTCCAGGGCATGGACTGTATTCGGGTAACACTCACCAAGATCACTGACACAGCATAGGAGTGTGGGAAAGCATGGACAAGAGCTCAGGCAGACCTGGGTTAATCCTGGCTCCGCCACCAACCAGCTGGGCAATGCTGGTCAGTTTCCTCGCATGTACAGTAGGCATCATAAAGTATTAACAGCAAAAAAATACCAATAATTATCAGGATGGCTCAGGATCAGGCAATGTTTCGTTCTGTTATACGTAAGGTCACCATGAGTCGGAGCCTACTCAACGGTGACTAACAGCGGTAACAACAGCAAAAGAAAGGACTCACATAAAAGCATTGATCTCAGTCCCCACAGATGTTGGTTCCCTGTTCGCCAGATGATGACAGGTCTTTGAGTATCGCACCCACTTCAGTTCTCTCACCTACAGTCTCAGCTTGTGGACAAAGGCTTTCTGCTCTTGCCTTATGTGTTAGTTATCTATTGCTGCATTTTAAAAAACTACCCAAAACACAGAAGCTTAAAACAACAAACATGAAAGACCTCACAGCTTTTGTGAACCAGAAATTCAGAAGCCACTCAGCTGGGTAGTCTGGCTCAGGGTCTCTCGTGAGTTATAGACAAAACATTGGCCTGGGCTGCAGTCATCTGAAAACTTGACTGGGGCTGGTGGATCTGCTTCCAAAATGGCTTATTTGCATAGCTACTGGCAAAACGTCTCAGTTCTTTGGTAGCTATTATTGGCAGGAGGCTATAGTTTCTCACTATGTGGACCTCTCCGTCGGGTTGCTTGAGTATCCTCACAACATGGCAGCTGGCTTTCCCTCAAAGTGAGTCATCCAAGAAAGAGAAAGAAGTTGCAATGCCTTTAATGACCTATCTCAGAAGTCACATACTTACTGTTGTTTCCACCTTATTCTATTCTTTAGAATTTATCCTATTCACTTACTGATTTAATGCTCTATTCACTGGTCCAGCCCATACTCAAGGGAAGGAGAATTAGGCTTCACCTCTTCAAGGAAGGAGTATCAAAGAATTTGTGGACATATTTTTAAACCTCCACACCTTAAAACAAACTTCCCCTCCAATGCCTTCTGGCTTTTCCTACACAGACCGAAAACAAATGGGCTAGGGTCTCTTACCAAGTGGGAAGCCTCTCAGTGCTTGGAGGGTTTGGCTGATGTGTGGATAAGATGTCCATATATCTGAGGGCACCTGCAAGGTCTCTGGTGATCCTCAGCAAACGTCCTCTGGAAGATATAGAAGAACTGTCCAGAAGGGGTGGAGACACTGCCCATACCATCCTTTTGCCCTTTGCTGATTTCCCAAGTTGTGTTGCTGCTTGAGTAGTCAAGCCCAAAAGATTCATCCAAGTTTTGGGGACAATTGTTATAATTTTGGACATAGCTGAGACAGAGCCAGTCAGGGTCTTGGACTTGAAATGGGGGCGAATCCCAGCACCCATCAGAGGCCTCTCTTTGCCAGTATTTCCCGTCATCCCTGAAGATGAAAACCAGCTGGCATACTTGTTAAAAGGCAGATTCCTGGGTCCCCGGCTCTAACCTACTGAATCTGAACGTTCAGAGCAGAGGACTAGCGATCTCAGTATTTGTTGTGTGTCCCAGGTTAACTCTTAGCATCTTAACACTACCGGGTATACAGGAAAGTAGGCAATTCAGTTAGGAGCCACAGCTGACTCAGCCACTGAATCTGTAAAATAGGAATGACTGGGATTACTGTAATTGCCTGAAGGCAAGCCTGAAACAAATAGTTGCTTTGGGTTCCTTTCAGCTCTGGACAAGAGCAGAGAAGAAGTGACAGAGATAGTTTAACAACTGGAACTAGTGAACTCCTTCAGGGAAAGAGATTGTAGTTAAAGCACATGAAGCAACCATGCACATCTTTCCCTTGGGTGCTGAGACACATCTGAGGAGCTGGTGTCACGGGGTCCCCTGAGGTCCCCCGGGCATGCCCACCCACTCGCAGCTTTGGCAAGGGAAAATGTGTCAGCTGGGTTTGGCAGCTCTCCCAGCACCAACCCAAGATGACTCTGCGAAGAAATCAAATCTGCCTTCTCACTCCAGAGGCTCCTGCTCCCCTGTTAGTCAGCCACACACGTGCAAACCCAGAATATGCTGGGTGGACAGATGGAGAGAAGGAAGGAGGGAAACCCAGGCTGTGGGGCAAACTGGCAAACTCAAAGGCTCTAGTGACAGAGAGACCTGGGTTCAAATCCTTCCTCCACTATCTCCTGGCTCTGTAACTTGAGTAAGTTACAGAGGCTCAGTTTCCTCATCTGTAAAATGGAGATGATAATACCATTGCAGCTGTTATGGAGAGAGGCGGTAGAGCACAGTGGCCAACAGTTCAGCTCTGGAGCCAGATTTCCTGAGTTGAATCCCTGTTCTTACTACCTGTGTAACCTTGTGCAGGTCACCTAACCTCTCAAAGCCTCAGTCTCCCCATCTGTAAAATGGGAGTAATGATAATCCTTACCCCAGAGGGTTTTGTGAGGATGTAATGAGTGAATTTATATAAAGCACTTGAAGCACTGCCAGGCACATGGTAAATGCCGTGTGAACACTCACTGTATAAAGGAAGGCTCGAGGATACCCGGGCACTACTCTTGTCACCCCAGGAGCATCCACTCACCTCTAGAATTGGCTGCACACCCGCCAGGGTTTCCAGCAGCAGGCTCTATGGAGCTGGGGAGAAGGTGGGGAAGGGAACTGGCCTTCACTGAGCCTCTGGGACGGACCAGGCACTGTGCTGGGTGCTCCTGCATCCAAGTGCTCCTGCTCCGTCTCCTCCTCCCTCTCCTGGTCCTCTTCCTCTGGTTTGTTTCCATCCACACCCCCTGGCCCCCGACAAAGTCGTCCCCTCTTCTTGCCTCGATCCTCGTTGTTGTTGTTAATTGCCATCGAGTCGATTCTGACTCATGGTGACCCCGTGTATGCAGACTAGAACTGCTCCATAGGGTTTTCAAGGCTGTGACCACTCAGACTGCCAGGCCTTTCTTCTGAGGCACTGCTAGGTGTGTTCGAACTACCAACCTTTCATCTTGTAGTCGAGCGCTTAACCCTTTGCCTCAATCTTGTTCTTGTGTGCCCTTGAGTTGATTTTGAGTCATAGCAACCCTATAGGGTAGAGTAGAACTGCTCTGTAGGGTTTCTTAGGCTGTAATCTTTATGGGAGCAGATCTCCAGGTCTTTTCCCTCATGGATTGGCCGGTGGGTTTGAACTGCCAACCTTTCGGGTAGTAGCCATACACTTAACCATTGCACCACCAGGTCTTCTTTGGCTTCAATCCTACCAAAGGTCAATTAGCTTGACAAACTTGAACTGAAGTCCTCCCTGATCATGAAGTTCATCCCGTACAGAGTCCCCAGGAAGGGGCTAGGATGCTGAGGGGGGTGGGGGCTTCGGGAATCAGACAAAGGAAGAGATCACAGCTCAGGTCTCAAGGAGCACAAGGTGTCCTCCTTGGGGAGGCAAGTGTGGTAGGATGCCAGGTGGCAAGCCATATCTAACCATGCAGATGATAATTATGCTCTAAGTCATGCTTCACAATGCTTGCTGCATCCTGGAATCAGCCAAGAGAGCTTTAAAAATACTGATGTCTACCCAAAGCAATTTACAAATACAATGGAATCTCGATCCAAATACGAACAACATTTTTCAAAGAGATGGAAAAACTAATCACTAACTTTATATGGAAAGGGAAGAAGCCCCGGATAATTAAAGCACTATTGAAGAAGAAGAATAAAGTAGGAGGACTCACACCACCTGACCTCAGAACCTACTATACAGCTACAGTAGTCAAAACAGCCTGGTACTGGTACAACGACAGAAACACTGAGCACTGGAACAGAATTGAGAATCCAGATGTAAATCCATCCACCTACGATCACCTGATCTTCGACAAGGGCCCAAAGTCCATCAAATGGGGAAAAGACAGTCTTTTTAACAAGTGGTGCTGGCAAAACCGGATATCCATCTGCAAAAAAATGGAACAGGACACATACCTAACACTATGTACAAAAACTAATTCAAAATGGATCAAAGACCTAAATATAAAGCCAAAAACTATAAAGTTCATAGAAGAAAAAATAGGACCAACGCTACAGGCCCTACTACACGGCATTAACAGGATACTAACCATAACCATCAACACACAAAC
>NW_004443964.1:20152752-20174284 GCF_000243295.1 Trichechus manatus latirostris
GTATGGCCCCCAGACACCCTTTTAGCTCAGTGGTGAAGTCACTCCCGAGGTTCACCGTTCAGCTGGAGATTGGACAGCCCCATGAAACAAAACAGGACTAATGAGGCACAGCAGTCCAGGGACAAGGACTGAAGGCAGAAGGGGACAGGAAAGCTGGTGATAGGGAACCCAAGGTTGAGTAAGGACAGTGTTGACATGTAGTGGTGTATCTTTGGCTATGTATATTTTCACCAAAAAAAAAAAAAAAAGGTCCTCCAATGCCGAGAAGGGAGCTTGTTGACATGTCGTGGGGTTGTTAACCAATGTCATAAAACAATATGTATACTGACTGTTTAATGAGAAAATATTTATTCTGTAAACCTTCACCTAAAGTACAATTTAAAAAAAGGTATGTAATAGACAAAATTAACAACAACAACAAAAAAATACCGATGCCTAGGTCCACTCCAGAGAGTCTGATGTAACTGGCCTGGGATGCGGCCTGGGCATTGAGAGCTTTGAAAGCTCCGTAGATGATGTTCATGTCCAACTGGGGCTGAGAGGCTGGGCTTCAGAACTGAAATAGGTTGCCATCAAGTCGATTCTGACTCACAGCGACCCTATGGGACACAGTAGAACTGCCCCATAGAGTTTCCAAGGAGCACTTGGTAGATTTGAGCTGCTGACCTTTTGGTAAGCAGCCATAGCAACTTAACAGCTAAGCCTCCAGAACAATGATTCTTAAATTTGAGCAGGCATCAGAATCCCCTGGGGGCTTGTTAAACAGATTGCTGGGCTCCACCCTCAGAGTTTCTGATTCAGTAAATCTGGGGTGGGGCCCAAGACTTTGCATTTCTAACAAGTTCCCAGATGATGTTGATGTTGCTGGTTCCCTGGAACAACACGTTGAGAAGTGTTGTTCTAAGGCAAACCAAAAAACCAAACCCATTGCCATCAAATCAATTCGGACTCATAGCGACCTTATATATCACACTACAACAGCAGGGGCGAATAGTCAGGACAGGGACCATATGGCCCGCAAAGCCTAAAATATTTACTATCTGGTACTTTACAGACAAAGTTTGCCAACTCCAGTTCTAGGGGCCTGCCCTAGGCATGCAGGATCCTGGGTGCCTGAGTGACTTCCTTGTTGACCCGGGGGTATTATACAAGAAAGAAAGAAATGTCAACATTCTTTTAAAACCTGCTGCGGGAGTCGATTCCAACTCACGGGGACACCATTTGTGACAGGGTAGAACTAAACTCCATAAGGTTTTCTTGGTTGTAATCTTTATGGAAGCAGATTGCCAGGACTTTCTTCCACATGGTGCTAATGGGTGAGTTTGAACCAACAACCTTTCAAATAGCAGCCGAGCCCAAACCATTTGTGCCACCCAGGGGCCTTCAACATTCCTTAAGCCACTGTATTTTGGGAACTCTTGGAGCCCTGGTGGCACAGTGGTTAAGAGCTTGGCTGCTAACCAAAAGGTCAGCAGTTCGAATCTACCAGCCGCTCCTTGGAAACTCTATTGGGCAGTTCTACTCTGTCCTATAGGGTCGCTATAGGGTTGTTATGAGTCGGAATCAACTCGATGGCAATGGCTTTTGGTTTGTTACAGGAGTTTGGCTTTCAGCTACATTCTACATCCTGGCTCCAGCACTTCCTGATTCTTCCTTAACCTCTCTGAGCCTCAGTTTCCCCATCTGAAAATATGGATAATAATATCGACCTTGTGGGTTACTGGGGAAATTAAATAAAATATAAAGCCCTGGCTCATAGGAGGGGCTCAACAGATCTTAATTCCCTTCCCTGCTACACCCGCTTTGGGAGCCCACAGTTTGAGGGAGGAAATGACTTCTGCCCCCCAAGAACTTCCGTCTGCTCAGGAAAAACAGGTCACAATCTGAAATGCCGGGAGAAGTTGCTAAAATCTCTAGATGCTTGTTTTGCTCTTAAACCAAAACACACTCCATTGCCTCCCACCACCCGCACCCCCTGCTGCAAATGAGTACAGTTCTCTTTTCTCCGGAGCCTGGCACAGGTATTCACTGCCTTAGTGAGCTTCTCAACTCCAGCAAGCCGGTCTTGGAGCTCCTTTCAAATAGCAGTTTCTTTAGGCGCGGAACCCTCCAGCTGGGCTAGAGGGTAAGGGAACGGGCTTAAGTGGCTGCCTATGGCTGGGGGCCTGCACGCGAGCATTTCATCCAGAGTCAGTAATTACACGGTTTCTACCTGGCTCCACTTAACCCAGCTGCCGAGTGGGGCTGCCTCTCCCCCATGCCGATTGGTGGAGAGTGGGTTTGTTAGTTCAAAAGCATTTCTTGATCATCTGTTGAATGTCGAAGAATACTGCTCTAAGGCGCTGGGGAGGGGGAAGGGGAAAGGGAGACGTAAGAATTAGACCCAGAAACACCACCAACAGCAGCCCCTCGCAGTACTCAGCGGGAAGCCAAAAAGTCACCTCATCTAAAGCCTCAGAGCCACCAGGGACCCTACATTACAGTTCATTTGATACCTGGCTGATCATCCAATCACCTGGGGAGCTGGTCAAAAATACAGATCCCCAGGTCTACCTGGGCCTAAGGAAGCATATTCTCTAGGGTGGGGACCCAGGAATCTGTATTTTTAACAAGCTTCCCGGCTGATTCTGATGATGCCAGCTTGGCACTGGTCTGAGGACAGATTTTTAGGCAATGCTTGACTAGACCTTAAGTGTAATAAGAGGGAGGACTTGGACTCCCACAGACCCAGGTTCAAATTCTAGATCCAGGGCACAAAAAGGACGAGGCATAAAAGGAAAGATTGATAAACTGGACTTCATCCAAACTAAACACGTCTGCCCTCAAAAACCACGATTAGGAAAATGAAGAGACAAGCCACAGACTGAGAAAAAATATTTGCAAAACATGTATCTGATAAAGGACTGATATCCAGACTATATAAAGAACTCTCAAAAGTCAATAACAAGCCAATCGAAAACAACCAACCCAAAACCAATTTATTTTAAAAATGGGCAGACATTCGCCAAAGAAGAGACACCGATGGCAAATAAGCACATGAAAAGCTGCTCAAGATCATTTCATTAGACTTTAGGAAAGTGTAGATTAAAACCACAGCGAGATGTCACCAGACACCTGTTAGAACAACTGAAGTCAAACTCTGGGCCCACCGACTACTAATTGTAAAAGCTCAGGGAAAGTGCTTGACCACCGTGTGTCTCAGTTCATACAGTTTTAAGACAGAGATAATGCTGACACCAAGGAACTTCAGTGGTGCAACAGTTTGGCACTCAGTTGCCAACCGAAAGGCCAGTGATTCCAACCCGCTCAGCAGCTCTGTGGGAGAAAAGACTTGGCGATCTGCTCCCGTAAAGACGACAGCCTAGAAAGCCCTATAGGGCAGTTCTACCTTGTCACATGGGGTTACTATGAGTCGAAATCAACTCGATAGCACCTAACAACAATAACAATGCCAACACCAGGGGGTAGCTGTCAAAATTTTATGAAATAACATATCCAGAGTCTTATAGTAGATACTAGATATATTTTGTTCCCTCTCTTCCTTTTCTTTACCTTCGCTTCCCATAAAAGAGACCCGAATCATTTACTCAATTTTTTTACTCGTAATTTCTACACAATCTAAAGCCTAATTATCTTGTTTCCAATTCATAGAAAATTTGGAAGTAGGAAAAAGAGACTGTCAAAAGTATACCCACTGATGGCAGGGAGAAAAGACGTCAAAAGTCATAGACAATGTATCCACTCATCGTTCATTCACTTATTCAGTCCACCTTTCCTGAGTGCCTGATGCTGCCAGAGTCACAGAAATGATCATCATTATTGGCTAACACTTACAGAGCATCCACTGGGTGCCAGGTCTTCTTCTTTTTTTTTTTTCTATTTTTGAGTGTACAATTTAGCGATATCAATTACATCATGTTGTGCAACCATCACCCATAATGGTTGGCCAGGCCCTCTTTTAAGGTTTTCTTTAGTTGTCATGACTTTATGAGGTAGGTACAATTATTATGTCCATTTTGCAGATGAGGAAACTAAGGTCCAGCAAGGTTAAATAACTTCCCTGGAGTCACACAGCTAGTAATCAGCAGAGCCCTTCACCAGTACGCTACACTGCCTCTCAACGTAATTAACAACCGCAGCAGCTAGTGAGAAACCCATGGTCAGGACTGGCTAAGATGATACCCCATTTCCTTCTCTGGTTGAGTTAGAATGTGTTCTTTATTTTTGCAGGACTTAGACCTCCTCTGGCAACCCCAAGGGGTTTTCACCACACAGGAGATGTGGGGCTTAGAAGTCACAGTCTGCAGACCACCAGCCCCTGACAGATGATAAATGCCAGGCAGTGGCCTCCTGTTCTCAGTGTGCCGGCTCTCACCCCTCCAACCTCGGCGCTTTCTAACCGCACACCCAGACGACACCCTGGGCTGTCCTCCCTCCAGCAAACGGGTGAGCATGGGTGTGGATGGATTGCTTCTCTTGGCAGGAACAGTAACTTCTTGATTGAAATGGATGTTAAAATGTGAATGTCTCAACCCTTCCTGAGTAGCATCATTAATCCTCCTCCAGCTTCAATAGCCTGGGAGTGTTCATGTTTAACCTTGTTTCTTAGCCAAAACCCTGTAGGTTTCACATCTGGCAAGTAGTGTCATCAGTCCGTGGGTGGGGAGGGGCCGAGTGAATCTGAAGACCTCTGGAGCCTTCATTATGGTATGAGTAGCAGCCAGCCAGAGTGTCCAGAGGGGGTGAAGGAGGGAAGCAGGGTGGCTAGGTGGGTGGTTCCCAGGGCTTCCAACCTGTTTGGTCCTGTTCGAACCCCTGCTGAGAATTCGCATTTCCATCCTAGATATACTGATTAAGAATCTACAGTTTAACAAGAACCCCAGGTGATTCTTATGTATAATAAACTTTGAGAACCACTGCTCTACCAATAAGGTGCCCTGGTGGTGGAGTGTTTAAAAGTGCTTGGCTGCTAACCGAAACGTTGGTGGTTCGAACCCACCAGCCACTCCACAGGAGAAAGATGTGGCATTCTGCTTCTGTAAAGATTACAGCCTTGGAAACCCTGTGGGGCAGTTCTACTCTGCCCTATAGGGTCATTATGAGTTGGAATTAACTCAACAACAGTGGGTTTGGTTTCGTTTGTGGGCTCTACCAGTGGTTCTTGGAATTGGTCCCTAACTGGTTGTCTTAGTTATCTAGTGCTGCTGTAACAGAAATACTGCAAGTGGATGGCTTTAAAAAACAGAAATTTATTCTGTCACAGTTTAGGAGGCTAGAAGGCCAAATTCAGGGTGCCAGCTTCAGGGGAAGGCTTTCTCTCTCTTTCGGCTCTGGGGGAAGGTCCTTGTCATCAATCTTCCCCTGGTCTAGGAGCTTCTCTGGGCAGGAACCCCAGGTCCAAAGGACATGCTCTGCTCCTGGTGCTGCTTTCTTGGTGGTATGAGGTCCCCATGTCTCTCTGCTCGCTTCTCTCTTTTATATCTCAAAAGAGACTGGCTTAAGACAAAATCTAATCTTGTAGATTGAGTCCTGCCTCATTAACATAACTGCCACTAAACCCATCTCATTAACATCATAGAGACAGGATTTACAACACATAGGAAAATCACATTAGATGAGAAAACAGTGGATAATCACACAATACTGGGAATCATGGCCTAGCCAAGGTGACAGATATTTTGGGGGGACACAATTCAATCAACGACACTGGCAGCATTAGCATCGCCTGGGAACTTGTTAGAAATGCAAATCCTCAGCAAGGGTTGTAACAGGAATGAACTGGTTCAAAGCCCTGGTAGTTCCAAGGTGCATCATTTCATAAAGGGACAGTATGGAGTCATTGCCTCCAAGAGCCTTCTCTGAGCCTGGCCCCATGAAGAGTAGGGAAGGAAGTGAAGGGAGACTCCAAACCTCAGCTCAAGATGAAGCAGCAGTAGCTGGTCTTCCCCAACCCAGCTCGCTCAGCTATAGAAGGAGCCAGGACCATTCTAGAACTGCCGAGCCTGCCCAATGAGGGTCTGAGGTTTGATTATGCCCCTAGTATCATGGAACATCTGCTGTGTCTATGTCCTTCTTCCAGGACAGAAGAATACAGTCTTGTTGGGACACTAAACACGCATACAACATAAGAGCTGAGAAGCCAGAGGAAGGTCATCTGGAGGGGCTTCTGGGAGAAGGTAAGCCAGAAGAGAAATGATGCACTTTGATTGACCTAGAGGCAGGCGAACACATTCCAGGCAGAGAAAACATTTATTCATTCAACCGTTCAGTAAGTATTTATTGAGTTCCTACTAGGATCAGGCACTGTTTTAGGCCCTAGGGATACAAAGATTAGCAAAATGTGACCTCTCCCCTGAACAGGGCTGGGTCTAGGGTGCAAGTAAGCTACCTAGGGTGCACATTTTAAGAAGGCAGCTACTTTCACATGCCAACCTTGCACTTGTGCCACTCGGAAAACGAGTGTCTCCTTAAATTTTGCATTCTGGGTGCCTCACTTGCCTCACCCTCATCCTGGCCCTGCCTCTGAGGGGTTTGTAGTCTATGATGAGCAGAGGCCTGAGGGTGGGAAGCCGTGCCCTCCTTAGTAAGGCATTCAAAGTCCTCCGGATGCCATTCTACCTACCGTTTGAGGACTACCTCTTGCCCTTTCTCCCTTAAGCCTTTGCCTGGCCAAACCATGGATATGCTTCTGAATATGGTACAATGGTACATACCTTCACAACTCCATCCCCCACCTGGGACTCCCTCCACTCCACCCCTCGCCTGCCTGTCATATGCCTGCCCACCCATCAAGAAGTTCAAGCATCACCTGCTCTCAGTAGTTGCTGGTGCACCCTCAACCACCGGGATCATAACTGGCAACCTTAATGCCCAGGGCAAGGACAATAAAGGTGGCCTTGCATCAGCCTGGGAGTGCCTGATGTGCCTGGGGAGGTGGTTGTTGTTGTCATTGTTAGCTGCTACCGAGTCGGCCCCCAGCTCAGAGAGAGTTGTTCGTTCCCATGCAACACGGAATGAAATGCTGCCCAGTCCTGCACCATCCCTGTGATCGGTGGTGGATCAAACCGATGTGAGTCATGCATAGGGTTTTTCAGTGACTGATTTCAGAAGTAGGTCACCAGGTTTTCCTTCCCAGTCAGTCTTAGTCTGGAAGCTCTTCTGAAACCTGTTCAGCATTATAGCAACAAATAAGTGTCCACTGACAGACAGGTAGTGGCCGCACATGAGGTGCACTGGCTGGGAATTGAACCCGGGTCTCCCGCCTGGAAGGTGAGAATTTTATCACTGAACCACCGCTGTCCTTGTGCCTGGGAAGGAGGAGCAGGAAGCCATCTGACAGCTTCCTATTTTAAGTAACCATCTTGCCCTGGGGTGTCTTGTTGCACAGGAGGGCACGTTCCGTCATCACGACATCTCTCCTTACACAATCAAAAAACATTTTTTTTCCAAATGTCACACCCTCTGCATTTGGATGGCCTGGGGCAGGCCCCTGGCCAGCTTCAATGTTAGCTCTGCCAGTCACTTTCACTAAAGACGAAGGTTTCCCTTTAAGGCCCAGGCCCCCTGTGCATTCACCATTAGCACAGGCATCACGTGTTAGTCCCTATGCCACCCCTCCCGCCTGGCCAGCGAGCTCCCCGAGAGCGAGAGCGCAGGGCCATGTCCCTGCCCGTCTCCGGATCGCCAGGACTTAGCACAGGGCCTGGCACAGGGTCAGAGCTCAAAATACATGCCGTGGCTGAGCTGACCCAATGAGCGGGGGGTCAGAGGTAGGCATCAAGGAGATCCCCCTGGCTAGACACAGCAGGCAACAACGGGTGTCCAAGAAGGGAGCGGGTGCCACTCAGGGCTGAGAGGGCGGGAGGCCGCAAGTGAGTCAGCCTGAGAGGAAGGTCAGAGGGAGAACAGGCCCCTCACGGCTCCCGTGATTCAGAGCAAACCCAAATTCCTCCAGGAGGCAGAGCGCGCTGAGTCACATCTCACCCATGAAGCTGGCTCCAGACACAGGTCGGCCTGCGCGGATGAGTCTCTCGTCTCAGCTAACAGATGCTTCCTTGAGGAGAGAAACTGCAGAAAAATTACAACCCCTTGTTGTGACTCCTCCCACGGAACTAAAAACAGCACATCAATCCCACGCTCTCTTTATCCAGATGGATTCCGCAGCCTCTCCACCCCGAGGGGGGCTGAGGATAGAAGGGATGCTGGCCTGGGGAGGGGGTCCTCGGCGGGGAAGGAATGAGATGCACTCCCAGGCTGGGTCGGCAGACCCTGGAGAAGTACCACACCGCGTGCTCCTGTGCCACCCCCGTGACACCCCATCACAGGAGAGCCAAGGGACAGGCCATTCTGCCCCCTTTATCTTGATGTGGTAGGTCAGGCCTGGGCACGTTAGGACGCATCAGCACCAGCTGACAAGCCTGGGAAAAGACCGCTGAGCTCTGAGACCGTCAACAGAGAGGTGAGGAGCATGGCTTGAGAAGCCTAAATGCGATAAGGCATGTGACCAGACCTCGTAAACTATTTTGCTACGTTATTCCAGGTGCAAAAGATGATGTCAGGGATTCTGAACACAGTTATGATCACGTGTGGCTTGGTTGAGTGGCGCCTGAATCAGCTGCACCCAGCCACTGCTCCCACGGCCGATCTCAGCCAGCCTCTGAGACTGGAGAGGAGCTGGACTCCCCAACTTGTCCCCTCCTCCTCGCTCCTTCCCTCTGCCTTGGGCAGGCTGCCCAGGATTGTCAGCAGAGCTGCTGCAGTGGGCTCGGACACCTCCGGCCCAGCCTCAGCAGCCAGAGAGGGTGATGGATTGCAAGCTCTGGGGGAGGGGCTGTGGCACTGGGGGAAGGATGTGACAGTCATGGGCCCAGAGGACTCTCCTCCCAAAGCAGGCAGAAGGCCTGCAGGACAGAGCAGCACAGGGGCCCCAGGAAGCCCTGGGAGTCTCGGGTTTACAAGGTCCAGCTCAGCCAACCATTGTTTCCCATTGCTTTATTCTCATCGCCTCCTGCCACAGCCGCTCCCCGCCCTGTCTCCTTGCCCCTCTCCAGTCTCCCTTACTTCAGTGCTTACTAGAAGTCAGAGTCCCTGGGTGGTACAAACTGCTAAGGCACTCAGTTTTTAACCAAAAGGTTGGGGTTCAAGTCCACCCAGAGGCACCTCGGAAGAAAGACCTGGAGATCTACTTCTGAAAAATCAGCCATTGAAAACCCTATGAGCACAGTCTACTCTGACACACCTGAGGTCACCAGGAGTCAGAGTTGACTTGAGGGCAACCGGTTTGGTTTAGAAGTCACTTTCTTTTCAGCCAGACTATTTTTGCAAGAAACATCACTTCTGTACCTATCGTGTGCCACGCACAGTACCAGACACCTTGGAGGCTACCAATGCAAATGCATCCTGCCCTCACACAGAGGCTGCTTTCCCAAACCAACAGGATGCAGTGAGAACTCCCACAGCAGTGGGACAGGAGCCAGGGAGGGAGGGGTGTCTGGGTGGCAGAGTCTGGAGACAGACAGGGCTGGTGAAATTTGAGTGGGTCATCAGTGCTGGAGTAGGATCTCGTCACAGCTCAATCATTCCCACCTTGGGACCTTTGCTCGGCCATTCCCTGTGCCTGGAATGCCCTCTGTCTCCCACGGTTCCTGCCTCTCACTCTGTGAGGCATTCCCCACAGGGCACTGCGGAAGGCACAGAAGAGCGATGCTCTCAGGGTGAAGTGCAGACTCTGTAATAGCTGCTATTTGTTATTACCATTTTTTCTCTGCCAGGAACGACGCTAGACATTTTACACGCATAATCTCTTTTATTCCGTACAACAATCTTACAAGGCAGGCATTACTATCCCTATTCTACAAATGGAGAAACAGTCTCACAAGGGTTAAGTAACTTGCCCAAAGTCCCAGGGCTAGTAAGTGATGTTCTGTTTCTCTCTAAAGCCTGCATTTACAACTGCCCTCCATACTGTCTCCCTAAATGGGTAAGATCCAGCTCAGAGCTCAGCTCCCCCAAAGAGACTTCAGGGTGCCTTCAGCATCACGTGTGCAATTTAGTCCAGAGATCAGGCCACTTACATCTGCACTGGGGAGATCCACCTGTCAGGAGGAAAGAGGTTACAAAGAAAGTGCAGAGACAGCAGGTGCCCACTTTCCCTCCTCAGGAGGCAGCTCAGGCTGGATAGAGCTCTGGCTGGAGGCAGAAAACCAGGTCCTAGCCACATTTCCACCTCGGATGAATCCCTTAACTCAGACTGACTGTGTGGACCTGGACAATTTGTTTGATCTCCCTGGGCTTAGATCTCCTGGTATATAAGATGATGCTGTTGGCTTGGGGCCATGGTTCTCAACCCAGACTGCATATTAGAATCATTTGGGGAACTCAAATAAAGGCCCATGTTCAGACCGCACCCCCCAGGAGGTCAGATGAAATCAGTCTTGGGTGGGGGGCCCAGACACAGGCTTGTTTAGACGCTTCCCAGGTGACTAACGTGCAGCCAGGGCTGAAAACCACCAGTCTCTGAAGCCTCTGGCAGTTCTGTGCTTCTCCAGGGGTCTACAGCCCAGCTGGCCTGTTTTTGTAAATAAAGTTATATTACAACATGCCATAACTGATCATTTACATATTGTTCCTGGCTGCTTTCATGAGATGCTGGCAGAGTAGTTGCCGTAAAGACCTTATGGCCCGCAAGCCTGAAACATTTACTATCTGGCCCTTTACAGCTGCAGCAGCAATGCTAGTTCTCGCTTCTCAGCAGGGCTGGGAGGAAGCAGAAGGGCCCAGAATTGGTTTTCCATGAGGCCAGGGCACTGTCAGTCTATTTAGTGTTGCTTCCTCAGGGCCTAAAACAGTGCCTGGCACACAGTTGGCTTGCAAAGTATCTGTTGAATAAATAAATGAACGAACAAACAAATTAACTCAGATTAACTTACCAGGAACTTCACATCTAGTGATTCCTCTGCCTCAGAGCAACTGGACACCTGGCACAGAAGGCTGAGTCGAAGCAAGAGTGCCTCACTCCTCTTGTGAGGCCCAGGACAAACAAAGCCTTCTGACCCTCCTCCCTCCAGCCCCTAGCCATCCTCTGTTCCAGCAGCCTTTCTGCAAAAATGTGAAAATGTGAGCAATTCTCTCAACAAGCCAATTTCCCATGGTCCCCTTGATATCATTGGACCTGCACTGCAGGGTTTTCTTCACTCAATGCACTTACAGGGCAGAATGGGGTTTGAGGCTGTCCCTTCCTTCATTCAGATCAGTTGGTGATAGTGATGGGGGACAGAGGACTAACTGAATCCTCTCCCTCCAACTGGGAATAGTGAGAACCTTCTAGTCAGAGCTACTCAGGCAGAAAGGGCAAAAGTCTACCTTGTGACCACCACTCCTTCATGAGGGTGGACAGAGGGGCAACACCCGACTCTAGTCCTGGCTCTACCACCAACCAGCCGGGTGACCACGGCAGCTCCATCCCTCCGAGGACTGGACAAGAGGATCCCTCCAGTAGTCCTGGAAGACCTGCAACAGCCTGAACAGAATGTAATTGTCTCTAGTCCATGGAAGCCATTTGGTAAATGCTCAACTAAACTTGATTTGGATTAAATATATATTCATAAGGGTTTTCTTATTTTAAAAACTCACTGTGAGAAAGTATCCATTGGTCCCTGTATGGCTATGCCCCTTCCCCTTAGCAGTTGGGGTTGGTCATTAAAAATGGGGGTTCTAAATATAAAATCTAAAATGATAAAGATCATGGAAGAAAAAATAGGGACAACACTAGGAGCTCTAATACATGGCATAAACAGAATACAAACCATAAGTAACAATGCACAAACATCAGAAGAGAAACTAGATAACTGAGAGCTCCTAAAAATCAAACACTTATGCTCATCAAAAGACTTTACCAAAAGAGTAAAAAGACAACCTACAGGCTGGAAAAAAAATTTTGGCTATGACAAATCCACTCAGCGTCTAATCTCTAAAATCTACAAGATACTGCAAAATCTCAGCAACAAAAAGACAAACAACCCAATTTAAAAATGGGCAAAGGATATGAACAGGCACTCTGCCAAAGAAGACATTCAGGTGGTTACCAGATACATGAGGAAATGCTCACGATCATTAGCCATTACAGAAATGTGAATCAAAATGACAGTGAGATAACTTCTCACCCCAACAAGGCTAGCATTAATCCAAAAAAAACACAAAATAATAAATGTTGGAGATGTTGTGGAGAGACAGGAACACTTATACACTGTTGGTGGGAATGTAAAATGGTACAACCATTTTGGAAATCGATTTGGCGCTTCCTTAAAAAGCTAGAAATAGAAGCACCATAGGATCCAGCAATCCCACTCCTTGGAATATCCTAGAGAAATAAGAGCCATCACATGAATAGATATATGCACACCCATGTTCATTGCAACACTGTTCACTATAGCAAAAAGATGAAAACAACTGAGGTGCCCATCAACGGACGAATGGATAAACAAATTATGGTATATTCACACAGTGGAGTACTACGCAATGATAAAGAATAACGATGAATCTGTGAAATATCTTATAACATGGAGGAATCTGGAAGGTGTTATGCTGAGTGAACTTAGTCACAAAAGGACAAATATTGTATAAGACCACCATTATAAGAATTCAAGAAAAGTTTTAGACACAGAAGAAAACATTCTCTGATGGTTACGAGGGTGGGGAGGGAGGAAGAGGGGTATTCACTAACTAGATAGTAGATAAGAATTACCTTAGGTGAAGGGAAGGACAACACACAATACAGGAGAAGTCAGCACAACTGGACTATATCAAAAGCTAAGAAGTTTCCTGAATACAACCAAACACTTCGAGGGACAGAGTAGCAGGGGAGGGGGTCTGGGGACCATGCTTTCAGGAGATATCTAGGTCAATTGGCATAACAAAGTTTTTTAAGAAAATGTTCTGCATCCTACTTTGGTGACTGGCGTCTAGGGTCTTAAAAGCTAGCGAGCAGCCATCTAAGATGTATCAGTTGGTCCCGAACCACCCGGAGTAAAGGAGAATAAAGAATACCATGGACACAAGGAAAGTATTAGCCCAAGAGACAGAAAGGGCCACAAAAACCAGAGACTTCGTCAGCCTGAGACCAGAAGAACTAAATGGTGCACAGCTACCACAATGACCGCCCTAACAGGGAACACAATAGAGAGTCCCTGATGGAGCAGGAGAAAAGTAGACAATGGTTTGATTGAGACAGGAGGGACCCTGGAAGACACGGCCCCCAGACTCTCTGTTAGCCCAAAACTAAAACCATTCCCGAGGCCAACTCTTCAGACAATGATTAGACTGGACTATGGGACGTAAAATGATACTCGTGAAGAGTGTGCTTCTTAGCTCAAGTAGATAGATTAGACTAAATGGGCAGTTCCTGTCCAGAGGTGAAATGAGGAGGCAGAGAGGGTCAGGAGCTGGTTGAATGGACATGGGAAATCCGGGGTGGAAAGGAGGAGTGTGCTGTCACAGTATAGGGAAAGCAACTAGGGTCACAAAACAATGTATGTATAAATTTTTGTATGAGAGTCTAACTTGAATTATAAACTTTCACTTAAAGTACAACAATAAAAAAAGGGGGGTTCTACCCCAGAAGACATGGCACCCAGACTCTCTGTTAACCCAGAACTAAAACGATTTCTGAAGCCAACTCTTCAGACAAATAGACTGGACTATAAGACATGAAATGATACTTGTCAAGAGTGTGCTTCTTAGTTCACGTAGATACAGAGACTAAATGGGCAGCTCCTGTCTGGAGGCAAGAAGAGAAAGCAGAAATGGATAGGAGCTGGTAGAATGGACACAGGAAATCGGGGTGGAAAGGAGGAATGTGTGGCCACATTACAGGTATACCAACTAGGGTCACATAACAATGTGTGTATAAATTTTTGTATGAGAAACTAACTTGAGGTATAAACTTTCACCTAAAGACCAACAAAAAAAGTGGGGGGGTTCTATTTTGAGCAAACATTCTACAAAAGAATCCTGATCAAAAGGGAGAAAATGCAGAACAGAATTTCAGATTCTCAGGGGCCCCAGACCTTCTGGAGCCATGGAGGCTGGATGAACCCCTGAAACTATTGCCTTGGGATAATCTTTAAATCTTAAACTAAAAATGTTCCCTGAAGTCTTCTTAGAACCAAATAGTAGTTTAGCTTAACTAGTAAAAAATGTCTGCCTTGGGCATCATGCTCTTTTAAAGACCTAGCTATACGGGATCAAATTGACAACAGCAACTCAAAAGATTAGATAAGAACCTTAGCAGGCAATGAGTTTATGTTAATGGAGGAACAACTCAGAAAAGGAGGATACACAACTAGAAGAATGTAATCAGGGTCATTGACTTGTACACGTAGAAACTGTTGAATTGTTATATTTTGCTGTGTATATTCTCAACAACAAAATAAATAGTTTTTTTTTTTTAAAAAAAAAAAAGGAGGTTCCGCATTCTGACAAAATTTTAATTATTACCAGAACGTGCGCACCTGTTTTGATTTTCCTTAGTTTCCTGTAGAAAACAAAATCAACCAACTGGTTTAGCAGTTTACTTTCTCCTCTCAGACAGAAGAGGTTCTTGCATATTGATCTGTTTGAAAACAGAATATTTTTAAGTATCAGAGTGAAATAAATATCCAGCTCTGTTACAAACTGTACAAAGATTAAAAAGGCTGAATAACTGGCTTGCAAAAATGTTTATTACAAGCAAATTCACCAAAGTCGCATTGAAAAAGACACTTCATAATTATAATCATGCAGGAAGAGTACAGCGCCCATCCATGTCTGTTTCCCAATATTCCTTCATAGAAATAATAAAACCATCACTTTTGTGAACTGCCAAGCAATGCTGATCCATTCAATCTGCTAAGAAGTCAAGTATTTAACTATCTTCCTGACCCACAATTTCAGCAAAATTCTAAGTGAACCAAAGGATCCTGGAAAAAGTACCTTGATATTGGATATTTACACTCTCATTTTTCTCATGGTTTTATTTTCCTTGTGTAATTGCAATGTAACAAAGATATAAAATGCTACAAAATAAAAGCAGGTGAATAAATACCTCCAAAAAAAAAAAAAAAAAAGAAGTTCCGCATTCTGATCAGGGCCACTGTAGATGGACCCTAATAGAATGGGAGAAAAATGTGGACCAAAACTCAAATTCCCACCCCACCCCGCCAAAAAAAAGCCAAACTTACTGGACCGGTTGAGACTGGAGGACTCCCTGAGACTATTTCCCTAAGATATTCTTTAAACCTGGAACCAAAACTAGCCCCTGAGGTCACCTTTTAGCTACATAACAGATTGACTACAAAATAAAGAATATCACCCATGAGTACTGTGCTCCTTTAAAAAAATTATCTATATGAGATCAAACAGTCAACAATAACCTTAAAACAAAGATGAGAATGTAAGGGAGCAGGGGAAAACTAGATTAATAAAAATAGAACAACCAGAACGAAATACTGGAAATGTTCACACATTGTGAAGAATGTAACCAATGTCACTGAAATTCATGTAGAAATTGTTGAATGGGAACCTAAACTGCTATGTAAAACTTCACTGAAAACACAATAAGATATTATTTTTTAAAAAATGGGGGTTCTGGAGTCAGCCTGTCTGGTTCTCTAAATCCCCTACTTCCTGGCCCAGCTGTGTGACCTTGGGCAAGTTGCTTTACCTCTCTGAGCCTCAGTTTCCTCACCTGTAAAGGATGGTAATTGTACAATTTGGCATATGTGCTCAATGAATTGTAGCTTCTGTGACTTTCGAATTGTGGGGGACATGGAGATATGCTGCCCAGACTCCTCTTCAAGAAGGGCTCGCAGCCCAGCTGCAGGGAGTGTGGGGTCAACCGACAATGTCCGGCAGTCAGCAACTTCAGGGTTGGCCTCAGCTGCAGAGAGCCGCCCGGCCCCAGGTCATGCCCTGCCCAGGACAGCCCTTCACAGTTAACTGAGTGAAGCCATTTTGCAGGACACAGGGCACACAGAGAAGCACTCGTCCCACCCAAGCCCTGCCACGGGGCTGGCCCAGCCTTTGCTGAGCCTGAGTCCCATTCCGCTTCTCCCTCTGCCTAGCCCTGCTTCTTCCCCCTCCCCTTCACAGGTGTTGATCCCTAATAACCTCCTGCACCCCAACTCTCTCAGCTACTACTTCCGAAGAGCGCAACTCGTGCACATATCATTATTCTGGGCTGATGCAGCCAGTGCAATTGGCCCTGGGCCCAGACTTGGCCACTGTTCCTTGTTTCCCTGGGTCACCCAGCAGAATGTCTGCAGACCATCAATGCTGGAGAAATGGGAACCGAGGCAATGCCAATGGTGCAGATGGTCATTACCTGCCCCAGAAACAGGCACCTGTGCCAGACTCACCAGCCCCACCAGGAAGTGGGACCCTTCCTTCTTTCCCTCCATCTCCCCTCCTTTCATTCCCTGCCTCCCCCCTTTCCTCCTTCTCTTCCTCCTTCCCTTTTCTCCAATTAGAACCCTTCCTTCCTTCCTCCTTCCTTTCTTCCTTACACCCTCACACATTTATGGAGCACCTACTCCGGCCGAGCATGATGCCAGGTGCCAGGGCTATAAGACTACTAGGACACGGTCCCTACCTTCAGGAAGCTTATAGTCTAATCAGGGAACCAGACATTAGAACAACTCAGCTCAGTATGTTAAGTGCTGGGCTCGATGACACCATGGGGGGCACATGGGGTACCCGGGGGTCAGGCAAGGCTTCCTGGGGAAGGAGCTGTCTTTATTGAGTCCTGAAAGGCAGGCAGGAGTTGGTCAGCCAAAGGAGGGTGAGGGGAGATGTTTCAGAGAGAGGGGAGAGCTCATGTTAACCTGGCCCAGGTGCCCAGGTACTTGTTGGGATGTTATGGGCAGTTGCCAGTTTCCTGAGAAAGCAACTTTGCTCCCTAAGCACTCAAGTTCAAAGAGTCAGGAAAGCGGCCTATGGACGTGGCCTCCTTGCACTTAGTAACCCATCTGTGTCCTGAAGACAGTTACTAAGTCACCCTGTGTCTTGTCTTCTCCAGCTCATAACCCCAACTCATTTCATTCTACCCTGTCAGTCCCACACACCAGGTCCTTGGTCGCTAGCATAGCTCTCACCTTTCCCCCTTTCCCACACACCTCTGTCTCTGACATTGCCCTACGGAACATAAGCCCTTCATGCACTCTTTCAGCAGGGGAGGCAGGCCTGGGCCCAAGGCTCCGGCCGCTCATGGGGCCTCTGAAGAGCCTGCTCTTCTCCCAGCCCCCCTCTAGCTTGTGGGGGCTTGCTTTCCAGCAAAATTAGCCACACAGTGAATGTCTATAAACAGAATCTCATTTTCCCCACAGAATCATTTATAAATCAGAGTTTATTTCCAAGGACAGTAGAATAAACCTTCACAAACTGGTTTTTTAGTGGTCGTGCATTGTGGTGTCCTGGCAGCCTTGTAGAGAACTGGAGATGTGGCCATCACCTAGTAATTCACCTCTCCTCTCTTTAATCTGGGATCATCTCTTTTTTTTTTTTTTTAAGCAACTTTATTGACATGTAATTCACATACCATACAATTCACCCATTTTCACTTTATAATTCTGTGACTCTTGGTACATTCAGAGTGGTACATCCATCACCACAATCAATTTTAGAATATTTTTATGACCCCAAAGAGATACCCTGCACACCTTAGCCATCACCCCCAATCCACCATTCCCCCAGCCCTGTTGTTGTGGTGTGCCGTGCAGTCAATTCCAACTCATAGCAACCCCACGTGACAGAGTAGAACTGTCTCATAGGGTTTCCTAAGCTGGAATCTTTACAGGAGCAGATCACCAGATCTTTTCTCCCACAGAGCAGCTGGAACAGCTGATGAGTTTGAACTGCTGACCTTTTGGTTAGCAGCCAAACGCTTAATGATTGTGCACCAGGGCTCCTCCACCCAGCCCTAGACAACTACTAATCTACTTTCTGTCTCTATAGATTTGCTTATTCTGGACACTTCATATAATAAAACCAGACCAAACTCATTGCCATTGAGTCAATTTCAACTCATAGTGACCCTAAAGGACAGAGTAGAACTGCCCCATAGAGTTTCCAAGGAGCGGCTGGTGGATTCAGACTGCCAACCTTTTGGTTAGCAGCCGAGCTGTCAACCACTGCACCACCAGGCCTCCTATGGAGATGATAAAATAGGTTCTTACTGTAAGGCAGAAGGCTTCTTCTAAGTAGAAAACACACACCTTGAAAGGCTCTTGGCATCTACCCAAACTTCCTTCCCCATTCCCTTAGCCTTCTTTACCTGGTCTACAGACAGCCAAATGAGTCAGCTATGGAACCAAAGCCAACCTTCCTGGCCAACCACCATCCACCTCTGTCCTGAGCACTGAGTTTCTGAAACTTAAGGAAACACTCAAGGCTAAGGTTACGTATTGCGACTTGGAAAAGAGAACAAAAAACTAGAGAATATAGAAGAGTAAAGCAAAGGAGGAAAAATCAAGATCATCTAAACCAGGGATTTTTAACCTGCTTTCTAGCAGCAGAACTTTTGTCTTACAAATAGACCCCCCAAGATATAAAATAAATACAAATGAAGTCACTCTAATTAAGCTGGAGTGGTAGACTTGGAGTAGACCTTGACCTTCATCAGAACCCCAGGACTCTGTGGAACACAAGGTGAAAGCCATTGCTGTAGTCAAATATTCAATTTTATTTACCAATGGATAAATTGAAGCCTGGATAAGGGAAGTGATTTGTTGTGCAAAATGGAAGGACAAGCTGGAGCTGAAGTGTCTAGAAACTGTTTACCAAAACCAGAGGCCAAGGTCTGCCCAGGTCCCCAAAGCTAGAGCTTGGGTTGGGGAATGGAGGGGGCAGGTAAGGGCAGAGGGTTATCAGCAAAAAGCAAGGGACTGGGCATGTGACTAGCTACCTCAGACAGAGCTTCAGTAGAAGTTTCTGGGGCCCGGATTTGAGCCCTGCTGGTGCAGTGGTTAAGAGCTCGGCTGCTAACTAAAAGGTTGGCAGTTCGAATCCACCAGCTGCTCCTTGGAAACCCTATGGGGAGTTATACTCTGTCCTATTGTGTCGCTATGAATCGGAATCAACTCAACGGCGATGGGTTTGGTTTGTGGATTTTAGGGCCCAGATGAAAGGCCCTCTGCCCCAGAATAGAGGCCAGACTTAAACAGGAGGAGCCAAGGAGGGAGATAGGAAAGCAGGAAAGAAATGTATTTGTTCTTTTTCCCCCAAGCCAGGCCTGGGGAGATATTCCCTAGGCAATTCTCCACCACACTCAACTCCTGTCGGCCATTTAACACACTGAATAAAACATTAATCTCTCACAGAGAACAGCTCCAACGCAACTGAAGCTGACCAAGGCTAAACTGGGCCTCAATTCTTGTGACAACTTGTTTCCAGCAGCAGAGCAGAGGACACTCACTTTCCAATCTGAGCAGGACATATGGCCTGAGGGGCTGAGAACTGAGGAAGAGGAGGAATCTTTTCCCTTCTTTCCCCTCCCTACACTAAACCAAAAACCAAAACCCACTGTGGTGGAGTTGATTCCAACTCATAGCACCTAGGGACCCTATAGGACAGAGTAGAACTGCCCCACAGGGTTTCGAAGGAGTGGCTGGAAGATTTGAACTGCCAGCCTTTTGGTTAGCAGCCAAGCTCTTAACCACTGTGCCACCAGGACTCCCTCCCCAGACTTCACCCAGCCAGACAAAAGCTGGGGGAGGAGGAGGGAAGCTAGAAGCGTAATTAAGTTGCCAGTGTGCTCTTGCTTTGTGCAAACATTGAGAGGGGAAAAAACAAAGCAGGGACATCCTGGGGTAAAAGGTAAGAAATGACACCTTAAAGCTGTTTCTCAGACCAGCAGCATCAGCATCACCTGGGAGTAGGTTAAGAATGCACATTCCAGGGCCCCACCCCAGGCCACAAAATTAGAAACCCTTGGGGTGGGACTCAGCAATCTGTGGTCTAATAAGCCCTCCAGGTGAGTCTGATGTCCACTCAAGTTAGAGCATGTTTGTCTTAGCACCTATGTTCCCGGTCTGAGGAGACTCAGAGGTGGGAGTAGGGTTGTTTGAGATCCAGCTCTAAAGAGAATGGAAAAGGAGGGAGGAGGGAAAGGGGGCTGCTGTTAGAGAGGAAAAAGAATCGTGTTTCATGATCTGTCTATATGCTGCCTACAAGAGACACACCTTAGACTTAAAGACACTAACAAACTAAAACTCAAAGGATGGAAAAAAATATTTCAAGCAAACAACAATCAAAAAAGAGCAGGAGTGGCAATATTAATCTCTGACAAAATAGATTTTAAAGTAAAATCCACCCCCAAAGGACAAGGGACAACACTATATAATGATTAAAGGGTCAGTACACCAGGAGGACATAACCGTAATAAGTATTTACGCACTCAACGACAGGGCACCAAAATTCGTAAAACAAACTCTAACAGCATTGAAAAGAGAGAGAGACAGCTCCACAATAATAGTAGGAGACTTCAACACACCACTTTCGGTGAAGGACAGAACATCCAGAAAAAAAGCTCAATAAGGACACGGAAGATTTAAATGCCACAATCAACCAACTTGACCTCATAGACATATGCAGAACACTCCACCCAACAGCAGACAAGTATACTTTCTTTTCCAACACACATGGAACATTTTCCAGAAGAGACCACATATTAGGCCATAAAGCAAGCCTTAACAGAATCCAAAGCATTGAAATATTACAAAGCATCCTTCTGACCATAAAGCCATAAAAGTGGAAATCAATAACAGAAAAAGCAAGGAAAAAAAAAATCGAACACATGGAAACTGAACAACACCTTGCTCAAAAACTACTGGGGTATAGAAGAAGTTAAAGACAGAATAAAGAAATTCACAGAATGAGAATGAAAACACATCCTACCAGAACCTTTGGGACACAGAAAAGCAGAGCTCAGAGGTCAATTTATAGCAATAAATGTACACATCCAAAAAGACAAAGGGGCCAAAATAAAAAAATTAACCATGTAAGTTGAACAAATAGAAATACAGCAGCAAAAGAAGCCCTCAGGCACCAGAAGAAAGCAAATAATAAAAATCAGAGTGAATTAAATGAAATAGAAAAAAAGTTGAAAGAGTTAACAAGACCAAAAGCTGGTTCTTTGAAAAGATCAACAAAATTGATAAACCATTGGCTAAACTGACAAAAGAAAAACAGAAGAGGAAGTAAATAATCCATATAAGATATGAGATGGGTGGTATCACCGCAGACCCAACTGCAATTAAAAGAATCATAATGGAATACTATGAAAAATTGTACTCTAACAAATTTGAAAACCTAGAGGAAATGGACAAATTTCCAGAAACACACTACCTACCTAAACTAACATAAACAGAGGTAGAACAACTAAATAAATCTATAACAAAAGAAGAGATTGAAAAGGTAATTTTAAAACTCCCAACAAAAAAAAGCCCTGGCCCAGACCGTTTCACTGGAGAATTCTACCAAACTTTCAGAGAAGAGTTAACAC
>NW_004443964.1:20174384-20194889 GCF_000243295.1 Trichechus manatus latirostris
AGTCCCACTCCTTGGAATATATCCTAGAGAAATAAGAGCCATCACGTGAATAGATATATGCACACCCATGTTCATTGCAGCACTGTTCATGATAGCAAAAAGATGGAAACAACCTAGGTGCCCATCAAAAAACGAATGGGTAAACAAATTTTGGTATATTCACACAATGGAATACTACACACTGATAAAGAACAACGAGCAATCTGCAAAACGTCTCATAACATGGATGAATCTGAAAGGCATTATGCTGAAAGAAATTAGTCAGTCACAAAAGGACAAATACTGTATAAGACCACCATTATAAGAATTCAAGAAAAGTTTTAAACACAGAAGAAAACATTCTCTGATGGTTACGAGGGTAGGGAGGGAGGAAGAGGGGTATTCACTAACTAGATAGTAGATAAGAATTACCTTAGGTGAAGGGAAGGACAACACACAATACAGGGGAAGTCAGCACAACTGGGCTATATCAAAAGCTAAGAAGTTTCCTGAATACAACCAAACTCTTCGAGGGACAGGGTAGCAGGGGCGGGGATCTGGGGACCATGGTTTCAAAGGATATCTAGGTCAATTGGCATAACAAAGTTTATTAAGAAAATGTTCTGCATCCTACTTTGGTGAGTGGCGTCTGGGGTCTTAAAAGCTAGAAAGCGGCCATCTAAGATGCATCAATTGGTCCCAACCCACTTGGAGTGAAGGAGAATGGAGAACACCATGGACACAAGGAAAGTATTAGCCCAAGAGACAGAAAGGGCCACATAGACCAGAGAGTACATCAGCCTGAGACCAGAAGAACTAGATGGTGCCCTGCTACTGCCAATGACCGCCCTGACAAGGAGCACAACAGAGAATTCCTGATGGAGCAGGAGAAAAGTGGGGTGCAGAACTCAAATTCTAGTAAAAAGGCCAGACTTAATGGTCTGACTGAGACTGGAGGGACCATGGAAGATGTGGCCCCCGGACTCTCTGTTAGGCCAGAACTGAAATGATTCCCGAAGCCAACTCTTCAGACAAAGATTAGACTGGACTACAAGACGTAAAACAATACTCGTGAAGAGAGTGCTTCTCGGCTCAAGTAGATACATGAGACTAAACGGGCAGCTCCCGTCCGGAGGCAGGATGAGCAGGCAGAAAGGGTCAGGAGCTGGTTGAATGGACATGGGAAATCCAGGGTGGAAAGGAGGAGTGTGCTGTCACATAATAGGGAGAGCAACTAGGGTTAGATAACCATGTGCGTATAAATTGTTGCATAAGAAACTAACTTGAACTGTAAACTTTCACTTAAAGCACAATTAAAAAAAAAAAAAGAATCTGTGTTTCCTCTGGCTAATGGAGGGTAAAGGCAGGGTCAACTTACAAGTGGCTGTGAAGTGAGAAAGAGTGGGAGTAGGTGTGTGGGGGTGAAGGACTGGGTAATGATAGGGTTCAGATGCCCCTGAGCTGGGTGTGGAGGACAGCAGTATAGTCAAGGAGGTAGTTGTTGTTAGTTCCCGTGGAGTTGATTCTAATGTGTTACAGAGTAGAACTTCTCCATAGGGTTTTCTTGGTTGTAATCTTAGCGGAAGCAGATCAACAGGCCTTTCTTTCCTGGTAGGTAGGGTGGGTTCTAACCGGCAACCTTTAGGTTAGCAGTTGAGTGCAAACCGTTTGTGCCACCTAGGGACCTCAGAGGCAGAGGATGGGACAAAGTCAAAGGGCAGAGGTAGCAGTAGGTCTATCTTAGCATCTTAGACATTGGCTTATGGTCAAGAGATTGGCAGAGGAAAGACAGGCCCCAATGGATCTGGACCTGGAGGATTGTGGGAAACCAGACAATGATCTCAGCTAAGCTACTCTCCAAGCTTATGGTGGCCTCAGTTTCCTGAGGCCGCTCACAGGGTGGGTGAGGGTTTGGCCCCTAGCACAGTGCTGCACAGTGACAGGTCCAGGTCATCCTCACACACCTGAGCTGAGTGCTTCCAGGTCATCACGTCTCCCTGAATGTGTCTCCTGCACCTCCTAACCCCTGTGGTAAGCCCTGGAAAGGCCTGGGCCTCCCACCCCAGACACTTGACCTGAGGGGAATCTAGGCGGCCAGGGTCAGCGAAGGGAAATGACTGCCCAAAACTGAGAGTGGAGTGGATGTGATCCTAAGGAGCATGTTGTCACGCCTCGCTTATCGCTGGCCTAACCCTTACCATGAAGACCCTCATCCCGAGGTCACGCGGGCAGTGTATGCAGAATAACTCAGCCCTCCTGACCGAATTTATTGAGCACCCACCAAGGCACTCGGGTTCTTTTTCTATAGCCTAGAAAAGCAAGGAGCCCTGGTGCCGCAGTGGTTAAGTGTTTGGCTGCTAACCAAACGGTCAGTGGTTGAAACCCACCAGCTGCTTCTTGGCAGAAAGATGTGGCAGTCTCCTTCCATAAAGATTACAGCCTTAGAAACTATATGAGGCAGTTCTACTCTGTTCTATAGGGTCACTATGAGTCGGAATCAACTCCATGGCAACGGGGTTTTTTTTTGTTTGTTTTTAAGCAAAGCAAGTCCCTTCCTTTTAAGGGCCTCAGTTTCCTCCTCTAGAAAGTGAGGAGCTAGACTGGTGGCAGGGAGTTCCCCAAGGTCCCTTCTGGCTCTGACCTTTTAGGAAAGGGTCATGGCTTACGAGGAACCACCAAACCAAACCCGTTGCTGTCGGGTTGATTCCAACTTAGCGACCCTATAGGGCAGAGTAGAACTGCCACATAGGGTTTCCAAGGAGCAGCTGGTGGATTCCAGCTGCTGACCTTTTGGTTAGCAGCTGAGCTCTTAACCACTGTGCCACCAGGGCTCCTTACAGGGAACAGGAGTGGGGGATTTTAGTGAGGATGAGGGAAGGGGAGAAATGAACTGGAAGTGAAAGCGACAGGAGGCCCTTGGTGAGGGGGTTGTATGAGGTCTCTTCCATTAGCATCATTAAATGATTCATTGAGTTAATCCATGAACACCATGCGGTGCCTGGAACGTAGTAAATTCTCAATCATCATTAATAACGATTATTATTGAGTGTTAGTATCCCTGGTTTATAAACACTCCACTTACTTAATTAACTGTACTAGAAAATCTCCAAATCGCTGTATCATCAAATCTGAGAACTGCTCAATCATTGAATCTGAATGCTGCTGGACCATCAAAAGTCTCCCCGAATCATAGCATCGAAGCATAGCTTCGTCGGCACCAAGTGCTGCTCCTGAACCATGCCTCTACCAGGCTGTCCTTGCTGCTTTCAGTGCCCTTTTGAGATCATTCTAAAGGCCAAATCCCACTTCAAGGGCTAATCCATGGATGCATTGTGCATATGTGATTTCATTTGAGTTTCCCAACAACACTATGAATAGTTATTGCTTTCTTGTACCAGTAAAGAAACTGAGGTTCTCAGAGGTCACAAGCCTGGACCCACACTCTGGTCTGTTTGACACTAACACCCATGGTTTGCCTTCCTCACCACCACTCCAGACTGAGCTAGCCCCTTGTCTCTGGGTGCTAGCAAGATCTTCCCTTTTACCTTCCGTAAGAATGGCGTGGTGGGGCGTCTGACTTCCTCTAACTACACAAGGGAGGAGGAGAATCAAGATCAACAGCCAAAGGCTGATTCCTATGAGGCAGAGGTCAGACAAACCTCCTCTCTCCAACTTTTTTACCAATTCTGACATCAACCACCGGTCCCACGGCACTCTCTAGTTCTCTGCTGGGTTTAATAATTTGTTGCAATGGCCACACAGTACTCACAGACAATACTCATGATTATGGGGTTCATTAGGGAAGTAGCAGGTTACAATTCAAGACCAGCAACAACTCAGGATACAGTTCTTCAGTCAGGACAGCCTCTTCTCAGCCGTGCCTGCAGGCAGGCCTCTCCCTGGCCCTCATCCCCTCAGCCCAGGCTCTGCCCTGCTCGGGCAAGTGTTACAAAGTTCTTTAGCTCCACAATAAGTGCCCAGAGGCACCCCACTCTGCCAGTAAGCCTCAGACTGAAGGCTCTCAGCTGTCTCGCTCCGTGGTTCGGGAAGCCCACCTCACCGCATAGTCTCACCCAGTCATTCGGCGGGAATTATAAGACCATGGCGAGAAATGTCGTATATAAGAGTGATCCATTACACTGCACCTTCTTTATAGCATGTTATGGATTGAATTATGTCCCCCAAAAATATGTGTCCACTTGGTTAGGCCATGATTCCCAGTATTGTGTGATTGTCCACCATTTTTTCATCTGATGTGATTTTCCCATGTGTTGTAAATCCTACCTCTATTATGTTAATGAGGCAGGATTAGAGGCAGTTATGTTAATGAGGTAGGACTTATTCTACAAGATTAAGTTGTATTTTGAGTCAATCTCTTTTGAGATATAAAAGAGAAGCAAGCAGAGAGACAGGAAGACCTTGCATCACCAAGAAAGTAGTGCCAGGAGCAGAGTGTGTCCTTTGGACCCAGGGTCCCTGCATTGAGAAGCTTCTAGACTAGGGGAAGACTGATGATGAGGACCTTCTCCCAGAGCTGACAGAGAAAGCCCTCACGTGGCCCTGAATTCAGACTTCTAGCCTCCTAGACTGTGAGAGAATAAATCTGTTTGTTAAAGCCATCCACTTGTGGTATTTTTGTTATAGCAGCCCTAGATAACTAAGACATAGCACTTGTTGTTGTTGGTAGCTGCTGTGGAGTTGGCCTCTGACTCATGATGACCTCATGCACAATAGATCTAAGCACTGCTTGGTCCTTCGCCATTCCCACAATCAATTGTAGATGGGACCATTGTGATCCATAGGGTTTTCACTGACTGATTTTTGGAAGTAGGTCACCAGGCCTTTCTTCCTACTCTTAGTCTGGAAGCTCTACTGAAACCTGTTCAGCATCATAACAACACGCAAGCCTCCACTGACAGGTGGGTGATGGCTGTGCATGGGGTGCATTGACCGGGAATCAAACCCAAGCCTCCTGCATGGAAGGTGAGAATTCTACCATTGAACCACAAATGCCCTCTTACAACACATACTAAATGGTATTATAATTTCTCTGGTCACCTGTCTGTTCCCTCGGCCCCCTAGACTGGGAGCCCCATATGTGCAGACAGGGGTTTTGAATGGGTTCATCCATAGAACGCTCTTGATTGCTTGCCAGAGAGCATAACTACCACAGGGACAGACTTCACATGGGAGAATGCATTCCAAGGTCCAAGTTTCCAACTCCCTTTGGGTATCCAGCCCACTCTAAAATTGCAGGTGACCTGCATTCTATACCCTCCCAGTGGCCTGGCTGGAATCACATGCTGCCCCACGCTGATGGTTTCTGTTCTGGGTTCTGGACCCATCAGAGAATTGGGCAAAAGATCAGGTCCTTCTTCCCCACACCCCCCCCAAAAGAATGTCGAGCCTGGCCACGTGAAGTGTTTTCACACACATAAAATTTTGCATATAATATCAATGGGTTTTGCCTCTCCAAAGTCCATCAGTGAAGCCCCTAGAGGCATCTGGACCCCAAACTGAGGCTGGCCCAGGAAGTTTGGGAAGCAATAGTATCAATGGCAGACAGCAGGGCACCTGGGATTTCCTGAGTGGAAATTGGGACCACAGGTGAACTCTGGAGGGGATTTGGGACCCTAGACTGCTCTTCTCCAAACCATCCTGATGACCTCCCCTTCCTCAGGCTACCTTCTCTGGCTGAACAACTCTGCTCTCCCCCAGTGCTTCTCTGCCACACAGGTTTGTATAACGTGAGTTGTTTTGTATTTGCTTCATTAGAAACCTTTTAAAATGCATTCTTAGGTCTGAGTTCAGTACAATGTGTCTCCATGTAAAAATTTGCAGGCAAATCACTTCAAGGGGGTTGGCTGTTTGTATTCCTTCCTGGCCAGCCTTGCTCAGTGCAAACTACAGGAGAACATTACAAATCATAAAGCAGACTTGGGGCTTCCCAGGACCTCAGCCTGGCTAATTATCTTCATGACACTAACTGGTCAGGACTCCTGGCTAGCATCCGCCTGGCTGGGCCAGAAGACGGACTGTGAGATGTCAATATCCCCTGACCAAACCCCAGACCCATGCTGACGTTGACCACGGCAGTAAAAATAGCCCTTCACATTTGTGCCGATCTCCTGGGATTACCCCATCAGCCCTGCAGAGGCTAGGCAGGGCAGGGGTGATTTTCTCAATAACCAAGGAGATGAAGGGCCTCCTTCAAGGTCATCCAGCAAGTACGTGGCCAGGGCTGGTCCTCTGACTAGCTGAGGAGGGCCATAGGAAACACCGCAGGTTTGTAATTGTCTCCTGGTTAAAAAGTCTAAGAGAAAACACTTGGAGGCTGTAGGCAGGTCCTAGCATTGGTCTGGAGTTTTCCAGACACCGTAGTTCAATCAGCTCAAAAAGGCCCAGACAGTGCTGGGGATAATTGTGGAAACAGGGTTGACAGCTGGGCTCCAGTCCAAGTGTCCAAGTCCAGAGCTGTTGACTTGCTGATGACATTTGACTCCAGCCCCAGGAGAGAGGTGATATGTCTGACAGAGGGGCCGCAGGAAACAGTTGAGCCTTCTATTCCAAAACAGAGTTCTACAGCCTCCGCAGTGTCTGCAGGAACACTTCCTTTTAGAAGTGAGACAGAGAGCAGCACAGATTTCTCCTAGCAGTGCAAGGCGCTGAGATCCACAGAGGTTCACCTGTGTCCTCAGATCACACGGGGCCCTGCCATCCCGTCGGGCTCTCCTGTGCCCGTTTGGCTCCTCTGCCCAGATACTGCCTGCACTGACCCAGAAGCTCCTTGAGTAGGGACTAGATTCCCACTGGGCTGAGGTCCAACTTAGCCCTGAGACGGAAGTGGGTAATGAAAAGGCCCAGCCCAGTGGGCATTCAATAATTACTTGCTGAATTAAAGATTTGGAAAAAAAATCATAAAGATGATCTAGAATCTGGAAGAGCAAGTCTGTTGAGGGAAGAGCTTTGGAATCTACTGAGACTAAAGCTAAAGAAGCAATCGGCTGGTCCTGGCCAGAGGCTTTATCCCTGGGTGGTGCAAATGGTTAAAGTGCTCAGCTGCTAAACAAAGCGTTGGAGGTTCGAGTCCGCCCACAGGCACCTCGTAAGAAAGGTCGGGCAATCTACTTCCAAAAAATCAGCCATTGAAAACCCTATGGGCACAGCCTACTCTGACATACATGGGGTCACCTTGAGTCAGAATTGACTTGATGCCAACTTTTTGCTTTTTTTCCATGAAACAGGCTTGGGGCCCTCCACTTGCAGGGGCTCCTTCCAAGGCCCTGTACTTAATTTTGTGCTCATAATTTTCCATGATTTTTCTTACAGAAAGTACACAAAATAGTATAAGATTCAGGCTTCCCAAAACCTGGATCCACCCCTGGTCCTGACCCTCGACTTTTGCAAACTCCAAGGCCTCCATATTTGAGACTAGAATCTCAGAATTAGGTGGGACCTCAAAAGATTATTTTTTTTATCTCTCAAGCAGGTACATCCATAAACTCCCCAGAACTCTTTTCTTAGGGATCTTCAGGGTAGATGCCACTTCTCGTCAGTTGCAGAATTCTAACATTTGATTTTCCTAAAGTCAAGAAATTTCTCCTTATGTTTGACCTCTGTCTCTCCTACTTTAACTTAACATCATCTCCTCTTGTTCAGCCTTCTGTGGACATGGAGACCTTCTCTTCCCTCCCCCTAAGGATGCTGACATCTTCCTCAGAAAATCTGGAGATAATACAACATATTTACCACTCTATAGCCTTCAGAGCATACAGGAAGAGCACATTTCCCAGCCTCCCTTGTAGGCAATTCTGGACAAGTTCTGGCAAACGGGATGTGGGTGGAAGTGATGTAAACCATTTCCAGTCTTGGCCCTTAAAAGCATCTTGCATGATTCTCCAGTTTTTGCTCTCCCTTCTGCAGCAAACTTGGAAAGCCACGTGTTCCAGAGAGTGTAGCTACAAGAGAGATGTAGCCTGAGTCTCTGGTCACCTCTTGGAGGGAGCTACCAAGCAGTGATCAGAAGGCGAAATGAGTGAGGTATAAACCTTTGCTGTGTTAAGCCACCAAGATTTCATTGTTTGCTTGTTACTGCACCATAGCCTAATCTATCCTGACTAACATAGCGTAAGGAGTCCCAGTGGTGCAACACTTAAGTGCTCAGCTGCTAACTGAAAGTTTGACAGTTCAAACCCACCAGCAGCTCTGCTGGAGAAAAGACCTAGTGATCTTCTCTCATAAACATTACAGCCCAGGAAACTCTATGGGGGCAGTTCTACTCTGTCATACAGGGTCTCTGTGAGTCAGAATCGACTCAATGGCACACAAAAATAACATCACAGTCAACTCAACTACACTTAACAACAACAACAGTTTCTCCCTTCCGCGTCCTCTCTCCTTAAGTTTAGGATGCCTCTTCTATGGCAGCTTAGAAGTTGATCTTAACACAAAATAGGACCAACCAAACCAAATCCACTGCCATAGAGTCAATTCGGACTCATAGCGACCCTATAGGACTGAGTAGAACTACCCCATAGGGTTTCCAAGGAGTGGCTGGAGGATTCAAACTGCCGACCTTTTGGTTAGCAGCCGAGCCCTTAATCACCGCGTCACCAGGACTCCTTCAAAATAGAACAATGGATGTAAAAGGACAGGCTTTAAGAAATCTGAATTCAAACAAATAATCTAACTCCCTCTGAGCCTCCTCCTCTGCTGGTTAAATAGCACCAACACCTTCAAACTTTCGCCAGTGACCTGTGGTCCACCCCTTTGGTGATCTGAGGCTCAGGCTCATTTCTCAGGATTTAATTCAGTTTTCCAAATCTTTTGTTAAAGGTAGTGACCCAGATTAGAAAGGTCACTCTGACAATAGAATCCATCAGATATTTAGCATAGAATATAGGTAAATTTCCTCATGCTTCCTCTTATGTCTATAGTTGCAAAAATACAGAATAGCTTTTCAAGTCTTTAATACCACATCTCAGGTTAAACCTGGCAACTTGAGTGCATGGATTTATCATTTCTTTCTTTCTGAAACCCCACTAAAATGAGAATAAAGAAATAAAATGGCATAAACCGACAAAAACTAAAGAGAAAGAGGAAAAAAACAGCAGAAGACAAAAGATGTCAACAGATTTTGGGAAGATAGAAAGCAGGTGGAGGAATTATCCTAGCAGAGAAATCTGAATACCATGTGCCTACACAGGAGGATGCTAATGAGAACTGAGCCAATTCAAGCTGTGGAGTCTTGGCAAGGCACAGGAATCACAGGCATTGGGTATTGCAAAAGACAAGGATGAGCTGTAGAACTGAAAACTGGGGGACTATTTAAAGGTCTGTATGAGAAGCAGTTGCCCTCCTCAAAGTTCCCATCCCCATTGAGCACAGCCTGTTGACCACCTTTCCCCTACCTTACCACTTGCCATTGAATTAACTCCAACTCATGGTGATCTCTGGTGTGTCAGAGTAGAACAGTGCTCCACAGAGTTTTCAATGGCTGATTTTTCCTTCTTTTTTTTAAAATTGTACTTTAGATGAAGGTTTAGAGAGCAAATTAGTTTCTCATTAAACAATTAATACACATATTGTTCTGTGACATTGGTTGCCCACCCCACGACTTGCCAACACTCTCCCCTTCTCAACTTTGGGTTCCCAGTTACCAGCGTGCCTGTCCCCTCCTGCCTTTTCATTCTTGCCCCTGAGCTGGTGAATGGCTGATTTTTTTGGAAGTAGATCACCAGGCCTTTCTTCTGAGGTACCTCTGGGTGGACTTGAATCTCTAACCTTTCAGTTAGCAGCCAAGCACTTTACCCATTTGCACCACCTAGGGACTCCTCCCCTACCTTAGCTAGAGGTTTATTCTGTACAGAATTTGAAGCTCTAAGCCCAGGTCAATAGGAAGAGAAGAAAGGAGAGGCACCATAATGAAAACAAGAGTATTAGAAGGAAGCCTATCTACCAAATAGTTTGTCTTAGTTATCTAGTGCTGCTATAACAGAAATACCACAAGTGGGTGGCTTTAACAAACAGAGATTTATTCTCTCACAGTCTAGGAGGCTAGAAGTCGGAATTCAGGGTGCCAGCTCCAGGGGAAGGCTTTCTCTGTTGGCTCTGGGGGAAGGTCTTTGTTATCAATCTTCCACTGGTCTAGGAGCTTCTCAGCACAGGGACCCCAAGTCCAAAGGACGCTCTCTGCTTCCAGCTCTGTTTTCTTGGTGTTAGGAGGTCCCTCTGCCTTTCTGCTCACTTTTCTCTTTTACATCTCAAAAGAGATTGACTCAAAATACAATCTAATCTTGTAGATTGAGTCCTGCCTCATTAACGTAACTGCCTCTAATCCTGCCTCATTAACATAATAGAGGTAGGATTTACAACACATAGGAAAATCACATCAGATGACAAAATGGTGGACAATTACACAATACTGGGAATCATGACCTAGCTAAGTTGACACACATTTTTGGGGGACACAATCCAATCAATAACAAATTGTACCCCCAATGCCCTTCCCCTATACATGTTCAAGGACATTGGCAAACAGATCAACACTCCCCCATCCCACTCATCCACCTCTACTTGATGTAGGACACTGGTAGATTCTTCTCTGGAGATACTGAATGGCCCCTAGAAAAGACCCACTGCTACTGACATTTGGGATCCCCCAAAGGAATGACCAGGGTCTACGACTCCATTGGTGAAACTCATCAATTTACATATGATGCATACCCATGCCCACCAAGGGTCCAGATGGCTTTTTAATGTTTTCTTTACTCTTAAATATTAATGGACTACGTAGGATGACCAGAAACTTGAGGAAAGCCTCCAACATAAAATACAGAAACTGAAATCAGCTGACCAACAACCAAAGAGAGGAACTTGGAGAAAATAAAAACAAAAGAAAATATCAAAGAAATGTCAATTAATATCTTCAGAGAGATAAGAGAAGATATTTCACTCACGAAACAAGAACAAAACACAACACAAAAAGGAATAATCAAAAATTGGATTGTGGTGATGGTTGCACAACTCTGTAATTTACTAAAAATCATTGAATTGTACATTTAAAATGGGTGAATTTTAAGATGTATAAATTATATAAATGGGAATTCCAGAACACTTAATTGTGCTCAGGAGGAACCTGTACACAGATCAAGAGGCAGTTGGTCAGACAGAGCAAGGGGATACTGCATGGTTTAAAGTCAGGAAAGGTGTGCGTCAGGGTTGCATCCTTTCACCATACCTATTCAATTTGTATGCTGAGCAAATAATCCGAGAAGCTGCACTATATGAAGAAGAAAAGGACATCAGGATTAGAGGAAGACTCATTTAACAACCTGCGATATGCAGATGACACAACCTTGCTTGCTGAAAGTAAGAAGGACTTGAAGCAGTTACTGGAGAAGATCAAAGACCATAGCCCTCAGTATGGATTACACCTCAGCATAAAGAAAACAAAAATCCTCACAACTGGACCAATAAGCAACACATGATAAACGGTGAAAAGATTGAAGTTGTCAAGGATTTCATTTTACTTGGATCCACAATCAACACCCATGGAAGCAGCAGTCAGGAAATCGAAAGACCCATTGCTTGGGCAAATCTGCTGCAAAAGACCTCTTTAAAGTGTTGAAAAGCAAAGATGTCACCTTGAAGACTAAGGTGCGCCTGACCCAAGCTATGGTATTTTCAGTCACATCATACGCATGCGAAAGCTGGAAGACCAAAGAACTGACGCCTTTAAATGGTGGTGTTGGCAAAGAATATTGGGTATACCATGGACTGCCAAAAGAACAAACAAATCTGTCTTGGAAGAAGTACAATCAGAATGCTCCTTAGAAACAAGGATGGCAAGACTACGTCTTACATACTTTGAACATGTTGTCAGGAGGGATCAGCCCCTAAAGAAGGACATCATGCTTGGTAAAGTACAGGGTCAGCGAAAAAGAGGAAGACCCTCAACGAGATGGATTGACACAGTGGCTGCAACAATAGGCTCGAGTATAACAACGATTGTGAGCATGGTGCAGGACTGGGCAGTGTTTCGTTCTATGGTGCATAAGGTCTCTATGAGTCAGAACTGACTTGACGGCACCTAACAACAACAACGAATTATACCTCAATAAAGCTGCTTAAAAAAAGAATAATCAGAAAAAGGGAGCAAGCCTTTGGATATTGAAAATCTGATAACAGAAATAAAATAGTCAAAAGAAGGATTTGGAAGATAAGGTCAGGGAATTCTTAGAAAGTGAAAAAATATAAAATATGGAAAACAGGAGAGAATAAAAACAATAGGAAAAGTAAAGTATCCACCTAGGAGATCCAACAAAAGAAACAGAGAAAACAGGGAGGACGTTATCATAGAAATAATAAAAAAATATCTCCCAGACCTGAAGAATCTGCATTTCCAGATTTTAAAAGCCCATTGGGCACCCAACACGCTGAATAAAGAAAGGCCCACAAACATCAGCATGAACTTCCATAACACCATAGACAAAAGAAGATCTTAAAAGTTCCCTGAGAGGGGGCTGGGAAGTAGATTATAAACAAAAGATCAATACTAAGAATGGCATCAGACTTCTCATTGGTAATTTCTCACCCAGAAGTCAGAAGACAATAGAGAAATGTGTTCAAAATTGAAGGGAAATTATTTTCAACCTAGAATCCTATACTTATTCCAACTATCAGTAGAGTATATAAGGCAGAAAGGCATTTTTCAGACATGCAAGTTCTTATAAATGTATTTTCCATGTATCCTTCTTAGGAAACTCCTAGAAGGTGTACTCCCCTGAAACAAAGATGTAAATCAAAAAAGAGAGAGGATTCAGAAAAAAGCTATTCAACAGAGGAGAGTGGAGGAGGGATGTCTCAGGGCGGTCGGTCTGCAGCAAGCCTCAAGAGCAATTATTACAGAGAGAAGCAGGAGAACAAGGCGCTCCGGGAAGAATGAATTTCCTGTTGTATTTGACCATACGAAAAATAATCTTCAGAAAGGCTAGAGAAAGTGGGATGAGTTAGTGATAGTGTGATAGAAACCTAAGCAAACTAACAAACAAAAAGAAATCAAGGCAATTATCAACCCCAGGAAAAACAAAAGATTGAAGATGAATGTAAATGTGATGAGATCACATTTCTTGGTTCAGCTGTGAATAATAGATAATATGTAATCATAACAATGTGTCCACTCATTATTAATTTAATATATACATCCATAACTGTCTTAAGCAAACGTGATTTGGAAAGACAGAGGTTGAGAAGATGGGGGAGCTGGAGTGTGTAATAATGCAAGAGTGACAGGCTTTACCTACTATATTTGGTCTGTCAGTCAATAGACAATGTATAAAATTGATGAACTATAATATAGCAGATAAAACATATTATTTAAAAATGGGGAAGTAAATACAAGAAAAAACTACCAAAAGAATTGAAAGTAGTTGCTTCTGGGAAGCGGAACTGAGGGGCAGTGCAAGGAAGAAACTGCTAATTTTCATTTTAAACTTTACGGTACTATTTGACTTTTAAATATTTGCGTATGTATTAGAAGGGTAAAAAAATTAATTTAAAAGCGAGTCTTTGATGAGCTCAAAATGGATATGTGTGTGTACGTTTAAGTTTCTGCGTTCATCACTTCTGATTTTCTCAAGATAGTTTTCTTGGCTCTTTTATGTCATTATCTCTGCGTACTGCTCTCCTTCCTTTTCCTTTCCACTTTCCTTTTTCTTTTCCTTGTTGTCTCTCCTCCTTAACTGGCCATCATATAGAACTGAAGGAATTTTTTCTAATTATTTCCTTCATTGGGTAAATCATTTTGTGTCCCTGCTGTCCATTCTGAAAGCAAATGAGTGGAACACTTTATGTTTCTGCATTACAAGATCGAAATTAAACTGCTCTTTTGTTTTTTCCCTCTGTGGCCTGTAAGGCATCTTCTGGGATTTTGCCTGTGAGGCCAGCTCACTTCTCCTTCCAGTGGGTGCAGTCCAAATTGTGCAGGGTCCCTTTGGATAGGAACAAGAGGCTTAACTAGTTCTGAACTCAAACTCATCATGTACATTTAAAGACAATTCCAAACTGGTCTCTGCTAGCTTACTAGGGAAAAAGAGCTTAAATCTTCCATCCTCAATAGAAAAACTACGCTTTGCATGAGCCTTTCTTCATTCTAGATGGCTGTATCCAGCTGGCCTTCCAAATCCCAACTCTACTAAAGTGGGTCTGTTGCTCTAGTCCAGGCTTCGAGCAGGGATTGTATCCTGCTCAGTGTCAAGACATGTATAGAGGTAGATGATGACAGCAACGATGATCAATTCCTCTGCACATGTTTGCTGAGTGCCAACTACAAAGCTCACTGTCTGTGATGGCGTGAACAGACATCTAAACAATTATCACTCCACGTGACGGCTGTGGAAGTAAGACTATGTGCACGGCATCAGGACAGGTTGGAGGAAGGAGGGACTGCCTCTATCCTGGAGCATTGAAGAGGGCTTCCCAGAGGAGGTAGCCTGGGATCTGAGTCACGAAGGATTCGTGGAACGTTGCCAGATGGAGAAGGCCTATGATGGGGAGAGTGTGCTCAGCAGAGGGAACAGCCTGCACAAAGGCACTGAGAGCAGTTCTGCATGACTCTGGGGGAGGTGACATGATGGGGGGATATCCCAGCTCCCCTCTTAGCTCGGGGCTCCCTAAGCCCCCATGACGTCCATCACCCTGTCTGGGGAGACACAGCAGCGTGTGGTCCTGCACGACTGAGCGGTGCCCTGTGAGTGATGGTTCTGTCATCAGCAGGGCATAAGTGCACTGTCCCTGGATAAGGAGCACTGGATTGACAGCCGTGCTGCCAAGCCGCCAGCCCCATTCACAACCAGCCAGACTCTCACCCTGCACCTCCATCTCAGGAAAGCGGATCCTCTCCTCCAGAATCATCTGGTTCTGCCCGGAAGCTGATGGCTACGGCAACCCTGTCACCCTGAAGGTGGGCTGGCTTCAGTCTTCAGGGCTTAGATTTCCTTAGCAAGCTTGAGCTCGCTCATATGCTGAGTGGAGGAGCTCAGATTCCGACCTGAATGTGCTGGAGCCAAAGCCCACTCTTAGCCTCGGGCATAAAGTGGGGCTTTGTCTTCTGAGCCCCATGCTGGGGTCCAGGAGCCCCCTCTCTTTTAGCCTTGGCTTAGCTCTGGCCCCACTCTTGGAAACACCCTTGTTCTGCTTTTGCTTCCCTTCCAAGATGAAAGCTGGGCAGTCGAAGAAAGGAGCTAAGCGAGCTCAAGCCCTAAGCTTTCCTTTCCTGCCTGTAAAAAGAAGAGAATGATAACTGCCTTAGAGGACGCAATTCTTGTCGTTAGCTGCTGTCGAGTTGTCCCTGAATCATGGCGACCCCAGGCAAAAGGGAACGAAACACTGCCCAGGCCTGTGCCATCCCCAGGATTGGTTTCATATCAGACCATTGTGATCCGTAGGGTTTTCATTAGCTGATTTTCTGAAGTAGATCACCAGGCCTTTCTTCCTAGTCAGTCATAGTCTGGAAGTGCTACTGAAACCTGTTCAGCAACATGCAAGCCTCCACTGACAGTGGCAGCTGCACATGAGGTGCATCAGACCAGCAAGGAGACTAGGGCAGCTAGTGAGGGAGGAACATGGGGGGAAGGGATGATGGGTTCTGGAGAGAAGGGCTTCTTGGTGACCCTCGGAAGCCACTGTGGGCATCCACCCTTACTCTGCTGACCCCTGAGGAGTCACTGGACTGCGTTAAATGCTAAAATGCTCCAAAGGGATTAGGGGGCTACAGATACACTGCCTGCTACAGTGATTGGTAAGGAGCCAAATGGGGGTTGGGTGGTTTAGTTTGGAGGAGATGGGCTGAACCTGCCTACAAGTGGGCATGGCTAGGCAGAAGAGGCCTGTGCAAAGGAGGAAGGCAAGCCCCACTGCACTGCTCCATCCACAGGGGAGGGCAGAAAAGGACAAACAGAAAGTCGCTGGTTTAGCAGGTAACTGGCCCTATGAGACACCACATGTGACATTTTGTGGGGGACACACACCCAGGATGAACAGGAAGTAGAAATCCATGCTGGACACACCTATTGCCAAACACTCTCAGGGCTAGTCACTGCCTCCCCATGTACTGCTGGTAGCATTTTCCAGGCCACAGTGCCATCTGCAGGGCAACCCGCATCAACACAGGGCTCCTGGGGCCTGTCCTCAGAGCCCTTGATCATCAGTATTACAGTTATGACTGTGGGCAACTGAATCAGCCTCAGCAAGTCCTTTAAAGCTTAGGTCAGTCCTGTAGACACCATCCCTCTCCAGCAACCTTCTGAATGGTTAGGGCCAATATTATTATACCCGTTTTATAGATAGAGCACTGAGCCTCAGAAAGCTGGAGTCATTCAACTAGTTGGTGGCACAGCCAGACAGAATTCTAGCTCAGGCCCTGTATGAGTTTCCATAACGAAGTAACAGAGATTTATTGTTTCACAGTTCTGGAGACTAGCAGTTCAAATTTGGTGAGTCAGCAGAGCCATGTTCTTTTGGAAGACTCTAGGGGAACATCTTTTGTTGTCTCCTCTGACTTTGGGTAGACCAGGTGTTCCTTGGCGTGTAGCTGCATCTTCCCATACACCTTTCCTCTGTTTCTCTGTGTCTCTTCTCTTTTATAAAGACGTCATTCAGATTGGATTAGAACCCACCGTACTCCAGCATGACCTCATGTTAACTGATAAGGTTACATTCACAGATACTGGGGGTTAGGGCTCCCACATATTTTTTGGGGGGACACAATTCAACCCTTAACAGGCCCTTTGACAGCAAATGCTGTGCTCACAGCTCACTGTCTCTCCTGATGCAGAAGAAAGAGAAGCACAGAAGGTAGAAGATGAAGCAAAAATCTGCTGGGTTTTTTAGGATTTGTAGTTTCGTTCACTCACACTGGCCCTTAGAGAGAAGACAAGCCCTGTACCCTAGCTAACAGCCCATTGCCGTCAAGTCGATTCTGACTCATAGTGGCCCTACAGGACAGAGTAGAACTGCCCCATACGGTTTCCCAGGAGCGCCTGGTAGATTTGAACTGCTGACCTTTTGGTTAACAGCTATAGCACTTAACCACTACACCACCAAGGTTTCTACACCCTTAGCTGGGAGAGCAAATATCCCTAGACAGCCTACCCTCCTGGGCCTGTCAGCAGATTAAGACAGAAAAATTGACCCGTTTAGAGAGGATTTTGGGGGGTAAATTTTTTAAATGCCTCAAAAACTGGCAAGATAATTGAGGACATTATTTTTTATTCTTCAGTACCTGTCTCAGCAGCAAGCCCTCGTCAGACAGAACTGGGAGGCCAAGCTGGTCTACCCCATTGAGAAGAAGATATTCAAGTTGTCTGTACTAATCAATTTTTCTGAAATTTGAAACCTATAATTGGCTAAGCCATGTTCTGTTAAATTGGCCATCCAGATTCCCAAGCTCGGGTTTTGATGTCATTAGTACAAAACAAAGCAACCCAATTAGGTTTACATTGATGGTTAACATTCAATTATCTGTATGTGAAGTATTCATTCAGAAGCGATTCACTGTGAATTTATTCCTGGGCCAATCTTCTTTGTAGAGGGTTAGCAAAAAAGAGAAAGACCCTCAATGAGATGGATTGACACAGTGGCTGCAACGATAGGCTCAAGCATAACAATGATCATGAAGATGGCTCAGGGCTGGGCAGAGTTTCATTCTGTTGTGCGTAGGGTCGCAATGAGTCAGAACCAACTTGATGGCACCTAACAACAACAACAACAACCTTCTTTGGCCACCCAACTTAAATCTCCCAGGAGTTTGTTCCAAGAATAGAAGATAACTGCTTTATTATTCCAAACTAACTGCTATCTTAGGCCTAATTGAAGCCTGATTAGAAGGCAGATCTGCCTAGCTAGCCAACACCTCCTCTCCCCATACAAAGAGACTCAGAGGTGGATTCTACTGTTCCAGATAACTTGGTTATTTGATTAACTATAATGCAGCACTCTTTTTTTTCTTTTTTAAATATTTTATTGTGTTTTTGGAGAAAATTTACATAGCAAATCAGGTTTTCATTTAACAATCTCTATACGTATCATTCAGTGACATTGGTTGCACTTTTCACAATGTGTCAGCATTCTCATTATTTCCATTCTGGTCGTTCTGTTTCCGTTAATCTAGCTTCCTTGTCCCCCCTTACCTTCTCATCTTTGGTCTAGGGTAAATGTTGATGGTTAGGTCTCATTTAGATGATTGTTTAGAAGAGCACAGTACTCAAGGGTGATATTATTTATTTTATGAGCCACTCTGTCTTTTGGCCAATAGGTGACCACTGGGAGTGGTTTGAGTTCCAAGCTTAAAGGGTATCCCAGGGAGATGGTCTTGAGTGTTCCTCTAGTCTCTACTGGTCCAGTAAGTGGTCTTTTTTAGGAATTTGAGTTTTGTACTACATTTTTCTCCCATTCTATCTGGGACCATCTATTGTGTCCCTGCTCGGAGTGGTCAGTAGTGGTAGCTGGGTAACATCTAGTTCTTCTGGTCTCAAGGTAGGTGAGGCATGGTTCGTGTAGACTATTAGTCATGTAGACTAGTTTCTTCTTTGTCTTTGGTTTTCTTCTTTCTCTTTTGCCCCAGATGTGTAGAGACCAATAGTGTCTTAGATGGCCACTCACAAGCTTTTAAGACCCCAGACACTATTCACCAAACTAGGATGTAGAACATTATCTTTATGAGCTATGCTATGCCAATTGACTGAATTGCCCCCCAAGACTAGGGTCTTAAGCCCTCAAACCCAGTAACCCAATCCTGCTAGGTGTTTCAGTGTGTCTAGGAAGTATCTATAACTGTGTCCCCTATGTGCTTTATTTTATACATGAATATACATGCAGCACACACAAACATGTATACACCTCCTCACTTATTGACTATTTCGTTATCCAACATTTCACATTTACAATAATAGTAAAAAACTGCTATCCAACTGTTTTGCACATTAACTATGTACGTCTGGCAGTGATGAACATGGAGGTGCAAGGCAAGAGTAACACTGGCTGTGATGGTTAAGGTTATGTGTCAGCTTGGCTGGGCCATGAGTCTCAGTGGTTTGGGAGTTATGTAATGATATAATTTGGCAGTTATGTAATGATGTAATTTGGCAATTATGTAAGGATGTAGTCATTCTCCGTTTTGTGATCTGATGTGGTCATCCTCCATTTTTGCATAACACTGATTTTTGCATAACGACCTGGTTTTTGGAAACTAACCATGTTGATAAGTGAGGAGAGGGTGTATACATTTGCCTACAGAAACACTTATACATGCATACTCGTGTATTCATATGTGCTTACCTATAGATATATAAGCATACACATCTACCTATGTAAATACACATATTTTTGGTTGTTATTACTGTTGTTGCAAAATTGTATATGTTGTGGCTTTTACCAAAATCATCCTTTATTCTTGTGTACTTCTCAGTGTCATCATTTACCTTGGTCAAGTTGTGCTGACTTCACCCTTATTCAGTATTGCCTCACCCATCACCAAAACTAACAAGTGTCTACTACCTAGAAAGTGATTCTCCCTCCTTCTCCCTCCCATTCCTGGTAACCATCAAACAATGTTGCTTTCTGTATGTATACCTATTGTTGTCTTTTTATAATAGTAAGATCATACTGTATTGTCCTTTTTTGATTGACTCATGTCACTCAGCATGATGTCCTCCAGATTTATCCATGTTTAATGTATTTTGAGAACTCATCATTATTCTTTAAGGCTGCATATTATTCCATTGTCTGTATGTACCTCAGTTTGTTTATCCATTCATTTGTTGATGGGCAGTTGTTTCCATCTTTTTGCAATTGTGAATAATGCTGCAACGAACATAGGTGTGCATATGTCTGTTTGTGTCAGTAATTTCAGTTCCTTAGGGTTTATACCTATGAGTGGGATTGCTGGATCATAGGGTATTTCTTTTTTTTTTTTATCGTACTTAGATGAAGGCTTACAGAACAAACTAGCTTCTCATTAAACAATTAATACATAGTTTTGTAACACTGGTTGCCAACCCACAATAACATGTCAACACTTTCCCCTTCTTGACGTTCGGTTCCCCATTACCAGCTTTCCTGTCCCCTCCCCTCTCCCAACCTTGCTCCTGGGGTGGTGTGCCCATTTAGTCTCATTTTGTTTTATGGGCCTGTCTAATCTTTGGCTGAAGACTGAGCCTCAGGAGTGACTTCATTACTGAGCTATAAGGGTGTCTGCGGGCCATACTTTCAGGGTTTTCCAGTCTATGTCAGACCAGGAAGTCTTCTCTTGTTGTTTGTTTGTGAGTTAGAATTTTGTTCTACATTTTTCTCCAGCTCTGTCCAGGACCCTCTATTGTGATCCCTATCAGACCAGTTGGTGGTGGTAGCCAGGCACCATCCAGTTGTGCTGGATTCAGTCTGGTGGAGGCTGTGGTAGTTGTGGTCCATTAGTCCTTTGGACTAATCTTTCCCTTGTGTCTTTGGCTTTCTTCATTCTCCCTTGCTCCA
>NW_004443964.1:20194989-20265534 GCF_000243295.1 Trichechus manatus latirostris
CTGTGGTAGTTGTGGTCCATTAGTCCTTTGGACTAATCTTTCCCTTGTGTCTTTGGCTTTCTTCATTCTCCCTTGCTCCAGATGGGGTGAGACCAGTGGAGTATCTTAGATGGCCACTCAAAACCTTTTAAGACCCCAGACACTACTCACCAAAGCAGAATGTAGAACATTTTCTTTATAAACTATGTTATGCCAGTTGAGCTAGATATTCCTCGAGACCATGGTCCCCATAGCCCTCAGCCCAGTAATTTGGTCCCTCAAGCAGTTTGGATGTGTCTGTGGAGCTTCCATTGGCTCATAGGGTATTTCTATTTCTAGCTTTTTGAGGCAGTGTCATACTGTTTTCCATAGGGGTTGAACCAATTTACAATCTCAACAGCAGTGAAGCATGGTTCCAATCTCCCCACAATCTTACCAGCATTTGTTGTTTTCTGTTTTTTGATCAGTGCCATCTTTGCAGGAGCAAGATGGTATCTCATTGCAGTTTTGATTTCCATCACTCTGATGGCTAATGATGGAGCATCGGTGGCATAGTGGTTAAGCGCTATGGCTGCTAACCAAAAGGTTGGCAGTTCAGATTCAACAGCCACTCCTTGGAAACCCTTTGAGGCAGTTCTACTCTGTCCTATAGGGTTGCTGTTAGTCAGAATCGACCCAGTGACAACGGGTTTTTTGGGTTTGGGAAGGCTAATGATCACAAGCATCTTTTCATGTGTTTGTTGGTCGCTTGAATGTCCTCTTTGATGAAGTGTTTATTCATGTCCTTTGCCCATTTTTTAATTGGGTTGTTAAAGTCTTTTTGGTTGAGTTACTGAAGTTTTCTATATATTTTAGAGATTAGACCCTTATCAGATATATCACTCCCAAAGACTTTTTCCCAATCTGTAGATTCTCTTTTGATAAAGTTTTTTTTATAAGCATAAATATTTAATTTTTAGGAGGCCCCAGTTACTTAATTTGTCTTCTGTTGCTCCTATATTTGTAGTTGTGTTTGGTAATCTATTACTGAATAAAAACCAGGTCCGATAGTTTTGTCTGTATGCACTCTTTCTTTCTAATTTACCACTTTTGCATATTTATGCTAATTAGTTGAATTAGAAAGACAGGCCTGGCGATCTGCTTCTGAAAGGTCACAGCTTTGAAAACCTTATGGAGCAGTTCTACTCTGCGCACATGGGGTCACCAGGAGTTCGAATGGACTCAACGGCAACTAACAACAATAACAACAATTAGTCAACAAGTATTTATTAACTGCCTACTGCATGCTCATCCTTGTGATGTTTGCTTTGGGTTAGGGAGCCCTAAAAGAGAAATCTATCACCCATCTGTCAGTTAGTCATACTGTGGTGGCTTGTGTGTTGCTATGATGCTGGAAGCTATGCCATTGGTATTTCAAATACTAGCAGGGTCACCCATGGTGGACAGGTTTCAGTGGAGCTTCCAGACTAAGATGGTCTAGGAAGAAAGGCCAGTAAAAACCCTATGGGTCCCATTTACAATAGCCCCCAAAAGGATAAAATAATTAGGGATAAATCTAACCAGGGATGTAAAAGATTTACACAAAGAAAACTACAAAAAAGTACTACAAGAAACCAAAAGAGACCTACATAAATGGAAAAACATACCATGTTCTTGGATAGAAAGATTTAACGTTGTGAAAATGTCACTACCCAAAGCAATATATACATAAAAAGCAATCCCGATCCAAATCCAACAGCATTTCTCAACGACATGGAAAAACTAATCACCAACTTTATATGGAAGGGAAAGAGGCCCCAAATACATAAAGCTTTATTAAAAAAGAAGAACAAAGTAGAAGGCCTCACACTACCTGATCTCAGAACCTACTATACAACCACGGTAGTCAAAACAGCCTGGTACTCGTACAACAACAGATACATAGACCAATGAAACAGCATTGAGAATCCAGATGTAAATCTATTCACCTGTGGACAACTGATCTTCGACAAAGGACCAAAGTTTACTAAATGGGGAAGAGACACTCTCTTCAACAGATGGTGCTGGCAAAACGGGATACCTGTCTGTACAAAAATGAAACAGGATCTATACCTCACACCATACACAAAAACTAACTCAAAATGGATCAAAGACCTAAATATAAAACCTAAAACTTTATAGTTTATGGAGGAAAAACTAGGGACAACACTAGGGGTCCTAATATATGGCATAAATAAAATACCAAACATAATTAAAATGTACACACAGAAGAAGATGAACTACATAAATAGGATCTCCTAAAAATTAAACATTTATGCTTGACAAAACGCTTCTCCAAAAGAGTAAAAAGAGAATCTACAGACTGGGAAAAAATTTTTTGACATGTCTAACAAGTGTCTAATCCCTAAAATTTATAGAAAACTTCAACACCTCAACAACAACAACAAAAAAAGACAAACAATTCAGTTAAAAAATGAGCAAAGGATATGAACAGAACTTCACCAAAGAAGACATTCAGGCAGCTAACAAGTATATAAAGAAATCCTAGCAATCATTAGCAATTAGAGAGCTGCAAATCAAAACCACAATGAGATACCATCTTACCCCGACATTACTGGCACTAATCAAAAAAACAGAAAATAACAAATGTTGGTGAGGTTGTGGGGAAATTGGAACTCTTATACACTGCTGGTGGGAATGTAAAATGGTACAACCACTGTGGAAAACAGTATGGCACTTCCTCAAAAAGCTGGAAATAGAAATATCATATGAATCCAGGAAGCCCACTCCTAGGTATATACCCTAAAGAAATAAGAGCCTCAACACGAATAGACATATGCACACCCATGTTCATTGCAGCATTATTCACAACAGCAAAATGGTGGAAGCAACCTAAGTGCCCATCAACAGATGAATGGATTAACTAACTGTGATATATACACACAATGGAATACTATCTAACAATGAAGAATAATGACAAATCTGCAAAACATCTCACAACATGGATGAATTTGGAGGGCATTATGCTGAGTGAAATAAGTCAATTGCTAAAGGACAAATATTGTATGAGGAAAAGAAATTGCTATTGAGTGGATTCCGATTCACAGCCACCCTATAGGACAGAGTAGAACTGCCCCATAGGGTTTCCTGGTGGATTCAAACTGCCAACCTTTTGTTTAGCAGCTAAGCTCTTAACCAGTGCGCCACCAGGACTCCATTATAAAGTAACACATGATTTACACATAGGAAAAACAATTTTTCTTTGATGGTTACCAGAGATGGGAGGGGGAGGGAAGAAAATTACCAAACAGATAGTAGACACATGTTAATATTGGTGAAGGGAAAGGCAATACACAATATGGGAGAAGTCAGCACAACATGACCAAGGCAAGAGAGGACACTGTGAGGAACGCAGGAATAAAGGACAACTATCCCATCCTCGTCGGTCATGTTTTGGAGCCCTGGTGGCACAGTGGCTAAGAGATACAGCTGCTAACCAAAAGGTTAGCAGTTCGAATCCACCAGCCGCTCCCTGGAAACCCTATGGGGCAGTTCCATTCCATCCTATAGGGTCGCTATGAGTTAGAATTGACTTGACGGCAAGAGGTTTTTTGGTATGGTAACTAGTACAGCATAGACAATCTTGCAACAATAGTATTAACAAACAATAATTTACAAATGGATACATCCAAAAAAAGCCAAACCCGTTGCCATCGAGTTGATTCTGACTCATAGCAACCCTAAAGGACAGACTGGAACTGTCCCATAGGGTTTCTAAGGAATGCCTGGTGGATTCAAACTGCCGACCTTTTGGTTAGCAGCCATAGCTCTTAACCACAACACCAGGGCTTTCAAAAAAACCAAACCTGTTGCCTTTGAGTTGATTCCAACTCATAGTGACCCTATAGGACAATGTAGAACTGCCCCATAGAGTTTCCAAGGAGCAGCTGTTGGATTCAAACTGCTGACCTTTTGGTTAGCAGGCAAGCTCTTAACCATTGTGCCACCAGGGCCCCAATGGATACATAGCTAGATAGATATGCCAAGAGGTGAGGGAGAGTGTACAGGAGTACATCCACTGGCAGACATAGGTTTGGTGGTGGAAATTTCTAAATATAGGACTGTAGATGCTCCTTATATATTAATATAGACAATAAAGCACACAAGTGGCACAGTCAGGGAAACCTCTTGGACATAACTAAAGACTTCATGGGATGAAGTTCCCAGGCTCGAAGGCAAAGGATTATAGACTTGGGGGACATCTACATCACTTGGCACAACCCATAGTTCTTAAAAACAATGTTCTACATCCTAATTTGGTAAGTAGCGTCTGGGGTCTTAAAAGCTTGCAAGCGGCCATCTAAGATACAACTATTGGTCTCTTCAGTCCAGAGCAAAAGGGAGTGAAAAAAAACCAAAGACTCAAGGGAGTGTTTAATCCAAAGGACTAATGGACCACATGAACCACAGCCTAAATGACTGTGAGACCAGAAGAACTAGATGGTGCCTGGCTACCACCACCGACAACTCTGCAGGATTACAACAGAGAGTCCCAGGCAGAGAGGGAGAAAAATGTAGAGCAAAAGATCAAATTCACAAAAAAGACCAGACTTAATGATCTGACAGAGAATGGAGGAACCCCTGAGACTATGGCCCTAAGACACCCTTCTGACCTGAAACTGAAGCCATTCCTAGAGACTAACCTCCAGCCAAACAAAAGTCCATAAAGTAAACAATAACACCAGAAACATGCTTCTCAGAACAATCAATTGTAAGAGATCAAAAGGGCAATATTTACCCTAAAGCGAAGATGAGAAGGAAGAAAGGGGCAGAAAATCACAACGAAAAGAAATGGGGAATCCAGGGTGGAAATGGGGAGAATGCTGACACATTGTGGGAAATGAAGCCAAGGACATGAAACACTTTATGTACAGGCTATCAAATGGGAATCTAATTTGTTCTGTAAACTTTCACCTAATGAACAATTAAAAAAAAAAAAAACCCTATGGGTCACAGAATATCATTGTCCTAGGCTTTGTTTGACTTGCTTACTTTGGATGCATCATCAGGAGGGGACTGATCACTGGAGAAGGACATCGTGTTTGGTAAAGTGGGGGACCAGTGAAGGCAAGGGAAACCCTCAGTGAGATGGACTGACACAATAATCACAACAATAGATTCAAACATACCAACGATCATGAAGATGGTGCAAGACCGGGCAACGTTCTGTTCTGTTATACATGGGGTCACCAAGAGTCAGAGTCGACTCGATGGCAACTGACAACAACAACAAGAGAAATACTTGCTCCTTGGGGGTGCTGGTCTCTTCTAGGGCCTTCAGTCAGATGAACAACTAATATATATTGAGCAGTCTTTGTGTGCAAAACACTTGTCTGAAATCCTCAAGTCTGAGAATGGATGCATTGTGGAGACTTTTTAGGGTGTTAAAGGGAGAAGAAATAGAAATCATATTGTTTGAGGACTCTTCTCTACACCACCCTGCCAGAAGAGCAGAAGAACAGTACTTTGATTTCATTCATTAACTCACCAAGTATTTGTTGAGCTACCTATCCTGTGCTAGGCCCTGGAAGGGAATTTTGAAAAAATACAGTCCTTTATCTCAAAGAGTTGATGACACAAGTGGCAGGCTATATCTTTCTTTCTTTTCTTTAATGCAAATCATAGAACACAGGTAAGCTGCAGGAGTGATTGGCTCCCCAGAAATGGCTCTCTGGAACTCGTCAGAAAGGCTCATGCTGCTAAAAGCAGAGCATCTTATAAAAGTCTTACCCTGCTTGATTGCAGAACCTCTTCTGGTAAATACTGAGAAATCAGGAAGCTGAGAAGGGTGGGAGGAAATTGGAGACAGGCAAATGTTGCCGAGATTTGAGAGAGAGAGAAAGCAGATTCCAAAAATTGCAGATTGGTATGTTTGATGCTGATCTGTAGTCAGATAGGTTTTGAGCCCTTACAAAAATGGCAGGTTGAGGAAGCAAGGAGAGTCCTCTGGACTCAATTCTGACCCTCAGTGGAGAAAAAGAAATGATGAGCTCATTTTGTTCAAAGCCTCCATCTCGAATGACTTCCTTCTGTTTCCTTCCTGACTAATGCCCTGGCTCCGTAGATTTTAACCTTTAGACTCCTTCTCAGTGCACCCTTGAGGTTCCTGGGTGATGCAAATGGTTTGTGCTTGACTACTAACCTAAAGGTTGGAGGTTTGAACCCACCCAGCATTACCACAGAAGAAAGGCCTGGTAATCTGCATCCATAAGATTATAGCCAAGAAAACCCTATGGAGCAGTTCTACTCTGTAACATGGGATCACCATGAGTTGGAATCGACTCGATGTCAGTGGGTTTGGTTTGGTTTTCACTGCAACCCTAGGGCTGGATGCTCAGCCCACTTCTCCACCTTTTGTATCCCTCCTTGCTTGAATTTTGGCCTCCTTCTCCTTACACAGTCATCAGTTACCCTGAGTCAAGACCTCACATCATCCATCCAGAGAACTCACCTCTCTTGCAGGTCTTGGAAGGCAGGACTCCTCCCTACCCAGAGGAGGCAGGACCCACTCACTGATGAGGAAGAAAAGAGGGGTCGCTTTTAAAGAAATTGCACAGGGAACTCAAAGCTAAGCTCAGATTTTCAGAGGACATGAATGGGAAAAACTAAAGAACAAATTATAAGAGGATGGCTTCAGAAATGTTTACCAATGAGATTAATATACATAAAACACTTAGCACAGTGCCTAGAACATAGTAAATATTCAATAAATGTTAGGTAGTATTAATATTTGGAGCCCGGGTGGCACAGTGGTTAAGAGCTCAGCTGTTAACCAAAAGGTTGGCAATTCATATCCACCAGCTGCTCCGTGGAGAACCTGTGGGGCAGCTGTACTCTATCCTATAGGATCTCTGAGTTGGAATCGACTCAAAGGCAATGGGTTTGGTTGGTTTTATTAATATTACTATTACCGAATCCCAGAATGACAAAGGCTTGTAATAAGATGCAAATGTAATAAAACAGCCTTTAAAACCTTTTTTTCTTTTTTTCCTCAGAGCAGAAAAACAGGGAAAAGATAGGCCCACTGTTCAAGACAGATGATGTGATGTTAATAAAAGACTGGGGAAAAAAACTAAAATTGCTTTTCTCCTCATTTTCTTCTATCTCCTTTACTAAATAGAATAACCTTCAAGCTGGAGAGGGTAACAAACATGATTATGGAGTAATTGGGGCCCAAGATAGATGATGCAACATTCAAGGAGAGCCCTTCTGCCTACATGAGCTCAACTCTATTGATTCCAACTAAGTAGATCGGAGAACTTTCCAGTGTGATTGCAGAACCTCTACTGGTAAATATTAAGAAATCAGGAATCTGAGACGGGTGGAAGGAAATTGGAGGTAGGCAAATGTTGCCCAGATTTGAGAGAAAGCAGATTCCAGAAACTCGGATCGGTATGTCCAATGTTGATCTATAGTCAGGCAGGTTTTGAGCCCTTACAAAAATGGTAGGTATTACTAGTGGCTAACGTGGCCCACTAAGGGTACTTAATCCAGTTAACCTCATTTCCTTTGTTGATAGATAGGTACATTGAGGCATGGCATGGGTACTTAATTTTAGCAAAGCACCTGACAGAATCTTTCAGGATTCCTGGTGGCAAGATGAAGAACTAAGGGCAAGATTTAAAGCACAATTAGCCAAACTGGAGGCAGCTGATATCCATATCTAAAGAATCAAACCTGCCTGGCACATAATAGGTGCCCAGTAAATATTTGTTTGATGAATGAATCAGGCTGGAGGGAGGTTTCTGATAGCATGCCCCAGGCTCATTCAATATTTTTTATCATTGATTCCAATGATGACTTATGAGTCATGGTATCAAATCTGCAGAAAGCAGAACTTGGAGGGAGAACTGATACATTCGATGACAAAAACAAAGATTCAAAATGAAGCCAGCAGGTTGGGCCAAAGCCTAGATGAAAAGACAAATGTTAGTCATTCATTAGGTTCCTAAAAGCAGCTAAACTAATGAAGAAGAGAGAGGCCTGGCTTAACTATACCTTATATAAAAGGGAGCTGCAGGTTTGAAGGGATCCCAAGTTCTACTTGGTTCCTTAGTATCAAGTGGCTGCCAAAACACAGCTGCCAACCTAGGCTGCACAGGTGGAAGGAGGAAGGAGAGAAGAGTCCCAGTGCACAATCCTCCAACAATAATATTATTGTTAGCTGTCATTGAGTCAGCTCTGACTCATGGCGACCCCCCATACAACAGAAAGAAACACTGCCTGGTCCTGCACCATCTTCACAATTGTTGGTATGCTCGAGTCCATTGTTGTGACCATTGTGTATTTTCAGTGCCTTCTAACTTAGGGGGCTCATCTTCCAACACAATATCAGACTATATTCTGTTATGATCCATAGGGTTTTTTTTTTCCATTGGCTAATTTTCAGAAGTAGATCCCCAGGCCTTTGAAGTCTGGAAACTCCCCTGAAACCTGTCCACCATGGGTGACCCTGCTGGTCATACCAGTGGCATAGCTTCCAGCATCATAGCAACACACAAGCCACCACAGGAGGACAAACTGACAGACTGGACTGACAGGATTTCTTTTAGGGCTCCCCTCACCGGCTGTGGGTTAGTTGAGATGGAGCAGCAGCACCACCTAGTGGCAACAAGCAGCAGCAAGCCATTTATTGGCCAAATTAGTGTCTGCTCTTAGGGTTGGACACCAGGGAAGTCACCTAGTCTAACCATCCAGTCAATGCCTGCATGTGGCCACAGCATCCTCTGAAAGAAGCCTTCTTGTATGATGCATTGGAATAAAACAAGAGCACGAGAAGAGTGAAAACCAAAACAGGACGAAGTTCTTAGTGGGTTGCCTGTCAGGGATAAGGTGGTAGAAAAACAGTTTAAAGTGTCCCCACCAAATCTACAGAGACAGAAAGTAGATCAGTGGTTGCCTAGGACTGGGGACACAGGGGAATGAGCGGTGATTGCTAAAGGGTAGACTTTCTTTTAGGGGCAAGAATATGGAGAAATTGAAACACTCACACACTGCTGGGAGAAATGAAGAACGGTGCAGCCACTTTGGAAAACAGTTTGGCAGTTGCTCAAACTGTTAAACTTACAGTTACTCTATGACCCAGCAATTCCACTCCTAGGTATATACTCAAGATAATTTAAAAATGCTTACACAAAAATTTGTACATGTATGTGCACAAGCAGCATTATTCGTAATAGTTAAACACAATGAAGGGATAAACAAAATGCGATATATCCTTACAATATTATTCAGCCATAAGAAGGAAGTACTCATACATGTTACATGGATGGACTTTGAAAGTACTCTAAGTGAAAAAGCGAGACACAAGGGCCTCATATTTTATGACTGATTCCATTTATATGAAATGTCTGAAATAGGCAAATCCAGAGAAGTAGGTTAGTGGTTACCAGGGACTAGGGGGAGAAGGGCATGGGAGTGGCTTCTAGTGGGTATAAGGTTTCTTTCTGGGGTGATGAAAATCTTTGAAAATTAGATACTAGTGATAGTTGCACAACTCTGTGAAACTATCAAAAACTACAGAATCATTAAAAAAAAGAAAGGAAAAGGGATGAGGGTGGGACCCAACACTATGCTTTTTAAAGGAGCATCCCAGCTGGTCATATGCAACTGACATATTAGCACTTACCATGGTTGTTCTGTGGGATTAAAAGGTAGAGCAGGAGATTAAATACAGCCCCCAGTTCATCCATAAGTAACGCTGACCAGTTTGTGGCCAGCACTGTTCTTCACACTTGGACACCAAGACATCCCCAGGACAGCAAGAGAAAGGAATGAGACAGTTAATCCTCACAACCCTGAGGAAGGTATTATGATCCCTATTTAACAGTTAAGCAAACTGAGGCACAGAGATTTGGAGGCTACCAGTAACTGGCCTCAGGTCAGCAGCTAGTGAGGGACACAGCCAGGATGTGAACATGACCTTCTGGGACCCAAGTCTTGCTCAAAACCACTATACCCAAGTGCCCCCCACCTACCCCAACTCATGAGATCCATGAAATCCAAAGTTGTAGTGAAAGAAAGACTGAAGTGAAAGTTCCATGAGAAGAACCAGTGAGGGGCCTCTAAAGGCAGCAGGCCACGACAGCATCTATGTGGTTGTCTTCTGTGCAAGTGCCCTGGGAGCTTCCACTAGAAAGTTGGCTAAGATGGAGGGGAGAAGGAAGTAGTTTGAGACATTCAGAAGCATATGGCTGTCCTCTCCTCCTTCCAAAGCAAGTTCTTTATTGCCCAACCAATCAAATGTTTAATGAGGCCCAGCACTGTACCAGGTACACTGTACTAAGCACAATACAAAAGTATACAACACAATCCCTGCCAGTGTGAGGCGTACAATCTAAATATTTCTCAGGAATTACCCCATGGTTACAAATCACATCTGAACTTAGTTGCCTGTATTGTGATGAACGTTCTTTAAAGAAAGACATTACACTCCACTTATCATGGCATAACATTTTTTTCCTAGTAATATCAATTTTACGGTTATCCATAAACAAGGTTTACTTCTGATAAAATTCACCTTCACATTCCCCTCCTCTGTAGTTTAAATAAAGACTTTTTGAAAAAGGAATTTAAAAAGGTTAAACAGTGGAAGTGCTTAGGTACAAATCTGACCACCAAGTGTCTGGGCAAAAGAGGTCTAGCTACTAATTGGCCTTCGCTCATTTTCAGGCCATTCTTATTAACATCTTGAGGACAACACAAAGCACATTATTGCCATCCCCAAGAGGGAGCCACGGAGACTGGTCTAGACTAGAGAGGCATTTTTCATAACAAAATTTAGCACCAACTTGGGGGCAATACCAGGGGTTACTGGGAGTCTCGTCCCCAAAATCTACCCCTTGATTATGGCACAAAGCCTCAGAACTCACAGGTGTGTGTTTATGGGAACAGCAGCTAATCAAAACTCTAAGTTGAACTAAGATTACTGTACATGGTGACGATTCCATCCCAGGAGGGACCCTCCTGTTTTGAGTGTAGCACATTCAGCACAGAGCAGAGAAGTGGGAGCAGCAGCCTCAGGAGCCTGAAACCTGAGATGGTGATGCGAGGACACGAACATGACCCGTCCCCTCACTTCCTTAACAAGACCCTTCGCGCGACTGTGGTGCTCCGGTAAAGAGCCTTAGCCTCACCCTTGGTCACTACCCAAATGGTCTCCACCGTAGAGAGACAAATAAAGGGAGGAACTGGTGTAAGGAAAGGACTGGATAACTTTTAGTGTTATGGAGTACTGTACATAATGAAAAAGATGGCTGATTGCTTTAAATAAAGCATGTTGAGCCAGGAAGTCTGGGCTAAAATATAACTTAAGGGGGAAGTTCATATCTGAACCTCTTCACACCTGCAGCAAGCAAGGACCTTTCCTTTCTTCAGGATCATGTGCTGTAAAGCACTGAAAAGGAGCTGCCAGCTCTGGCAGGGATGGGAAGAATGACAATTCCTTCCTTTTCACCAAAGGAAGCCAAAGTTGAACAGGACTCCGGGTATGCAGAGATGGAAGACACAGGACTGTGACAACCGAACTCGTCTACGCTCCCACTCTCAGCCTCCTTCCGCCTTGAAGACCCCTCTGGCTCTCACGCACAGTAAGCCCTCAGAACTCCAACAACAACTGTGAAATGATCATCAAAGCTATTGAAATGGAAGGTAGCGTTTAAAATGTAACACTGGTTTTTCTTCAGATGTAATACTGGTTTTCTTACAGCATGTATAAGGCACAGTGTGAGAAAGCTGCTCCCACTCCCAGCCACGCACCCACACTTGGCTCCTCACACGCACACATGCACACAGAAGAGGCCAGCGATTTTACCACAATGCACAGGGAATGGATCACTGCCGATCGATCACTTCTGGTTTTTGAGCTGGTTGGAGAGCCAGTCCAGGCCTTCGTAAAGCCCGTCTCCACTGGTGGCACAAGTAGCCTGAATGTACCAGTTTCTCTGGCGAAGGGAATGTAAGCCAAGCTTGTCTGTTATCTCTGCTGCATTCATAGCATTGGGAAGGTCCTTGAAAGAGAACATTCGCAAGTCAGTTTATATTACATCCACATGATGAAATACTATGCTCTTCCCTCAAAGCCTGCCCTAACCCACAGTCTTCCCTATCTCAGCTGACAGCAACTCTATCCCTTCAGTTGCTCAGGCCAAAAACCTTGAAGCCATCTGAATTTCTCTCTCTCAAACCCCAGTTAATCTGTCAGGAACTCCTAATGGCTCCACCTTCAAAACATGTTCAGAGTCTGACCACTTCTCACCACCTCCAAAGCTACCACCCTGATCTGACCCACTGTCACTTCTTGCCTAAAATCACTTCCTAACTGGTCTCCCTGCTCTACTCTTGCTCTCCAAAGTCTCTCCTCAACCCAGCTGTCAGTGAAAGTCAGACTAAGTCATTCTTTTGCCAAAACCCCGTATCAACGCTCCGTCTGTCTCAGGATAAGAGCCAGAGTCCTCCTGATGGTCTGCAGACCTTCACACCCCAAGCCTGTGGCCTCTCTCTCCTCCTCTCCTAACTGCCCTGCTCACCCTTTTTTCTATAGCACTCACCACATTTCACTATATTCCAAAATGTACTTTTTTAGTATGTTTACTATTTCTCTGTCACCCCCAACTAGACTGTAAGCTTTACAAGGGCCAGAATCTTCGTCTCTCTTGTTCTCTGATGTATCCCTAGTGCCTAGAACCATGCCTGGTACATAGTAAACTCAAAGTAAACTTGAACGAACTAGCATTAAAGAACAAGGGGGATCTAGATGTACTGATATGGAAGGCCATCAAAGAGATGCTAAGTGAAAAAGCAAGCTGCAAAACAGAATGTACAATATGATCTCTGGCATTTATATATATGTAGACATAAAAAGTTTTATTTCTGAAAAGAGATACAAGCAATTTAACAATGTTTACCCTGAGGAGTGAGGCTAGAGTATTGCAATTGATATTCTGAACTATGTGCATATTTATACCATGTGCATTTAAAAAACAAATTTGATTTTTTTTTAAAAGTCAGTTATATTCACTAGTGAAACTCCAGACTGACATCTAACATGAACAGTAGGGAAACAGTTGAATGAATGATGAGCCATCTGCCATTCAAAATCATGACAAGAGAAAACACTTTGATGAATCTGAAATGACAAAGCAGGATGCAACATCCTTTAAACAGTATGACCTCCATTATGTAACAAATACAGTCACGCAGGACAGAGTGGAAGGAAACACACCAAAATCCAACAATGGCTGTCTCAGGCTGGTACAATTAATTCCAGGTCTCTACTTCTTTCTCAGGCTTAGTGCAGCCTAGAGCCCTGAGGCCAGGCAGTTCCACGCTCGGCTGGGCAGTTCCACACTCAGCCATACACTTCTATGCTCAGCTCTCCTCCCACTCTTCCTTCCTTTACTGCTTTACATTATATTTATGCAGGGACTCTGTTCCCTCTTCAACAGGCCGTATATGATCCAACTGCACCTCCTCCCTCGGGCCCCCACTTACTATTCTAGCTGTACTTGCTGTTGCTAGAACCATGTAGCTCCCACCCTCACTACCTTCAGGTCTCTGTTCAGACGCCATCTTATCAGAGAGGCAGTCCCAGCCCACCCCCACCCGTCCTGCCCCTTACTCTGCTTTACCTTCCTCCACAACGCTTACCACCCGACACACTACATATTATTTATTGACGGACTCTCCTCCCACTAGACTCGAACTCCATGAACACTGGGATTTTTGTCTGTCTTGCTCACTGCTGTATCACCAACACCTAAAACAATGCCTAGAACTTTGTAGATGCCCAATTAGTATTTACTGAGTGAATAAATGAACATAAGACATATCCTGAAAAGGAGGCTGAGGGAGGTTATGGTGGGGACTGGAGACAGGGAGGCAGACATTAATTTGAATATGTATATTTTTAAGTGAAAGACACCTGGCAGTAAATTTCAGCCCCAATATTCAGAAAGCCAACAACGTACCTGTTTATTTACAAACACCAATAACACTGCATCTCTGAGCTCATCTTCTGCTAACATTCTGGTTAGTTCTTCTCGGGCCTCATTGACCCGCTCTCTGTCATTACTGTCTACCACAAAAATCAGACCTGGAAAGTGATCACAAGCACGTTAGTGATCTGACCCTGGAAAGGGCAGCTGTTTATATGTCCCTACAGCCTCTCCCTGCTTACACGTATGGTTTCGCTGAAAGCAATCAATATGGAAGGATATATAATATCTAGAGTTAGGGAGCCTGTTGTACACTCCACTCACCTTTTTCAAAATGATCACAGCCCTTCACCAGTCTAACAGTACCACAAATACATATAGAAAAAATTAGGCTCTTTTTTAATCAATTTTCACACCAGAGACGACAAGGAGATTTCAAAAAACACACACACAAAGTTTAGTACAATAAATAGCATTTTTTTTGGGGGGTGGGGGCAGGAACAGTACCCAAGAACCCTAAACAGTTTTCAAAACTTAAAAGAATTTTACTCCAAATCAGTCTGTTGCTTCCTACAAAGTCTCCACCTCTGTACTTTAAGACAAAGCATAGCAACCAACTCTTTAAGTTTTATTTTAACCATACCCAAGATGTGACCTTGTCCCTTATGTGTTGACATTATGTTTGAATGAGACTTACCCCACACAAATCTCAAGAGAGCCACGAGTCCAGGATCTGTCAAGGGCCTGTTTCTCTAGGCTATGCCTATTCTCACAGTACAAACGGTTCCCATTTAAGCACTTAACAATGTGCCAGGCACTGAGCTTGGAATGGGACACACATTTTCTCTAACCCCCGCTGAACCCACTGAGGCTGGGAGAGGGGCATCCCACACTACAGCATCAGAGAAATCCCAGGAGTGAGAGCTATCTCAAAGAAGGCGTCATCACATGGCACCTGAGTGAAGGTGGCTGAAACATGCCCAGACCTAGTCACTGCTACACTGGTTGGAGGAAGAGGCAAGGCCAAAAGGATTTCCAGAGGAGGGGCGCAAGAAGTGTCCACCACACTACCCAAGTACAGGATGAGGCAGGCTTACTTGGTAACTGTCCACATGACAATATTGACAAAAAAAACTCGGTATTTAGCTGCCAGGCGCCTTCTGTGAGACAAAAATATGAAATGGCTGCCAAAAGAGCTCATTTGAACCTAGCATCAAACTGACTACACTTTTGAATTAGGGGAATTTTTCTAGTTTAAATGGCTGGGAGAACCTCAGAGTCTGAGAGATTACTTTAAGGATAATTACCTGTAAATTTACACAGGAACGTTATGTTATCATTAGTTTAAAAAGGGGGGGAGGGGGAGAGAAGACAGACATATATCCATATCTGCTTGGATCCGTACCAAGAGAGTGACAGTAGCTCTGTTTCAGGATATGGGTGATAATAAGCCTAGTCTATTCTACATCAGTCAGAACCTCCTAGGAATGTTACATGGTCAGTTCTGGACATCACACTCTTAAGACACAGGTAAACGAGGGATTCAAAAGATGAGTAGGATGGCAAAGGAATTAGATACCACACCATATGAAGAATGACTGATATAACTAGGGATATATATGTATCGATGGGGGGGGGGGCACATTAAAAACTCTACTTTTAAGAAACCAACGGTAAGGAAATAAGGTAATGACTTGGGATATTCACACCCATTCATGCACTCGTATAATAGTTGGGCAGCAGGGAGGGATCTTGGTCACACCAGAGGCCAGGATTTTGGATTTGGGCTTCTGGCCATCTCTGTTCATCTCTTTCCTCTCTACAGACCTGATTTTAGATATTCTGAACAAGTTTACAAGAATCCACTGAATTCAAATCCTTCGAAACTAATGCTTCATCTAAAGTACATATAAATCTCAACTAAAAGATTAAATTCATCGGGATAGCCATTTCCTAACCATTCTGAATTAAGAGGAATTAAAGCCCAAGTAGTTTTTCTAGGAAAACAGGGATCACTTTCTAAAAGAAACTTCCCCAGTAAGTGTAAGAGAACCATAAAGCAGAGCACCATGAGCGCTACTTCAGGCATCCATCTTTAGACACATTTAATACAAACAGTTCCAAGGCTACAGACTTGATTATTTTTACCTTGGGTGTTTTGGAAATAATGTCGCCACAAAGGTCTGATTTTGTCCTGGCCACCGACATCCCAGACTGTGAAGCTGATATTTTTATATTCCACTGTCTCCACATTGAAACCTAAAGTGGGAAGATAGAGGAAATGTTTAATTAAGATTTCTCTGGTTGAATAATTCAAAATAATTTCAACTAACATTTGGCTAGTACTTTTAATTCACAAAGGAGCTTGCTAGTCTAAGATCTATATCTTACAAAACAGAATGTGTTAGACAGCTTACTCTCCCATTCATCGTAAGTGTCTCCAACTTTCTCTCCAATCTTCAACCACACACCTCCGCTCTTACTCTCAGAAGCAGACCTTACAGCTTACTTCTAAGCAAACAGAAGCCACCTGATAGAACTGACTTCCACTTCCACCACACAATGTAGACACCTACCTACATCTACACCCAACGCTTTTCTCCCTCCCTCTTGGGACAACAGAAGGGACATCTATCTAATGACAACTCCTTCCACCTATGGACTGGATCCGAGCTACTCACAAATGTCTAGAACCTTTTACTATCTTCAACCTATCTTTCTCGGCATGCTTAAGTCTCTTCCATATTTTAAAAAAAGTCTCTCTTGATTCATATCCTCACCTGCTACCACCCTGTATTTGCCCCTTGTGAGATAATGAATCACCTTACAGAGAGCAATTTGGTCCCTGGCCTCGGTTCCTTTCAATTTTTGAGTAACTGAGGTGCCTTTTTGTTATTGAGGCGTAAACACTAATGAGTAGGGGTTGGCCAAGCCTGGTCAGCTAACCTCATGAAGGGAGAGGGGCATGATTTAATTAATCATGCATATCCAATAAGTCCTCAATCATGACTGTGTAATGAAGCCAATAAAAGGTCTGGAAACGGAAGGTCCAAGAGCTTCTTGCTTGGTGAGACATCAATGCACGTGAAGGGTAGCACAACCCTTAGGACACGGAAGCTCAGTGTTGAGAACCCTCGCTATGCCTCTTCATTTGTATCCTTTTTGGTTATAATAAATCTGTTAAGTATAGTACTTTCTGTAACTTCTGTGAGTTGTTCCAGTAAATTATCAATCCAAAAGGGGCAATGGGAGCCAGTAGGTGAAAGTAAGGGTGTTGTGTGAACTCCCGAGTTTGTGGCTGGCATCTAGAGGGGATGTGGTCAGCAGGTCAGAAGGCTGGGCTGTTGTGTGTACTCCCCAAACCTGCAAATGGCATTGCCTATTTGGCAGCCGGAGGACAATGTCCTTTTAACTTGTGAGCTCTGACTTAGCTCCGGGTGGCTAGGATTAGAGGGAGATAGTGCCACACGGGAGGCTGGTGCCAGAAGATGATTGAGAAGTGGAAAAGTGGAGATTTAATTAATCCTCATATTCTGAAGACTGGATTTAAGCCTATTTTTATCCTTCTCACACCCCATTAAAGTCAAACTTCTCTAAGAAGCTTAGTTACATTTATTTTTTCCCCTACGATTCTGGGCTCACTCATGTAGCTGCACTCAGCTAGTGAGTCAACTGGAATCTGGGTTGGGCCTCTCTCTCCCAGTGGTCTATCATCCTCAAGGAGCATATGGTAGTGACAATGTTTTCCAGAGGACAAACCCCAAGGCAAAAGTGATTATCAAATCTTTGCTTGAATTATATCTGCACATGTCCCAGTGGCCAAAGCAAGTCACGTGGCTAGCTCAGTGTCGCTGTTGGAGGGGTCTGCACAAGGGAGTAGATACTGGGGGCGTGATTCATTGGGGACCCTTAGTTTTGTTTTTTTTTGTGTGCATTAAAACTCTTTTTTTTAATTGTTGTATTTTAAATGAAGTTTACATTTCAAGTTAGCCTCCCATATAAAATTTTATACATACATTGTTATGTGACCCAAATTGCTCACCCTATTCTGCGACAGCACACTCCTCCTTTCCGCTCCTGATTCCCCATGTCCATTCAACCAGCTCCTAACCCTCTCTGCCTTCCCATCTCACCTCTGGACAGAAGCTGCCCCTTTGGTCTCTTGTATCTATTTGACTAACTAAGAGGCACACTCTTCAGGAGTATCACTTCATGCCCCACAGTCCAGTCCAATCCCTGTCTGAAGAGTTGGTGGGGACCCTTAGTTTAACAATCTGCCACAAGATCTACATTCAATTCATACATCAAATATATACTGGACACGTACCACATGCCAGGCAGTTTGCTAGTCCCTGGGGACAGTGGTAAACAAGACAGATATGGCTCCTGTTCTTGTTTACACTGTTGTGAGAAAGAGACAATGATCAAGCAATTACAAATGTGCTGAGAGTTACTAAGAAGTTCAGGTTGCTATGGGATCTTATAACAGGGGAAAACCAGTCCAAGGGGTCAGGAAACGTTTACCATTTTTGTAAAGTGAGACCAAAAGAACGTGCTGGCATTAGCCAGAGAGGGGAGGGGACCAAGGAAAAAGGCAGGAAAGCATTCCACAGAGAGGAAATGACAGCAAAAGAGGTCTAAACACATTGTCTAATGCAAAGTTATGTGGCAAATAGCATGCACACAATTTTACAAAAATATTCACCAAAATCTTAATAGAAGTGTGATTTTTAATTGCTCAATGTTTTTCTGTATGTATGACATTATAGAAGCACATATTATTTTTATAATCAGAGAAAACCAAATAATCATGATATTTTCATTTGGGATTAATTTTTCTTTTTAATTGTAGGTATTAATACTCTCCATCCGGTCTCCTCCTTCTTCAAACATTGCAATCGCTGAAACTACTGCCCGTGCTGGAAATTGAAAAGCAACACTAGGACTTGATCTTTTGGTTCCCGTGTCTAATTCAACATTCAGAAAACTAATGACATGCACTTGCCATCCTGTGCAGGCTATTCTTGCTCAGGAGTTTGGTTCTAGAAGCAGTTCATAAGGCAAAATTAGGTTCTGTCAAACTGCTTTCGCAAATCCCTTAAATAGCCCACAAAACACGGTACCAGTATGCAGTAAGACTAATGCAGCCAGATTTTCCTCCAGCACTGGAACAAATCAATTTCTTCAGTTGGACACCAGCTTAAGTGAAGATTGGCTTGAGCCAGAGTGGATTAAAAAAAAAAAAAAAATCATCCTGAAACTTTAAACACGAGAATCACAGCTGGTGTGGAAAGATGGATGCTTCCACTGAGCGAGGCCAGCTGGAATAGAGACTAACAGAAGCACCTGCAGATTCCCAGCTCCCACCTCAGGCTTATGCTGGGACACACACTGGCTGAGGAATGGAGGGCACAAATGCCCTTACTTTTTTTGTTAATTTTTTTTTAAATTTTATTGTGGTGTAAGTGCCCTGCTGTTTTAATCATTATTATCTCTTTCTTTTTGCCAAGTAGATATGGTTAAATTTGTTTAACCTAAATGTGTTCATATGACTCCCCTGTATACCTAGCAACGTGCTAGAGATGATGGGGGTAGTTAGGAAAGTATATATAACCTGGTTTCTGTCCTCAAAAAATTTACGCTCTGGGGGTGGACAAGATTTTCAAAAGAGAGTATTCAATAATATAAGAAGCATGTAAGAGTATAACACACTAAGTTGTAATCTGGTCTTGCCATAAGTCCATAACATACCTATTGTAGGGATAGTAGTCACGATCTCTCCCAGCTTCAGTTTATACAGGATGGTGGTTTTTCCAGCTGCATCCAACCCCACCATAAGAATCCGCATCTCTTTTTTCCCAAAAAGGCTTTTAAACAGCTTTTCAAAAACGTTCCCCATTGTAACTGAATTCTGTTACCTAAATGAAAAGGTATATCAAGTAATATATACATAAATACAAGTCTCTGTTAAAGGTTGTTCCTAGTAAAAATTTAAGTACAGTTTGGCTAGTAGAGTAGTGAGCCTTGCTTTCAAAGGCAAATTCAACTAAATCTTTTGAGGCCTTCCAGAAAATTCTCTCTTTCACTGCACTAACCAAGTGGGATATGCGGAAGCACAGCCTCAATGCTCAGCATGACTACCACTACGGTGGCAGGCTTTGGACATCTGAAGTATAGAAGCAACGCCACATCAAATATGGCTACACTTCATTCTAAACTCTCTTCAAATGAGAATTTAGGAAGCAGGGAACCAGTTTGTTTTACATAATATGAAGCAAAGTCCTTCAGGCAGGTTGAAGAACAATATCCCTTAGAAATTCAGGAGTTGCCTTTGGCTAGCAAACAATACCAATATTCAGAAAAGAACCTATGAGGTTTCAGAGATAAGGAAATACAGCATTAGGAAACTGTATTGCTAAGAGAGAAATAAAAAAAATAAATAATAACTAGGCAGAGAACTGAGAAGATACCATAGCGTCCAGTATTCTATTGGACTGACCAGCACCTTATTTGCAACTAGTTCTTTCCAGGGCTTTGAACCAGTTCATTTCAGTTCAAACCTCTGCTGAGAATTTGCATTTCCACCCCAGATACACTGATATACTCCTTAAAATGTAGCTTCTGATTCAGTATATCTGGGGTGGAAATACAAATTCTCAGCAGGGGTTTGAACCGGAATGAACCAGTTGGAAGCCCTGGTTTTTTCACCTTTTCATTGAAGTACAGTTTACATACAGATACAAATACACTCGATAACTGTGAAGTTTGATGAATTGTCATGAACCAAACACACTTGTGTAACCATATTAACAGATGATTACCAGCAATCCAGAAGATCTCCATGCGCCCCACCCAGTCACTACTCCTCCCAAAGGGTAAAGCCTATACTGACTTCTAACACTATAAATGTTCAATAGTTTACTTTTCAGTAGACTGCATAGTGGGATATATAAAGGAAGGCAACAGTAAAGTCATAGAAGCTTTACAGAAATTTAGTCTTTTTCCCCCTAACAGATTACACAATTTGAAGTGTGAAGTTCTAGTTAAAAGTAGTACTGTGCCTACACCTCTAACCAGACTCTTGGAAACTACAGACACAGATTCCTCAAAAGACCACGGTTTTCTTTTTAAATTGCAGACCAACGAAAACTTAACTCTTGAGCAGGCAGGGGGAAGACGCAGCAAGGACAGCCAATCTCTCATTCATCCTGATGCTAGTGACCTCAGAAGGGAAGTCACCAAATTCCAGAGGCCTCACTTCTGAAATCAACAGTTTCCCAAAGCAACTAAACATCATGGACTACATCCAAGCACACATCATTCCATCCTACTTAAGCACAGCATCTATCCTGTACATAAGTGAGGGACTGATAAATGCCGGTGACTATTCATAGAAAGTCCATATAGAAGCTATGTAAAAGTCCAGTGTATGGCAGCACTCGGAATCTTGTGGAGCTACCTAACTCGAGGTTCTTTGTTTCCGAGAAGACAAATCTCAGAGATAAGTGAGGAAAACCATAAGGAATATGCTGGGGGAGGGAAGGTACTTCCCACTTAAATGTCACTTGAGGCAAATACTTGTGCCCGATTACCCACCCCGGCCAAGCACACATAGTGCACCTCCTATGTTCTCCCTCTCGCCTTCTGTTTTCTTCCTCTTCCTACTAATCTGCAACAGGCGCCGCGGTCTCACATCCCTCTGCCGCTGCGGACCACTAGACCTTCACGGCACGGGCACCCTTTCTGCATACAAGCACCAAATGTCCATCAATAAGAAACAGCGGCGAGACCTCAACGGCACGAAGGAGAGCGGGTGGCCAAGGTGAGCGTATGCCACGGACACACGCGCCGGGGTCCCCGGGGAAGGTCTCCGAAGGCCCTTTCTGCCGGGGCCTCAGGAGAGCGGCGAGGCTTCCCGCGGAACCTGCCAAGTCTCTTTCGGTTCTCCGCAGCACCGGCCCTAGAGAGGGCAGAGAACGGACATTGGAGTCCAACCCCCTTCCGCAGGCACCCGCTGACGGGGCGGAAATCCAGCCAGATCCTAAACACCACCGCCCCTTCTCTCCAGCCTGTAACTCACCTGTCCCCTCTCTGAGCACCGATACATTCACCGCTCTCTTTAGGATTTCGGCTCTCCTCAGGAAAATGGCGACGGGCATGAAGGCGGGAACAGCAACCAACCAGTCGCCCACCGCCCCCTAGAGCTTTTGTTCCAATGAGCTTGAAGGTCCGTGAGTGACGACAAATTCTGGCCAATGATAAGGACAATAAGGTAAGGGGTGGAGAAAGGCCCGCCCCTCGCGACCTAGGCGACGGCACGAAGCTCTGGAAATGCCGGGTCTATCTTCCAATGACAGCTCATCGCGTCTCGGCGAACCACGCCTATGTGCCCCGCCCTAAGACCAAGCACGACCAATCAGAAAAGTAAATGATTTTCGTATTGCTCCGCCAATCAACTAGGATAAATCCCAAGGATTGACCTAATCTCCGGAGCATTGGGACCAATCGGATGAGGCATGTGGGCGGGGCCAAATTCATATGTTATTTAAGGAAATTTGCCGCCTTGCAGCTAAAAGTAGAAACTAGTTTGCGGCTGTGTTCTGGGTAGGAGACTTTCAGACACCGGGAGCGAAATTAGGCGTAAGGAAGGTTTCCTCTTCAGTCTGAAAACAGATTCCCGCTCTGCCTCTGAGCAGATTTTCAACAGTTGGGGAAAATACTAGCCACCTGCACTTTTCCTTAAGAGGTCGCAGAACCACAGTCCCCACTTCCTGGGAAGCGCTCTCAAAAAAGCCTAAACTCTAACTTAGCTTAAAAGGTTACAAATGCCTGTAAATAGAACATGACTGAGATAATATGAATAACTAACGTCTATTGACTCCATAAGGGAGCCCTGGTGGTGCAGTGGTTAAGCATTTGGCTGCCAACCAGAAGGTTGGCAGTTCAAATCCACCAGTCTGCTCCTTGGAAACTCTATGGGGCAGTTCTATTCTGTCCTATAGGGTCGCTTTAAGTCACGTCAACGGCAATAGGTATTGACCCCATAATCTGTGCCAGGAACTGTATTAAGGACTTTAACTGCATGATCATAAGGCCCCTTAAATTAGAAACTATTTTTGTCTTCCATTTTACAAAGACTAGTGGCCTGGCAGGGATTAAGTAGTACCTGGGTGGTGCAAACGTTTCAAGCTCGGCTGTTAACGAAAATATTGGCGGCTGGAGTCCGCCCAGAGGTGCCTCAGAAAAAGGCCTGACAACCTACTTCCAAAAAATCAGTCATTAAAAACCCTATGTTTGCCTTCATAAACAATTGCCTCCTTTGCCATGAGACAAGAAGAACTGGATGGTGCCCGGCTACCATTACTGAACATTTTGATCAAAGACTCTATAGAAGAATCCTGATAAAAAGGGGGGAAATGTAGAACAGAACTTCAAATGCTCATGGACTCCAGTCTTTCTGGATGAACCCCCGAAACTATTGTCCTGAGATAATCTTTAAACCTTAAACTAAAATTAACCCCTGAAGTTTTCTTAAAATCAAACAATGGTATAGCTTAACTAGTAAAAAAATGTCTGCCTTGAGCATTATGTTGTTTTAAGAAATACCTATGTGGAGTCAAAGTGACAACAGCAACTCAAAAAATTACATAGGAACCTTAGGGGGCAGTAAGTTTATGTAAATGGGGGAAGAACAACTCAGAAAAGGAGGGTAAGAAAGGTGGCACAACTGGAAGAATGTAATCAATGTCACTGAATTGTACAAGTAGAAATGGTTCAATCAGTGTATGTTTTGCTGTATATTCTCAACAACAAAAGAAATAAAAAAGAAAACCCTGTGGAGCACAGTTCTACTCTGAGACACATGGGGTCACCATGAGTAGGAATTGACTTGACAGCAAGTGGTTAGCAGAGAATAAAGCCTGGTCAAGTCTAACACCTCAATTTTTTAACCAGATACTTCCTCTTCTGGTTAAAGTGGTTGTATATGTGATGATATATATGAGTGTTTTTTCTACATGACTTTTAGAAAATTAAAATACATATTTTTCTGATTGTATAAAAACATTTTACATAGTCATTTTTTAAAGTACATGGGAAAAAAGGCAAGCCCTCTCTCCCGCTAAAGGGAGAGGGAGAGAGAGAGAGAAGAAAATGAAAAAAGAAAGAAAAAGGAAAAGTCACCCAATATCCCACCATCCAGAGGCAATCACTGTTACTGTTTTGTTTTATTTCTTCCCAGTCATTTTTCTATGCATTTTTTATGCATTTTTTACATAGTTCAGATTATGCATACATAGAATTTTGTCTTACCTTTCCCTCTTAACACTTTAATTGGAGCATTTTCCAGGTTTTTATTTTTCTTAAACACCATTTTTGATAGCTGTATGATATTCCGTTATATGGACATCCCTTAATTTATGTAATCATTCTCATGTAGTTTGACTTCTAGATTGTTTCTAAGTTTTTTCTATTATGAATAATATTTCAGTGAACATCTTTTTTGTTTGTTTGTTTTCCTGCGTTTGTTAACTATTTCCTTAGGAAAGCATTCCAAAAGTAGAATCACTGGTTCATAACATGAAAATGTTTAAGGCTCTCGGTATATACGGTATTACATTGCCAAATTGTTTTCCAAGTAGATTCTACAGATTTATGGTCCCATCAACCAAGTGAAGGCTGTCCTTACTTTATCATAATCTTAGCATTTAGTAAGTTTTTTTTTTTTTAAGTGGTATTCAAATCTCTTTTCTTCTTCCTACATTGTACATCTGAATGTTAGGCCTTCATTTTAACTAATCACAATTGCACATTATTAATTAAATCTGACATTTCACGTCATCATACTTTCATCTAAAACCAATGAGAACTCATTTAGAATGTAAGCTACAAGTAAGTTAGAGCAAGATAAAAAAGTTTTTTAAAAAAGTGGGTATTCAGCCATAAAGAGAAATGAAGTTCTGATACATGGCTACAACATGGCTGAGCTTTGAAAACACTATGTTGAGTGAAGTAAGTCAGACACAAAAAGACAAATACTGTATGATCCCACTTACATGGACTATCTAGAATAGGCAAATGTATAGAGATAAAAGTTTTTTTAGTAGTTACTAGGGGCTGGGGGCAGAGGAGAATGAGGGGTTATTGCTTAATGGGTGCTGAGTTTCTTCTGTTTGAGGTGATGAAAACCTTTTAGAAACAGAGAGTGGTGATGGTTGCATAACAGGTTGTTATTTCAGGTGCTGTCATGTAATTAATGCCACTGAATTGTACAATTAGAAACTGTTAAAAGGACAAATTTTTCTTATGTACATTTTACTACACAATCCCATCTTGTGAATACAATCACTAATGAATTTTTTAAGTGAGTTTTTGGATTTTTTGCTAATTTAATAAGCAAAAAAAGTATCTTATGTTGGTTTCATTTTCAGTTTTTGGATTACTTGTGATATTAATTTTTTCCAAATGTTTACTAGTATTTTTGTTTCATCTGCTACAAATTTTCTTGTGTGGCAATTATCACGTCCTTATGCAGAATTGCAAGGCAAAGATGTAAAGTTATTTTGCCAGCAATTAAGAAAGGTTTGTTTGAATGGAGTCATCATAACCTGAAAAAAAGGATGAAATAGCAAAGATAAGATTTTTACCTTCCATGATTTGTGACTACAGAAGGAATGTTGGAGCTGATAATAGTGAGACTTTGTCCCTCCACCCCTCACAACATGAGAATGTGCATTATTTTCCCTAACAATAAAGTGTTCCCAAATAATAATAAATGCCTGTGAATAACACAAAGTCACCTCCCACACAGCACTAAGATTCGAGGGACAATCACTATATGATTACAATCATAAACACGCACACACATTATGTTTTATAATGATATGCACAGGAAATGGAAGAAGGGGGAAAGGCTAGAAGAAAATAGACCTAATTTACTAGTGATCATACTTACTTGGAGCCCTGGTGGTATAGTGGTTAAGTGTTATAGCTGCTAACTGTAAAGGTTGACAGTTCAAATCTACCAGCTGCTCCTTAGAAACCCCATGGGGCAGTTCTACTCTGTCCTATAGGGTTGCTATGAGTCAGAATTGGCTCCACAGCAATGGGATTCTGGGTTTGTATTCATGAGGTGGGATTGTGGGTTTTTTTGTTTTTGTTTTTTAATGTGATAGAAAATGGTGTGCTAATTTTATAATAAGTCCCTAAGTGGCACAAAAGGTTTGTGCTCAACTGCTAACCTAAAGGTTGGCAGTGCAAACTCACCCAAGCCTGTCGATCTGCTATGGAGCAGTTTCACTCTGCAGCACAATTGGAATCTACTCGACCGCAGTTAACAAAAACAACTGTTTTATAATGGAAAACTCAACTTATTTAAAAAGAAAAAATCCAGCCAATTAGGAAAGAGGTTTAGTTGAAATCATGAGGCAATAGCTGTTCAGGGGAAGTTTATCAAGCTCAAATGGTGGTGACTCAATAAACATAAATTGCTGCTGGTAACACTTAGTACTCCTTTTTTTCTTTTCTTAAAGAAAACATTCCTTATCTATATAATGTCATTTGTACAGCATGGAAAGTTCAAAATGCTCTTGGGAGAAGCAGAGATACAATTTCACCCTGAAGTATCTCTTTTTCAGAGAAAGCTCCCGTATCTCTGGGTTAGACTTTAAAAGTGGGTAATGACGTTATAAGTATTAATTATAGTAATGATAAGATTGGTAGTAGTAATCAGTATTTATTGTGTGACTCCTGGGTCAGGTACTTTGTGATGATTAGCTGATCTAATTCTCACGTGCAAACACTGAGGTTTAGAGAGTTTAAATGTCACACAGTAGATCCAGACCACCTTCCCCCAAGTATCACTAATTTTCCTATTCTGGTCAAACGTTTACTCAAGGGATGTCTTCTCCTTCACTTGGAAAGCCCTACTGTACATGTTCCTTGCCCTAAAAACAGCCCACTCTCAGGAGAAACCCTAAAACACATCTTCAGTCTATTTCTCTCAGGAGCACTCCAGAGAACCATCACAAGCAGCCAATATAACCATTTCTAATTAGCTCTGGTGTGTGGGCCTCTAGTGTCTTTAAGGTTCTAGGCAACTCAGCCCTCCCAGGAGACTCTGACTTCCTTTTCTCAAGATGCATAAAAGCTCATCAGACCAAGACCTGAATAACCCCTTTTTAAAGAGATGCAGGCAGCTCTCTGGACCCGCGACGTTAATATGCAGAGTTAGGCCGCCTGGCAAGTGCATTGGGGCTTGTACTAACGGATCGCCTGGTTTCCATAGCAACATTCATTCCCTTCCATGGAGGAGTCTATCATCTCTTCTGCCCACTCAGACTTTCCAGAATGAATTGATTTTCGTGACTATAGGTGTTTGTCCTTGAACCTCCAAAGGAAAAAAACATTCATCAAAACCAGACTGCAGCTAGAATGCTGCATTTCATCAGCTGGTCTGCCTTTTTAAAATTCCGTCACCTTTCTCCATTTTGCTCTGTTCTTTAGCCTTATCCATCATTTTCGGAAATAGGCTTCTCTGACAGAAAACAAACAGATGGCAACTCCGTCATCTTAAAACTGGCTGTGATGGGGTTGCAATAATAAGTATTCAGCAAGGCCCCCTGACAGCCTACGCTTACACTGTATGTGTGGCTGAGCTGTGGGCGAGGATTGGAGGAGCAAGAATAAGGATCCCTGGGCACATGTACCACGTGTCACAATCTCTGCAATTTCACTGTTAGAGATTTGGCATTGCTCTCACCAGCAATGTTCTTTTTAAATTGCATATACGCCTGGGAGGAGTAACACATGAAATCACTAATGCTGGAAGAATTTGGAAAAGAGAGGAAGTGATGCAGAGGGTAGGGTATAAAAGAACTCTGAAGCCCACCTTTGCTTCATGATGGTGCCTTCTGCCAGAGGACCGTCGGGGTCCTTGTCACACACACACACACACAAGCTGCTGCAGGATGCCCTCTGACACTTACAAGGCAGTGTCAAGTCACTGAACAATACTATTCCCTGAAACACCTGCATGCAATCCTGCAGGTAGACCTTTGAAACCCATACCTTGAAGAGACTAGAAACTCCTCTGTCCCCAGCAGCATTTGTTTAATCCTACAGTTTCCACAGACTCCAGGGAGTTTTCCTTCAGTTAATGTGAACATCACCAAAATGTCATGTTGCTTTGTTACATACACTGGGTTACAGTGAATCAGTTCACTGTTATGTTCTTTAATACTGCCCTCACTCCTCAAAACGCAGAAAAAAATGTCTTTTTCCCTAGTGAAATTCTATTAACACAACTGTTACAATCAAAACGTCTATGTAACCAAGAAGTTATTCAGCTCCATTCCCAGTGAGCACTTATTAAGTGATGTTTAGTGGGACATAATCTGAGCATAAAATTATATCTGTGCCATGTCCTCATGTCTTTGGATCAAGCCTCCAACTATAGAAGTCGGTTAGCTGTCAGGAACAACAGGTGATACTAAGTTTCACTATGTTAAAGGCTGGAATCACCTCCATGTCACTGACTGGGTGATATAGGAAACTGGGTCACACAATGGTTGTGTTCAGCAAGAGCTGACCCTGTAAAGCCCCCTGCCTCACTGTTCCTTGAGTCCTGCTTTCTACATCTCATCATCTTTGTTACTCAGTACCCCTTTCCTTTTTGACCCTACCCTTCAGCCCACTGCATCTGCCCCCCCCCCAAAAAAAAAGCCATTCAACTCTTAGAAAATGACGTCATTTACATTTCAGGATGAATTTAAACCATTCTGTTAATTGTCTAACCTATTTTCTCACCGTAAAAACCAAAAAAACCCAAACTCATTGCCATTGAGTTGATTCTGACTCACAGTGACCCTATAGGACAAAGTAAAACTGCCCCATAAGGTTTCCAAGGAGAAGTTGCTTGATTTGAACTGCTGACCTTTTGGTTAGCAGCCGTAGCTCTTAACCACTGCACCACCAGGGCCCCCACTGTAAAAGGAAAGCTTATTAAAAGGATTTCAAGGATCACTGAATAGCTAGGGGAAGTATTTTTTGAAGTAGGGAAGTATGGTGATTAACTCAAAGAAATGAAGACAGAAAGGGGCAACCAGATTTTGCAGAAGACAGAAACCATGTAAACTCCAGGAATCTAGATAACTAGTAGATGGTCTCTTAAGGTGTCACCATTGGGGTAAATCAGCTCTAACCATTTTCTTTTTTCTTTTTCCTCAGGATAGTCAAGATTGCAGTCGCTTGGGAGAGAGCTATTGACTGAGCCTGGGTTCTGTGCTCACATCTGGGTCAGGGGAGGACAGAGTATCTTCTTGTCTGACAACCTTTCTAAGGCTGCATGCACCAGAAGGGGGAATAAATTTGGGGTGGCAAAAGCATTTGTTGTCTATTGACTCTCAACGCACGGATTGCTCAGGTGATGCAGAATCATCTCCACTCACTCAGTTTCTAAGATGACCTTGAATATCAGAGCAAGGCACAGATGGTATGTACAGTCATGTGGACCATCTGGAGCAATGTCTCAGAATCCTTCTCCTCCAGATGGGTGCTAAGCATGTGAAGGACAGGGGCTACGTCTGCTTGTGATTTCTTTGGTAGACTCTTCAGGGCTGTACACACAGTTCTATTTTATTTATACCATTCATGGGAGGATGTAAAGGATTGCTTATCATGGATAAGTAGGGACATAGGCTGACACACGAGGAAGCAAGAGGAGGCCTCTCCAGTAGGCATATTTTCCAAGATGATAAACATTTTTCCTTGGTGGGGAGATGGAAGACATTTCCGCTTGCAACCTAACTTACTTAGAAAAACAAGACAGACAAACTAGTAGTATAAATAAATGTATTTTCATTATTCTCTAGCCTTGAAAATAATGCCAAATCATTGGACTGAGAGCCAATGTCATCTTCTGAATCCTGTAATTATGTGCACAAAATCTCTTCGATTTATAGATTTAAAGGATTGAAAAATGTGAGCCATGAAAACTCATCTAATTATACCTCTAACTTTACAAATAAGAAAACTGAGTTCAGAGAGGTGAAGGGACACAGGTGAAGGGACTGGCAGAGCAAGGACAAGGATAAGATCCTAAGCGTCCTCCTGGCTCCCAAATCCATTCTAACAGCTGTTTTTATAGCTTTTTCAAGTTAATAGATCAAAAGTCAGCAAGTTCCCTATCTTTTCTGGTAACCTCTCTGATCCACCCATGATTTAGTTAACAGCTGATTTGTCCAGCAAAGCACTCTGGTTCTCAGGTTCAGTGTGAAAGTTTATGAAACTGGCATAAATTTTTTCTTCTGTCACTGGCCCATCTTCTGGTCACTTTCTGATTTTATTTGTTCTCAATTTTAAATTGCTAAGCATGCCCAGCTCTTTTGATTCTTACCTTCCTTTCCTCATGTTGAAAAAATCCATTTTTAAAAATTAACTGAGAAACAAAAGATAACAAATCCTACGAGTCCCTATTGTCTTGTGTAAATATGAAGAGAAATATAAAAGGGGCAATAAAATCATCAGAGAAGCCCATTTGGCAGAACTTCCCTTCTAGAAGGGTGCTTGAAGTTAGCTATCCTGAGATTCCAGTAAGGAGATGGTATGGTAGAAAGAAACAACAGAGGAAAAAAGAGCTGAATGAAGGGCATCTTTTATTCAAATTACACCATGTTCAACCAAGTCCACTGTCTAAATGGTGGAACATATTCCACCAAGGTCATTGTCTAGACTGAAACAACACTGGAAAACGAAAAAAGATTATTAAAGATACAAATTATCTTTATAAACACAGACAACTATAGCATATATTTAATAATACATAAAATTTAAAAATATATTTTAAAAAAACCATAAAAATGAGAATTCACTTTCAAATTTGAAAATACAGACTTGAGTTTTCCTGGCCACACACAGGTAGATGTAAATGCCAACTTTTACAGTTTTCCTGGAGGTAGGAAAACACGCCTACCAAAAAAAAAAAAAAAAAAAAACCCCAAGCCCACCGCCGTCGAGTAGATTCCGACTCATAGCGACCCTATAGGACAGAGTAGAACTGCCCCACAGAGTTTCCAAAGAGCACCTGGTGGATTAAAACTGCTGCCCTTTTGGTTAGCAGCCGTAGCTCCTAACCACTCAGCCACCAGGGTTTCCTGAATTCTTGTAGAATTTGAATTCAGAACTATCTTCCTTGGGGGAAAGGCCAATAACCGCTGCTGGGTGCTCTTATGTACATTATCACATTTAAGTGCTTCTGGAAGCATAAAGCTAAATGGTCATGAAAAGGCGAACAGCAACTGGCAAAGAGATAAGCAGGGGCTAAGCGATTAAAAGCATCAAAGGCCTTGCTACAAATCCCAGAGCACAAAGAGCCCTTGAGAAAGTCACTGGTCGTCATGTATTCTTTAGAAATACAAAGCCACAGCACCGACCGACACAAGAACCTTCCATTCAAAATGGCGCCGGGGCTCCACTTCTCTCGCTCCTCCCCCGCCTCCGCCCGCCCCTCGCGTCTGCCGAGTGGGGGCCCCGGGGACGCGACCCGGAGCGCGCGCGGTCTCACGGCGGCTGCGCGGCTGCGCGAGGACGGGCGGCGGTCGCGCGCTCGGTGGGGGACGGTCGCGCGCGCGCGCGCGGTTGGGGCGGGCTCTCCCGAGCGCTGAGCTGCAGTTGCGGAGCCGGACGTGTTGGTGAAGATGGCGGGCCGGGTGAGTGCCGGCCGGAGCCGCGGCTCGAGGCGGGGGCTCTGGGCTCGCGGTCACTCCGAGATCGAGACTTCGCTTTATAGGGAACCGGAAATAAGTCTGAGCAAATGGGGCATTCGATGAAGCGAGAGGCCAGAGAAGGGCTTGAGGGGAAGAATGGGGAGCGGTCGCAGGGGATTAACTCTCCTTAGAAACTCTATCCCCTTTGGGAAGCTCGAGTGGAGGTGACCCCCCCCCTCACCCCTCGAGTCTCCTGTATCTCTCTTAATTCTCAGTTTCTATCCCTAGGGGCTTGTTTCCCTCGTCCCTCACGGCAGCTGCAGGGCTGTGGCGGTTCCAGCCCGGTCTCACGGACTCGGGGGGGTTTCTCCGCACCCCTTGCGAGGACTCGTTAGATGGAGCCGCTGGAATAGCTTTAGAGAGTTGTCTGCTGCGGCCGGGCGAGGGGCTTAGGAAGAGTCATTAGGAACCCGTTTCTGGTTCTTCACAAATGAAGGGGCTTGTGAAAGGAGGAGGGGGTGCAAATGAATGAGTGTTAAACCCCGGCCATCTGGGACCTGTCACTGGCGGGTCAGGCAGGAATGGATTCAGCTTGAGGTGGGGATGGATTTGGGGTGTCTGTCGTGTTTTGTTTTTCTAAATGACAGTCGCTTCCAGTGCAGCAGAATATGCTGTAGTTTCAGGGTTTTAAATTTTACTTCCTCCTTTAGCTTCTAGGATCACCACGTAGGATGGGTTTGGCGAGTGGAGATAGGGCTGATTCTGCGCTGTACTGCGGTGTCCGCTGGGCTAAAAGCTCACTGAGGGATGAATTCTGCCAGAGATTATACTGGCCATAAACCTGGGGACATTAACTGCGTCATTAGGGGCTAAAGTATGTGCTTGATTCATTTATTTATGCCAGAATATTTGAATAAGTTTGCATAGATTAATGCATACATGCAAATGCCTTTAGTTTATGCATACATGCAGATGCCCTATCTAAAGGGAATTGCAGATCATGAAATTCTAGAGTCAGAAGAGACTTTAAAGGTCATTTAGTTTGACAGTTTTCTCGTCCTTTTCACCATAACCTCCCCTTTTATCCAGGAGCCCCGGTGGCACAATGGTTAAGCACTCAGCTGCTAACCAAAAGGTCGGAGGTACAAACCCACCAGCCACTCCAAATGAGAAAGATGTGGCAGTCTGCATCCCTAAAGATTTACAGCCTTGGAAACCTTATGGGGCAGTTCTTCTCTGTCCTGTAGGGTCACTATGAGTCCGAATCGACTCTTGACAGCAGTGGCTTTTGTTTTGTTTGATGAACCTCTTCTGTATATTCACCTCCTCCTTCTAACATACTCAAGCTTCTCCTCTCTTAAAACAAATCCTCCAGCAACCCCCACAGCTATCACCTCTTCCCTTCCATAGCCAGACATCTTGATAGAGTTATCTATATTGTCTCCCATTTGCTTACCACCCACTCACCCCTCAACCCACTGCAGTCTGATTTCTTGCCCTATCATCCCACTGAAATGTGCCCCTAAATTTAACTGACATTTGTCCGTCCTTATAGTTGATGTCTCAGCAACGTTTGACATTGTTGACCATGACCTCCTTCATGGAAAATGCTCTTCTGATGGCTTCTGTGAGGCCTTGCGCCTGTTTTTAGTCATACCTCTCTTTTGCTGACTCACCGTCCTCTACCCTGTTATTTTGGTGGTATTCCTCAAGGCGCTCTTCTCACTCCATTTTCTCAAGCAATCTCTTCCAAGCCCACAGCTTCAACTGCTATCTATATGCCAGTGATGCCCAATATTTTACCCCCAGTCTGGAACTACGTAAGTTCCAGATCATTATGTCAAATGCTTATTTAAAACTAAGGCCCCTCAAACTCAACTTGTTCAAACCTGAACCCGTCATCTTAACCTAGCTAAACTAGTAGTTTTCCTGTGTATCCTATCTCAGTGGAATGGTACCACCATCAGTCCAATTATATAGATTGAAAACCTGAAAGGGTGTGGGACATCATCCTTTTTACCTTTTCTCTCTTACCACATCCCCTGCCCCTCTGCTTGCCAGCAAAATTCATCACTGAGCTGTGGCCTCCCCCCCCCCCCCAACCAAAAAACAAAATAAAACATATAAAGGCCAGAGAATCTGGCTTGGGGCATTGCTGCCTTGAACTTTACTCAAATCACCCATTGGACTGTCACATGAGTCCTGTCATCTTAACCTCCTAAAAATCACTTCATTCTGTCCACTTCTCTACATTATCATTTCTACCTCCTTTGCGCAAACTACTAGCATTTCTGGTCTGGACTACTTGAGGAGGCGCTTAAGTGGTCTCCAACAGCATTCTGGGCCACCTCTAATTTATTCTCCACATTGCAGTCAGATGGATCTTTTTAAAATCCAAATTTGACTGTTCCCCGCCCTGTCCCATTGCTGCTTAAACCCCTCCCTCAGTAGCAGCCCATTGCTTTTGGGAGAAGATCAGTCCTTAATGAGACTTTGAAGGATCTGTTCCTGCTTCTCTCCACTTAACCGCCTTACTCTCTGCACCCTGGTTGTATAAGCTGTTCAATCCCTTGAGTCTGCAGTATTCTCTCTTATCACACAAGGCTTTGCAGGTGCTGTTTTCTTTTTGTGTACTGCTCTTCCCTCACCCATTTAACTCCTACTCAGCTCACTCAGCTACTTACGGGAAGCCTGTTCTAATCCCACGCTGTTAAATCAGGATCCTTTGTTATGTGCTCTTGAAGACCTGTGTTCCCTTCCTTGAGAGACTTTTGTCATTTTAAATTTAGTAGTGTGTGTGATATTTACCTCCACAGCTAGATTTTATCTTCCATGAAAAGCAGAGACCATGTTAGTTCTTTACTTAATATTATCATCTGTGCTTTGCATACTGCCTGGAACCTAGCGCTCAATAAATTTTTGTTGAAAATGAATCTAATCTCTGAATACCCTAGTGATAGAGGATGAATGCATCACCATAAAGCCAGCCCATTCTAGTGTCAGCTCTGTTAGAAGGGTATTTTTTTTTTTCTTTCAGTTTACCTTAGAGGGGCAGTGGTGGTTCAGTGGTAGAATTCTTACCTCCCATACAGGTTCGATCCCATTGTACATGGGGTTGCCATTAGTTGGGGGCCAACTCGATAGCAGCCAACAACAACAGATTTACCTTACCTACAGCTTTTTGGAAATTGAGGTCAAGGTTTAATTTTCTGAAACTACCTTCTACCTTTTGGAAAATCTGAACAACTTTGGCCCATCTCTGGTCATCTATCATTTCTTCTGATAGCCTTAATTTTCTGACGACTACTGATACTCAGCAAATAGAGTTAGCCTGGTTGCAATGCCCTTAAAAATAGGTTCTGTGTTTCCTTTCTGTGGGAGAAAATTTATTTTGAATTAATATTGCTTTTAATTAATTTTGACATTCTGTTGTACATAGCGTCTCTATGAGTTGGAACTGACTCTACAGCACCTAATTGCGAACAATACTGTCATCTTGTAAACGGTATTGTGTTCACTATGTAATTGAAGATTTTCTTTGTTGTGTCACTGATGTTACCATTGATGGCATTAGTAAACTGTATCTTGTCCTTTGCTTTTTCTGGCCGATAAAGAAAGCATCATGTTTAATTCATCTGGGAAATTGGCTGAAGAATAAAATGTGTGATGTTATTCAGTATACAGCATTCAGGTCATCAGAGCCTGATTAATCCCTAAAACGCCTTGCAGTCCCTAACCAGAAAAGTAAAAATTTAAAAGAAAATAATTTTTGTCCTTATTTTTAAGTGTATTTACTGTATGAGAAAAAATATGGAATGGTAAATTGGATACATTTGATAATAAAATGATCAGTTGATTTGAACTTATCTGGTTCCCTGTGGCCTTTCAATTTTAGTTAATATGTTTTCTCAGCTGTTTGTTTGTTTTATTTTTGCTAGTAATAAACTACATCCTAAAGTCGTAGTCTTTGTTACTTACACTGAAATACAGGCCCTTACTTATAAACGAACTCCACGTACAAATGGCTACCACTGCCCCAGGCCTCCATGTCCTCTTTCAGAGCCCTCTTGCTACAGCTGCTCAGGAATCCTGGAATCAGAGGAAAGGAATCTGTGAAATGTAGCAGTAATAGTTTAGGATAGCAGACTCTGGGTACTCCTCTGTTTGGTGTTGCTTTCTAGGCCCCTATCCTACCACCGGAGCCCTGGTGGTGCACTGGTTAAGAACTATGGCTGCTGACCAAAAGGTCAGCAGTTTGAATCCACCAGCTGTTCTTTGGAAATTCTATGGGACAGTTCTACTCTGTCCTGTAGGCTCATTATGAGTCAGAATCGACTCGATGGCAGTGGGTTTGGATCCTAACACTGCTGGAGCCTTGGTGGTGTAGTAATTAAGAGCTCAGCTGCTAACCAAATGTTCGGCAGTTCGAATCCACTAGCCGCTCCTTGGAAACCCTATGGGACAGTTCTACTCTGTCGTATGGTGTCGCTATGAGTCAGAATCGACTTGATGGCAACAGATTTGGTTTTTTTTTTTTTTTTTATTTTACCACCACTACCCCACTTCCAGAAAAAGAGAAGAAAAGAGTGAAAAATCTTCACGCTGCCTGAAATTTTTTGCACTTTATCGTGTTAAATTGCCAGAATTCTCACTGAAGAGTCAGCAGTCCCTTTCTGAAAGTATAAATATATTAACGCAAATGAAACCAGTGGATTGCTTTCTTCCTAAATCCTAACACATAGTTGAGGTACCCTGTTGTGAAGAAATGGGAGTATGATGATGTTAAGTTGGAACCTATGGAAAAATATGGCTTTGGTTATAGAAACAGTGCTGGAGATCGCATGACAGAATTTTGCAAGACCAACGACTTCTTCACTGCAAATACCTTTTTTCAACAACATAAACAGTGAGTATACACGTGGACCTTGCCAGATGGAACGCCCCGGAATCAAGTCAACTACATCTGTAGAAAGACATGATGGAAAAGCTCAATATCATCGGTCAGAACAAGGCCAAGGGCCAACTGCGGAACAGACCATCAGCTGCTCATATGGAAGTTCAAGTTCAAGTTGAAAAAAATTAGAACAAGTCCACTAGAGCCAAAGAATGACCTTGAGTATATCCCACCTGAATTTAGAGACCATCTCAAGAATAGATTTGACGCATTGAACACTAATGACCAAACCAGACGAGTTGTAGAATGACATCAAGGACATCATACATGAAGAAAGCAAGAGGTCATTAAAAGACAGGAAAGAAAGAAAAGACTGAAATAGAAGAGACTCTGAAACTTTGCTCTTGAACACGGAATAGCTAAAGCAAATGGAAGAAATGGTGAAATAAAAGAGCTGAACGGAAGATTTCAAAGGGCTGCTTGAGAAGACAAAGTATTATAATGACATGTGCAACGACCTGGAATTAGAAAACCAGAGGGGAAGAACATGTGCAACATTTCTCAAGCTGAAAGAATTGGAGAAAAAATTCAAGCCTCGAGTTGCAATATTGAAGGATTCTACAGGGAAAATGTTAAATGACGCAGGAAGCATAAAAAGGAAGGTGGAAAGAATACACAGAGTTACTATACCAAAAAGAGTTGGTCAGTGTTCAGCCATTTCAAGAGGTAGCATGTGATCAAGAACCAATGGTAATGAAGGAAAAAAATCCAAGCTGCACTGAAGGCATTGGTGAAAAACAAGGCTCCAGGAACTGACAAAATACGAATTGAAATGTTTAGACAAATGGATGCAGCACTGGAAGCGCTCACTCGTCTATGCCAAGAAATTTGGAAGACAGCTGCCTAGCCAACTGACTGGAAGATATCCATATTTGTACTCATTCCAAAGAAAGGTGATCCAGCAGAATGTGGAAATTATCGAACAATATCATTAATGTCACAAGCAAGTAAATTTTTGCTGAAGATAATTCAAAACCAGTTGCAGCAGTACATCGACAGAGAGTTGCCAGAAATTCAAGCCAGATTCTGAAGAGGATGTGGAACAAGGGATATCCATTGCTAATGTCAGATGGATCTTGGCTGAAAGCAGAGAATACCAGAAAGATGTTTACTTGTGTTTTATTGACTGTGCAAAGGCATTCTTTTGTGTAGATCATAACAAATTATGGATAACATTGCAAAGAATGGGAATTCCAGAACACTTAATTGTGCTTATGAGGAACCTGTACGCAGACCAAGAGGCAGTCATTTGAACAATACAAGGGGATACTATGTGGTTTAAAGTTGGGAAAGTTGTGCGTCAGGGTTGTATCCTTTCACCATACTTATTCAGTCCATGTGCTCAGCAGATAATCTGAGAAGCTGGAGTATATGAAGAAGAAGGTGGCATCAGGATTGGAGGAAGACTCATTAACAACCTGCGATATGCAGATGACACAGCCTTGCTTGTTGAAAGCGAAGAGGACTTGAAGCACTTATTGATAAAGATCAAAGACTACAGCCTTCAGTATGAATTACACTTCAGCATAAAACAGAAATCCTCACAACTGGACCAATAAGCAACATCGTGATGACTGACTGACTAATGCTGTCGAATCAATTCTGACTCATAGCGACCCTGTAGGACAGAGTAGGACTGACCTATAGGGTTTCCAAGGAGCGGCTGGTGGATTTAAACTGCTAGCGTTTTGATTTGCAGCTGAACACTTAACCACTGTGCCACCAGGGCTCCAGCATCATGATAAACAGAGAAAATAATTGAAATTGTAAAGGATTTCATTTTACTTGGACCCACAATCAACGCCCATGGAAGCAGCGGTGAAGAAATCAGATGACGCATTGCAATGGGCAAGTCTACTGCAGAAGACCTCTTTAAAGTTTTAAAAAGAAAAGATGTCACCTTGAGGACTAAGGTGCCTTTGAATTATGGTGTTGGCAAAGAATATTGAATATACCATGGAGTGCCAGAAGAAGGAACAAATCTGTCTTGGAACAAGTACAACCAGAATGCTCCTCAGAAGCAAGGATGGCGAGACTTTGTCTCACATACTTTGGACTTGTTAACAGGAGGGACCAGTCCCTGAAGGAGGACATCATGCTTGGTAAAGTAGAGGGTCAGCAAAAAAGAATATGACCCTCAATGAGATGGATTGACACAGTGGCTGTAACAATGGGCTCGAGCATAACAACGATTGTGAGGATGGTGCAAGACCAGGCAGTGTTTCGTTTTGTTGTACGTAGGGTTGCTATAGTTGGAACTGACTCGACGGCACCTAACAACGACAGGGAAAGAAGGACTCCCTTAGGAGTAGAAATGTGTTAGGGATAAGTTACCTAATAGAGCATTTTGACTAGGGCAGGCCAGTATATTCAGTATCAGTTAGGAATTGAAAAGCTGTTGAAGAAGCTTTGCAGCCTAGGCTAGAAACCTAGTCATTTATAACATTTTATGAATGAATGACATCATTTCCAAATAACCAAACTTCAGATGGAAGTTTTGGAACACAAGGTATAAATTGGGGTTAGCTCGTGTGTAGTACTACAAGTGAAAACAAAGAATGTAAGGTGTTTAGTAGTCCTGTTCCCTAAATCAAAGTTTTGTTATCTTTATGGATTGAATTGTGTCCCCCCAAAATGTGTGTCAACTTGGCTAGCCTGTGATTCCCAGTATTGTGTGATTGTCCACTATTTCATCATCTGACATGATTTTCCTATGTGTTGTAAATCCTAACCTCTATGATGTTCATGAGGCAGGATTAGAGGCAGTTATGTTAATGAAACAGGACTCAATCTACAATATTAGGTTGTGTCTTGAGTACATCTCTTTTGAGATATAAAAGAGAGAAGTGAGCAGAGAGACAAGGGGACCTCATACCACCAAGAAAGCAGTGCCAGGAGCAGAGTGCATCCTTTGGACTTGGGGTCCCTGCGTTGAGAAGTTCCTAGACTGGGGGAAGACTAATGACCAGGACCTTCCCCCAGAGCTGACAGAGAGAGAAAGCCTTCCTCTGGAGCTGGCACCCTGCATCTGTACTTCTAGCCTCCTAGACTGAGAGAATAAATTTCTCTTTGTTAAAGCCATCTACTTGTGTTATTTCTGTTACAGCAGTACGACATAACTAAGATAGTATCCTAAGCACATCAACTTTCAGCAGTCTGTATACAGTAATTGTTTTTGTATATTACTTTAGTAGAAATTTTAAAAGTTATCTGCAAATGTAATACATTTTAGAAAATGAAATTGAACTGTTTAAAGCATAATTAAGTAGCTGCTTCTTTCTGAAACCTGGAGGAGCTTGTGCTTAGGATGGGTATATACTTTTTTCAAGTATTTAAGGGGTAAAGGTATAAGAGGAAAGTATATTGTCTTGCTCTAAAAAATTCTGAATTGACAGAACAGTGAACCATTAGAAACACCTGCATTGGCAATACGTTGGACACTTATGATAATACAGTTTTTAAAGTTTCATGCTCTAGTGATGGTGTTTGAGGTAAAAATCTCTTAATGAGATCCGCTTTCATATTTCACTAATTAATACCACTGAGTGGGCTCTGAGACCTGCCTTGTCTCGACTTCAGTTTTCTGGTGATTTAACCTCATCATTTCCAACTTTTTTTTTTAAATGTGAAACTGAATATTTCTTGTTTGATTATAACTATTTCTAGAAAATATGCATTTTAAATAAGTATAACTTATGCATACCTTAAGAGATTTCAAACATGCTGAAAAGTACAGCAGCTAACATAACATACACACCCCTGTGCTCACCACTCATATTTAAGGAATGTTAACATATTGTGACATTTGTTTCAGATCTTTTTTAAAATTAGAAATAAAATGTTACAGATCCCATTGAATCCCCTTTGTATCCTTTCTCGAGTCCACTGACCTTTCCTTGAAGTATCCACTATCCCAGAGTTGATGTAGAGCTGTTCTGTCCACATCTACATATATTTGTGCCCATAAACAATGTACTGTTTTTGTGTTTTTAAAATCTATATAATGGTGTCATATTGTATATTTCCTTCTGCAACCCGCATTTTTCATTTAAAATAGTTTTTGAGATTTAGGCATGTTGATATATAGAGAGCCAATTAATTCTGTTTAACTACTGTGTAGTATTCTGTTTTGTGAATATATCACAATTATCCATTTTCTTGTTAGAGGACAACTTAGATGGTTTCCAATTTCTTTTTTCCTGGGTGCATGTTCCTGTGTGTGTCTCCTTGCATATGTATGTAAGAGTTTCTTTAGGATGTATATCTAGAGGTAGAATTGCTGGGTAATAAGTTACATTCATCTTCACCTAGTTATACCAGTTTACACTCTCACTGGCAATATCAGAGCGCCCATTCCTCATATCCTGTCCAACAATTAATGCAGACATTTTAATTTTTACCAGTCTGATAGATGTAAAACTATCTCATTGTTTAAGTTTGCAGTTTTTCTCTCATTACTAGTGAGACTGAACATTTTTCTTTTTTTTTTTTCTTTTTTCTTTTTCTTTTTTTGATTGTACTTCAGGTGAAGGCTTACAGAACAAATAGTTTCTCATGAAACAGTAGTACACATATTGTTTTATGACATTGGTTAACAACCCCACAACATGTCAACCCTCTAACTTCTCAGCCTTTTTTTGGTGAAAATACACATAGCCAGAGCTACACCATTTCAAAAATTTCTACATGCACAGTCCAGTGACACTGACTACGCTCTTCCAATTGTGCTGTTACTGTCACCTAAGATGAAGGCTTACAGAACCAAATAGTTTCTCATTTAACAGTTAATACAAATGTTGCCCTATGACAATGGTTAACAATCTCACAACACATCAGCAATATCCTTGCTCAGCCTTGCGTTCCTATCACCAGCTTTCTTGTCCCCTTCTGCCTTCTGGCCCTTGTCACTGGACTCCTGTACCTCGTTAGTCTCATTTGGTTTTATGGGGCTGTCCACTCCCAGGCTGAACAGTGAACCTCGGAGATAACTTCACCACTGAGCTAAAAGGGTGTCTGGGGGCCATACTCTTGGGGTTTCTCCAGTCTCCTTTAGGCCAGTAAATCTGCTCTTTTTTTTGTGAGTTAGAATTATGTTCTACATCCTTCTCCAGCTCTGTCCAGAACCCTCTGTTGTGATCCTGGTCAGAGCAGTCAGTGGTGGTAGCCGGGCAGAGACTGAGCGTTTTTCATCTTGCTCATTCGGATTTCCTCTTCAGTGAGTTACCTTTGTATATGCTTTACACATTTTTTTTCTTTTTTCTGTTGGGCTGTTTGTATCTTTCTTGTTGATTTGTAGAGTTTGTCATTTTTTTCTAATGTGGGGGTAGAGGAAGGGCATGTTTTGGGTTCCAGTCCTTTATTGGTTGTAAATAGCTTCTTCCAGACAGTGATGATCTTTTTGTTTATAGAGTTTTAGATTTAAATTTTATTATAGTAATAATTACCCAGTTTTTAACCTTTATGATTTGTACTTTTGTGTGCTTTTCCAAGAAATTTTTCCCCACCCTGAAGTCAAAGGTTTTCTAATGAAAAGGTTTAAAGTTGTGCTTTTCACATTTTGATGTTCAATTCATTTGGAATTTATTTTTGTATTTGGTGTGAATTATGAAGCTAATTTTATCTTTTTCATATGTATAGCCAGTTGTCCCAATATTATGTATCGAGCCCATCCTTTCCCCCCACTGATTTGTAACACTGTCTCTGTTTTGTACCCAGTTCCCTTATGAGTCTGGGTCTAGGCTTTATTCAGTTTCACTTGTCTATTTGTCTATATGTGCACCAGTACTTCTGTTTTAATTACCATAGCTTTAAAATTCTTGCTGTCTGATAGGTTGAGCTTCCTCCTTGTTTTTCTTCACTTGGCATTTCTTGGCCTTTTACTTTTTCCGTATGAATTTTAGGAGCAGCTTAACCCCCCTCCTTTATTAAAATGTATACTCTTTATCTGTTGGTATTGATTTTGACCTACGTTTTTTTTTTATTTTTTACAAGTGCAGAACCAAACAGCACTTCAGTAAAATTGAGCTGATTTATTTTTTTGACATTAAGCCAAGAAGTGCTAATAATTTGTCACATTTCTGTGCTCTATAGACTTGATACCAAATGAATTAGCATCAGCTATGTATGAGTAATGCAGGGTATTTTGGTCCTTTGCTAAATTCAGAATGAAGTGCTACAGTGCTGGTGGATTTTGCACTAGCCATATATGCATCTTTGGTAGAGGAGAAAATGGGAAAGTTATTAATTTTCAGGTAAAAAATAATCTGCAAGTTAAAACCATTTTTGAAATCCATCCATTTTGTAAAGTCACTAAATAATGAAGAGTATTTCAAGTCTTCACTGTTGATTTTTTTTTTTTTTTAATGTAAAATGTTTTTAGTGTTATATGGTTGTGAACAAGCATTTTCTTAGCTGGTTTGACAAGCAATGAAAATAGCAATTATTACTAATTTTGGGTCTTCCAAAGAACATCTGTGTGGTGGTGGTGGGGGAGGGAGGGGGAGGGCGCTAAAAAATTAGTGATTCTATGGTTACTTTTTCCCCAGAGAATAACAGTGACAAAATTTTGTGAGATGATAGCAGACTTTGTTCTCATAGGTTAGACTAGAACCTAGCATGGAGGCATTATTCAATAAATGATGTTGAATGAATGAATACACGAGTCATTTATTTCTGAATACTTTAATTAATTATCATTTCTGATAATGTCTATAGTTTGAATTTTAATGTTATATTCTTGCCTAGCTATTGAATACTCAAAATAATGTTGTTGTTTATTCTGTTATCCAGCTTAGACCTAACTTTAAACAGCTGCTGGACTCCAATACAGTCCTTCTGTTCCTCATGAAGATGTGGAATCTGAAAACTTTTTTGCATATAATCTTCTAATTAATTTATTTTTATCAAACATCAAAATAAACTTATTTACCAAGTAAAATGATGAAATGGACCAGGACATTATTGAAGCCTATTTTCCGTACATTGCTTCTCTTCTATTGTAGAAGGAAATTAAGTGTCAGTATTGGAGCCCTAGTAGCTCAGTGATTAAGAGCTACAGCTGCTAACTAAATGTTCGGCAGTTCGAATCACCAGCCACTCCTTGGAAACCCTGTAGGGTAGTTCTGCTCTGTCCTATAGGGTTGCTATGAGTTAGAATCAACTCAACGGCAGCAGATTTGGTTTGGTTATTGTTATTTTTACAAATTTGATTTCTCCTTACTTAGTACAGTGGTACTCAGAGTGGAATCTGCAGACCAGCAACATCAGCATCACCTGAGAACTTGTTAGAAATGCAAATTGTCAGACACCCCCCCACCCCCAGGAATGACTAATTTAGAAACTCTTGGAATGGGCCCCAGCAGTCTGTTTTAACAGGTTCTGTAGGTGATTCTGATGAACGCTAAAGTTGAGAACCATTGACTTAGTATTTTGAGCTCTTTAATTTAGTTCCTCACAAATTCTTGAAGATATACCCGCCCCCCCCCCCATGTCTTTCCAAATATATACTTAACCTTGTTATCTCTCGGCTTTATGGTTATCATCTTCCATTTAATACTTTCACCTACACCCCATTTTCAAATACTAAAGAAAGCATTGTCATTTCCTGTAGTATAGTAGATTGGGTATTCTGGCTGACCTTCCCATAGAAGCAGTTAAAAATGCTAGATAAAATATTTAACAAAAAATTTAAATAGATAGACTGAACTGGCCAGAAAGTGAGGAATAATCAAGCTAAAAACTAAGTGAAGGTAGGTACCCAGAGATATAAGCCAAATTCTTATGCCTTGAGGGCTTTATTTGTAAACCCTCTTAACTTGTGCTTCTACCTCAAGGGGCTCAGAGAACAGGAGATAAAGAAGGGTAGTTTTCTAGGAGAACCCTCAACCCCCAGAAAAGATGGGACTTCAAGAGTCTACACCTCATGATAAGTGTGAACTAGAAATAAACTTGCCCATCAAAGGATCTGGAAAGACTTCCTGTCTCAAACTTTTTCATGGTGATGAGAAGGGTAAAAAAACATTCTCCTGAGAATTTTTACCCACAAGCTGGCCTTCATTTAGATGTGAAGCCTGATTTCACATTACCTGGATGGTCTGAAAACGATAAGCCAATAATTTAGTGTAAAATGATACAAGAACAGTAGTGCCTCAAAATATCTAAGAACACAGGTTACCTAAACTGACTCAAGAAGAAATAGAAAATCTCAACAAACCTGGAACAAGAGAATGAATCAGTCATCAAAAACCTTTCAACACCTTATCCTAGGATGACTGTTATCAGGAAAATGGAAAATGACAAGGGTTGGGGAGGATATGGAGAAATTAGAACCCTTATCCATTGCTGATGGGATTGCAGAACGGTATAGGCATTGTGCAAAACAGCTTTGTGGTTTCTCAAAGGTTTAACATAGGATTACCATATTACCCAGCAATTCTGTTCTAGGTATATACCCAAAGGACTTGAAAGCAATGACTCGAACAGATACTTATATACCAATTTCATTGCATCTTTATTCACAGTAGCCAAAAGGTGAAAACAACCCAAGTGTCCATCAACACATGAATGGATAAACAAAATGTGGTATATACATGCAATGGAATATTATCCAGCCATAAAGAGAAATGACTTTCTGATGTGTGCCACGAAGTGGGTAAACTTTGAAAACATTATGCTGAGTGAAATGCGTGAGACACAAAAGGACAAATACTGTATGATTCCACTTACATGAAATATCTATAATAGGCAAATGCATAGAGACAAATGTTTATTAGCAGTTACCAGGGGCTGGGGAGAAGAAGGAATAGGTAGTTATTGCATAAGGAGTACTGAGTTTCTGTTTAGGGTGAGGAAAAACTTGGAAATACATAGTGGTGATGATTGCACAACATGATGAATGTCATTAAATTACAATTCACTTAAATGGTTTAAATAAGAAATTTTTTGTTATATATACTTGCCATGATAAAATTATTTAAAAAAAAAATTCAGTTCAACAAACAAAATTCAACTAACAGAAAAACCCACAGCTGACAACATACTTCCCCACACATTTATCAGTTTGCTGTACTGTAATGGCCTGTGTGATGCTGGAAGCTATGCCTCCAGTATTTTCAAATACTAGTAGGGTCACCTGTGTTGGACAGGTTTCAGGGATGCTTCCAGACTAAGACAGGCTAGGAAAAAGAACCTGGTGATCTACTTCTAAAAGAAATTGACCAGTGAAAACCTCGTGAATAGCAGTGAAACATCGTCTGGTATAGTGCTGGAAGATGAACCGCTCAGGTTGGAAGACACTCAGAATATGACTGGGGAATAGCTGCTTCCTCAAAGTAGAGTCAACCTTAATGACTTGGATGTGTCAAGCTTTTGTGACCTTCATTTGCTGAGGTTGCATGACTCCAGATGAGAAGAAACAGCTGCAAACATCCATTAATAATCAGAACATGGAATGTACGAAGTATGAACGTAGGAAAATTGGAAGTCATCAAAAATGAAGTGGACCACTAAAGATTGATATTGTAGGCATTAATGAGCTGAAATGGACTGGTATTGACCATTTTGAATTAGACGGTCATATGGTCTGCTGTGCTGGGAATGATAAATTGAATAGAAATGGTGTCACATTCATCATCAAAAAGAACGTTTCAATATCTCTCCTAAAGTACAACGCTGTCAGTGATAGGGTAATATCCATATGCCTACAAGGAAGACCAGTTAATATGACTATCACTCAAATTTTCACACCAACCACTAAGGCCAAAGATGAGGGAATTGAAGATTTTTACCAACTTCTGCAGTCTGAAATTGACCAAACATGCAATCAAGATGTGTTGATAATTACTAGTGACTGGAATGTGAAAGTTGGAAACAAAGAAAAAAGGATTGATAAGTTGGAAAATAGGGCCTTGGTGATAGAAATGACGCCAGAGATCACATTATAGAATTTTGCAAAGACTAATTTTGCAAATACTTTGTTAACAACATAAACAGTGACTATACACGTGGACCTCACCGGATGGAAAACACAGAAATCAAATATACTACATCTGTGGAAAGAGATGATGGAGAAGCTCAATATCATCACTCAGAACAAGGCCAGGGGCTGACTGTGGAACAGGCCATCAGTTACTCATATGCAAATTTAAGTTGAAGCCGAAAAAAATTAGAGTAAGTCCACAGGAGCCAAAATACGACCTTGAATATATCCCACCTGAATTTGGAGACTGTCTCAAGAATAGATTTGATGCATTGAACACTAATGACTGAAGACCAGATGAGTTGTGGAATGACATCAAGGATATCATACATGAAGAAAGCAGAAGGTCATTTAAAAGACAGGAAAGAAAGAAAAGACCAAAATGGATGTCAGAAGAGACTCTGAAACTTGCTTTTGAACGTAGAGTAAAAGTGAATGGAAAAAAAAGAGTTCAATAGAAAATTTCAAAGGGAAGCTTGAGAAGACGAGGTAGAGTGTTATGATGAAATGTGCGAAGACCTGGAGTTAGAAAACCAAAAGGGAACAACACATCTGACATTTCTGAAGCTAAAAGAACTGAAGAAAAATTTGAGGCCTCAAGTTGCAATATTGAAGGACTTTATGGGGAAAATATTGAATGACACAGCAAGCATCAAAAGAAGATGGAAGGAATACACAGAGTCACTGTGCCAGAAAGAATTGGTTAATGTTCAGCAATTTCAGGAGGTAGCATATGATCAAGAACTTGTGGCACTGAAGGAAGAAGTCCAAGCTGCACAGAAAGGAATGGCAAAAAACAAGGCTCCAGGATTTGATGGAATACCAATTGAGATGTTTCAACATTGGAGGTGCTCATTCATCTGTGTTAAGAAATTTAGAAGACAGCTACCTGGCCAACCTACTGGAAGAGATCCATATTTGTGCCCATTCCAAAGAAACGTGATCCAACAGAATGCGGAAATTATCGAACAATATCATTAATATTACATGCAAGTAAAATTTTAGTGAAGATAGTTCAAAAGCAGTTGCAGCAGTACGTCAACAGGGAATTGCCGGAAGTTTACGCCGGATTCTGAAGAGGAAGTGGAATGAGGCATATCATTGCCGATGGATCTTGGCTGAAAATGAAGAATACCAGAAAGATGTTTACCTATGTTTTATTGACTATGCAAAGGCATTCGACTGTGTGGATCATAACAAATTATGGATAACATTGCGAAGAATGGCAATTCCAGGACACATAACTGTGCTCATGAGGAATCTGTACATAGACCAAGAAGCAGTCGTTCGAACAGAACAAGGGGATACTGGGTGGTTTAAAGTCAGGAGAGGTGTGCATCAGCATTGTATCCTTTCACTATATTTACTCAATCTGTGCTGAGCAAATAAACCGAGAAGCTGGACTATATGGAGAAGAATGTGGCATCAGAATTGTAGGAAGACTTGTTAACAACCTGTGATATGCAGATGAGACAACCTTGCTTGCTGAAAGCGAAGAGGACTTGAAGCACTTACTGATGAAGATGAAAGACTACAGCCTTCAATATGGATTACACCTCAACGTAAAGAAAAAAATTCTCACAACTGGACCAATAAGCAACATCATGATAAATGGAGATAATATTGAAGTTGTCAAGGATTTCATTTTACTTGGATCCAGAGTCAATGCTCATGGAAACAGCAGTCAGGAAATCAAAGGACATATTGCATTGGGGAAATCTGCTGCAAAACCAAAACCCAAACCCGCTTCCATAGAGTCGATTCTGACACATAGTGACCCTATAGGACAGAGTAGAACTGTCCCATAGGATTTCCAAGGAGTGGCTGTTGGAATTGAACTGCTCGCCTTTTGATTAGCAACCCTGAGCTCTTAACCAGTGCTCCACTAGGGCTACAAAGTGTTAAAAAGCAGAGATGTTACTTTGAGGACTAAGGTGTGCCTGACCCAAGCCATTGTATTTTCAGTCACCTAGTATGCATGTGAAAACCAAACCCATTGCTGTAGAGTTGATTCCAACTCACAGTGACCCTATAGGACAGAGTAGAACTGTCCTGTAGGATTTCCAAGGAGCGGCTGGTGAATTCGAACTGCTGACCTTTTGGTTAGCAGCCTAACAACCACTGCTCCAGCTACAACTGTTAATTAAAAGGTCGGCGGTTTGAATTCACCAGCTGCTCCTTGGGAATCCTGTGGGGCAGTTCTACTCCGTCCTATTGGGTCACTATGAGTCCGAATTGACTTGACGGCAACGGATTTGGTTTGGCTTTTTTAAAATATGCATGTGAAAGCCGGGCAATGAATAAGGAAGATTGAAGAAGAATTGATGCCTTTGAATTATGGTGTCGGCGAAAAATATTGAATATATCGTGGAATGCCAGCAGAACAAACAAGTCTGTCTTGGAAGAAGTACAGCCAGAGTGCTCCTTGGAAGAAAAGATGTCAAGACTTTGTCTCATGTACCTTGGACATGTTATCAGGAGGGACCAGTCCCTGGAGAAGGACATCATACTTGGTAAAGTAGAAGGTCATCGAAAAAGAGAAAGACCCTCAATGAGATGGGTTGACACAGTGGCTGCAACAATGGGCTCAAATATAACAAGGATTGTGAGGATGGCACAGAACTGAGCACTGTTCTGTTTTGTTGTACATAGGGTTGCTGTGAGTCAGAACTGACTCTACGGCACCTAACAGCACAACACAACATCATACTTAATATTGAAAGACTGAAAGCTTTCCTCCTAAGATCAGGAACAAGGGAAGATTGTCTACTCTCTCTATGGTTATTCAGTATTGTATTGGAAGTTCTACGTAGGACAGTTAGGCAAGAAAATAAGACGTATTTAAATTGGAAAGAAGGAAGTAAAACTATCTCTGTTTGCACATGGCATAATATTATATATAAAAAACCCTGAAGAATTTACCAAAACAAAAAACAAAACCAACAAAAACCTGTTAGAGGTAATAAATGAATTCAGCAGAACTGCAGGATACAAGACCAATATACAAGAATGAATTGCATTTCTGTACACTGGCAATGAATAATCTGAAAGTGAAATTAAGAAAATAATTCCATTTACAATAACATCAAAAAGAATAAAATACTTAGGAATAAATTTAACCAAATTAATGTAATCTTGGAGAGGAAATTATTTATTCAGAGCCAACTGCTCTGATAAGAGTCTTATGACTTAGTGCTTGTTTTGATGTTGAGCTATTTGGTTACCTTGCCAGTTGCTGTTGAAATGATTCTGAGTCATGGCGACCCCATGTGTGTTTAGAGTAGAACTGTGTTGCATAAAGTTTTGGTGGCTGATTTTTGGAAGTAGATTGCCAGGCTATTCTTCCCAGGTGCCTTTGGGTAGACTCCAGCCTCCAGCCTTTTGGTTAGCAGCTAAGTGCTTTAACCATTTACACCACCCAGGGACTCCATAAATAAACTCTTTGTATATTCATCAGATGGTTCTGTGGGTTCAGACCATATTTTATGGCTTCTTACTGAGTTTATGAAAAGTGCTTTTTCTTAATCTAGTTATAAAAATCCATGTCACACTATTATCAAAGAAAATTAGATTTTACTAACGTGATTTAATTACGAAGAAAAGAACACTTACAAACCAATAATGAGACCCTGTTTTGTAGTTCATGAATTTTGGCAATGCCTTTTTATTGGGCCTGTCCTTCGAGTTATTTTCCTAATGTATGCTGTCATCGCACACTGTCTATGCAGAAGCAAACAGAGGTCTGAAATGAAATATACCATCAATTAACTTTAATACAGAAATATTAGTTTTGTTAGTAAAGTAATAACCTATCTATATTTGTTTTAAATTAGAAAAGAAGAAGAAAAGAAATTACATCACCCATAGTCCCATTTGGAGCCCTAGTGGCACAGTGGTTAACAGCTACAGCTGCTAACCAAAAGGTCGGCAGTTGGAACCCACCAGCCACTCCCTGGAAATCCTATGGGGCAGTTCTACTCTGTCTTATAGGGTCACTATGAGTTGGAATCGACTCGACGGCAGTGAGTTTTTTATACCCCCATTATCCAGTCACAATTTTTTTTTTTACATTTTGATGTGTTTCCATTTTAGTTGGTTTGCTGTACTTTTTAAAAAGCAAGCTGTAATGTTTATATATGTAATCCTGTGCTATGAACTTAGTGGTATCCTTTAGGATTTTGCTGGCTATATGATATTTAATTAGGTGGATATGTTGTAGTTTACATAACTATTACTTTGCAATAGAGCTTGTAGGTTGCTTCTTATTTGTCACTGTTAAAGTAATGCTGTAGGGAGCAACTTTGTACATAAGAGTTTTCTATATTTTAAATTATTTCCCCAAAACGGGGTTTATTTATGGTAAAAGCAGTTCCAACAATTTAGAATTGTAAACTTGTCTTTCTGCTCGGTGGTAATCATTGTTAACAGCTTAGTATCTTTTTTTTCTTTTTTTAAATAAAAGAAGAAATCATACTCTACATACTATTTTGTAACAAGAAAAAAAAGCACTATATTGTGGGCATTGTACCTTTTCAATACATATAGCACTAAATTGACCTTTTAAATGCCTGCATTATTGTGATTCTTTTAACTATACTCTTCTTCATGGCATTCATTTAGGTTGTGATTTTTGTGTGTGTATGTGCTGTTACAAATAACTCTGAATTGAATATCCTTATGATAATTATAATAATTGCTAAGATCTATTGAATGTCCCGTATCTGGTAAATAAGAATTATCTCATTTAATCCTCATTGTGTATATGTGTGGGTATGTATTTCTTCCTATTTTTTTCAGGTTCCATCCCTGCCCGTTGGGAGAATAGAACTGTAGCGCAAACTTTTCCTTGTCTCATAAGGGATGAAATATTACAGAAAAACAAAAACAGGCAAAAAACCTCAAACCCTTAATTACTCTTCTCCTCAGGAAGAAGAGTTGCTAATCTGATGGTCCATCTGGACATTCATGCCAAAAAGAGTTGTAGGTTTTGTCCTTCCTCTTTAACTTCCCGTGCCAGGACTAGCAGGCCTATGTGGTCAGCAACCTTGGACTGGCCTTTTAGAGGTAGATCTGACCATTCTCCTAGTTCTCTGTTATTTTTACAGGTGGGATGAGGACTGGTTGGAGAGTGGGCTCAGTCTCTTTTTTGCAGACCTGGTTCTCTCTTTCAGTAGACGTGCCTGAGTATGGAGGCACCAAGGTCTGTGTTGCATGGATATGAGGCCCCACGTCAACCTTGTACCTAGACTGCATTTTCCATTTTCAGCATTTATCCGTGCTTTGCAATGGTGCTTATCAGGGATTGTCTAGCCATTAAAAAATCAGAATATCATTTCTCAACTTTATTGAGGTATAGCTTTTCTACAATAAAATGCAATCAAGTTATAGAACACTTGCATCATCCAAAACAATTCCCTCTTGTTTCTTTGTAGTCAATTTCACCCCCACCCCAGGCAACCACAGATTTTTCTCTTTTTGATCACTCTATATTAATTTTGCCTCTTCTAGAATTTCATATATGTGCAAGATGAATTTGATAAAGTGCAAGATGAACTCTTTTTGTGTCTGGCTGCTTTTACTCAGCATTATGTTCTTCAGACTGGTTTTTTGATGATCTGTCTGCAGATTCACTGACTCTTTGTCATCTCCAATGTGCTTTAAGCCCATCCAGTGAATTTTTAAATTTCAACCTTATTTTTCAACATTAAAATGTCCATTTCCATATAATGTGTGTGTGTGTGTGTGTGTGTGTGTTGTTGGGTGCCACCGAGTTGATTTCGAGTCATAGTGACTCCATGTGACAGAGAAGAAATGTCCCATAGTGTCTTCTTTTGGAACCAGATTGCCAGGTCTTTCTCCTGTGGAGCTGCTGGGTGGGTTCAAACCACAACCTTTGGTTAGCAGCTAAGTGCTTAACAGTTAGTGCCACCAGGGCTCATATGTTTATATGTGTTGTGTATCTATACATACATAGTTTCTATTTCTCTGCTGAGATTTCTTATTGTATGAGAGCACTATTTCTCTAACTCCTGACCGAGTTTGTTTTCACCCTCTGCCCTCCCTAGGATTCTGATTACCCACTGCCCTGAGCCCCCACTCCTGGTAGAGACTTGTGAGTTGTTATATTCCTCAAGTCTGTTGGAATGGGAAGAATTAAAAAAAAGGTAGCCACATGGGAAAATAGCATGGATTTTGTCATCAGAAAACAGGTTTCAATCCCAGCTTGCAACTCACTTGCTAATATGACCTTGTGCAGATCTTTTTAGCTTCAATTTCATCATCCATAGTCTTTACTCTGCTCCTTATTTCAAAGAAAATGCATATTCAGTATTAAAAAATTAGAACACACACACACACAAAACAGCAACAAAAATAACCTATAGTCTCACCACACTTATAACCACATTATGGTGTATTTCTCGGCTGTGACAGTCTGCTTTCATAAAGATTACAGCCTTAGAAACCCTATGGGGCAGTTCTGCTCTGCCATACAGGGTTGCTATGAGTTGGAATCGACTTGACGGCGGTGAGTTTGGTTTTTGGGTTTATGGTATATATACTTCCGTATTTTTTTCTTTTCAAAATATCAAAATGGCAACCTCTTTTTTTTTTTTTGTTTGTTTTCAACAGAAATTTGTAAAGAAATGTTAATACCTTAAGGGATGTCAGGAGATTATGTTATGTGAATACTTACTGATCTGAGATGGAGAATGTCAAGGGTATCCCTAATGGCTCTTTGAGAGATAACTATAGGACATACAAGTTTAACTTATTTTTGCCCCATCACTTCTTGTCCCACCTGACTTCAAAATTTCACCAGAAATGATTATTACAGGAGGCTGTAGCACAGCGGGAGTCCATAGGCTCTAACGGCAGGTGTTACTGATGATCTTTCTTTCATTGTTCTAGACCAGGGCTATTCAACGAAACTTTATGCAGCAATAGCCACTAGCCACATGCGGCACTTGAAATGTGGCTAGTGCAACTGAAGAGCTGAATTTTAAATTTTATTTAATTTTAATCAATATTAATCTTAATAGCCATATGTGTCTAATGATTACTTAATTAAACGGCACTGTTTTAGAATGTTATTTTTCGGGAAAGATCCTCTGATAAGAGAAAAATTGTTGAGTGAGACTTAGCTGAGCTTCCCTGGGGCAAGTTCATCTTTTCTGGCTTATTTCCCTTCCCTGTGGGGGATTTGTGTATTTCTAGAGAGGTGTAACCAAGGGCTGAAGCACCAGAAGGAAGAGACAGTAGATTCACAGGTGTTGCAGTTAGGGTAGGGATAGTGGGTAGTGGGCTGTTATAGTCAGATACAACACTCTTCATTTTTCTTTCAGTTTGTTTTGCCATACTAAATTCTTTGGTAAACAATGAAGCGCGTACTTAAGTATTTTGATTTTTAAAGTTGACTTTTGAATAAAAGTATGTTATTAAAATTCTAAAACTATAGTGTTGCCTAGGGAAGTCCTTGTTAATCCTCCCCCTCCACCCAGTTTTTTTGTTCAAGAGAAGCAGATTCGCTTTCTGCTCTTTAAAAGCTCTCAAGTAATGATAGAATTATTTCCACTAAAGTTTCCATGAAAGGTTTGTTGAAATTTTCATTCTTTTGAGTAGCAATGAGTTCATAGTTTTTGACATTTGCAGTTATTATAATGAAGACATTTCTGAAACCTTCAGACTGTTGAATGTTCTAGTAGCTCAGACAACTAAACTTATACAAAACTGCCTCTCAGTTTTGTATTTTTATTTCTTAATAGCTCATTGACTTTAGTGGCTGGCTTTTATTGTTGTTGCTTAGAGGCAAGGTCAGTGTTAGAAAAATTATGGAATTTTTCCTTGATGTCACTGTGATAAGTAAATAGCTCATAGGGACTTAAACTTTGATGCTGCTTCTTCACTGTACCAAAAAGAATTAGTTGATGTTCAGGCATTTCAGGAAGTAGCATATGATCAAGATCCAACGGTACTGAAGGAAGAAGTCCAAGCTGCAGTGAAGGCATTGGCAAAAAAACAAGGCTTCAGGAAGTGACAGAGTACCAACTGAGATATTTCAACGAATGGATGCAACGCTAGAAGCGCTCACTTATCTATGCCAAGAAATTTGGAAGACAGCTACCTGGCCAACTGACTAGAAGAGATCTCTGTATGTGCCCATTCCAAAGAAAGGTGATCTAGTGGAATGTGGAAATTATTGAACAATATCATTAATATCACCATGCAGATAAAATTTTGCTGAAGATAATTCAAAAGCAGTTGTGCAGTACATCGACAGGGAACTGCCAGAAATTCAAGCCGGATTCAGAAGAGGACATGGAACGAGGGATATCATTACTGATGTCAGATGGATTTTGGCTGAAAGCAGAGAATGCCAGAAAGATGTTTACCTGTGTTTTATTGACTATGCAATGCATTTGACTGTGTGAATCATAACAAATTATGGATAACATTGCAAAGAATGAGAATAATAGAACACTTCATTGTGCTCATGCGGAACCTGTACATAGACTAAGAAGCAGTTGTTTGAGCAGAACAAGGGGATACTGTGTGGTTTAAAGTCAGGAAAGGTGTGCATCAGCATTGTATCCTTTCACCATATTTATTCAATCTGTATGCTGAGCAAATAAGCCGAGAAGCTGGACTATATGAAGAAGAACGCGGCATCAGTATTGCAGGAAGACTCATTAACAACCTGCGATATTCAGATGACGCAACCTTGCTTGCTGAAAGTGAAGAAGACTTGAAGCACTTACCGATGAAGATCAAAGACTATAGCCTTCAGTATGGATTATGTCTCAACATAAAGAAAACAAAAATCCTCACAACTGGACCAATAAATGACATCATGATAACCGGAGAAACAAAGTTGTCGAGGATTTCATTTTACTTGGATCCACAATCAACACCCATGGAAGCAGCAATCAAGAAATCAAATGATGTATTACATTGGGCAAATCTGCTGCAAAAGACTTCTTTAAAGTGTTAAAAAGCAAAGATATCACTTTGAGGAATAAGGTGCATCTGGCCCAAGCCATGGTATTTTCAATGGCCTCATATGCATGTGAAAGCTGGACAATGAAGAAGCTGGCCAGTGTGAAAGCTGGACTAAGACTGAAGAATTGATGCCTTTGAATGTATTGGCAAAGAGTATTGAATATACCATGGACTACCAGAAGAACAAACAAATCTGTCTTGGAAGAAGTACAGCCAGAATGCTCCACAGAAGCAAGACTTCATCTCACATACTTTGGACATATTATCAGGAGGAGTCAGTCCCTGGAGAAGGACATCATGCTTGGTAAAGTAGAGGGTCAATGAAAAAGAGGAAGACCCTCAACGAGATGGATTGACACAGTGGCTGCAACAGTGGGCTCAAACATTGCAATGATTGTTATGATGGCACAAGACCAGCAGTGTTTTGTTCTGTTGTACGTAGGGTCGCTATGAGTCAGAACTGACTCGGTGGCACCTAACAATAACAACATACTTTGATGAGAAAATGAGATACCCTGCTTGGCTTGCCATAAAAACACAGATGCTTCTAGATTCCAGTATGGAGGCCTTTGCTAACAGCATCTGTTTTATTTCAGCCAGATGATTTCTACAGATTTTTTTCACTCCTTTTTAAAGGGCACCACCTTCTTGGCAAGTAAACAAGTTTACAAATGAAAAGGTTAATTTCACATTCTGTAAATTTTTTATTACTTTGGCTGTATTCTGTGTAATTTTGATTAGATCATTTTAGTTAAATTGTATCACTTCCTAAATAGCCTTGAAATACTCAGTTTTTTGAGTATATGTTCTTTGAATTGTTTATTCTGCAATTAATATAGATTAGTATTGATCCACACATTCATTTATTCAGTGAACATTTAATGAGCACTCACTGTGTGCTGAGCTCTGTACCAGCCCTGGGAAACAGACCTGAACAAGGTATGGTCTCAGTCCTTGAGAAGCTTGTAGTCTTATGTGCAATGCAAACTTGTAAACACAATAAAAATACATTTGGTTAAGTGCTTCCATTTGAAGTTTATTTTAGTAAGTTTAGTGGGGAGGGAGCTTCTATGAAGGCTTCCTAGAAAAAGCCATGTTTAAGCTGAGAAGTGAAGAATGAGTAGGAGTTGGCCAGGTAAGGGGCACGGAGTTAGGAAGGAGAGAGGAAAATAAAAGGAAGAAGCAAAAGAGACCCCAGGAGAGATTGTCATTAGGTGCCCATGGAGTTGATTTTTGACTCATAGTGACCCCATGTAATAGAGTAGAACTGCCTCATATGTGTGTGTGTGTTTGTGTATGTATATATGTGTGTGTGTGTATATATGTATATGTATATATATATATATACATATATTTTGCACTTTTACAATATAGACAATTTTATTTAAGTAAACCCATTTTTCAGTTAGAAAATAATATACAAATGTATTTTAAATTTAATTTTAAAATTGTAAAACAAATGTGAAATAATTTTATATTAATATCATGGACTAAACTGTGTCATCCAAAAATATTTGTCAACTTGGTTAGGCCATGATTCTCAGTATTGCGTGGTTATCCTCCAATTTGTGATTGATGTAATTTTCTTATGTGTTGTGAATCCTAATCTCTGCTTGTGGTTAATGAAGCAAGATTAATTATGTTAAAGAGGATTAGGATGGGATATAACACCCTTACTCAGGTCACATCACTGATCCAATGTAAAGGGAGTTTCCCTGGGATGTGGCCTGCATCACCTTTTATCTTACAAGAGATAAAAGGAAAGGGAAGCAAGCAGAGAGTTGGGGACCTCATACCACCAAGAAAGAAGAGCAGGAGCGTGCATCCTTTGGACCTGCGGTCCCTGCACTGAAAAGCTCCTAGTCCAGGGGAAGATTGATGACCAGGACCTTCCTCCAGAGCTGACAGAGAGAGAAAGGGTTCCCCTGAAGCTGATGCCCTGAATTTGGACTTCTAGGCTACTAGACTGTGAGAGAATAACCTTCTGTTTGTTGAAGCCATCCATTGTGGTATTTCTGGTACAGTAGCCATAGATAACCAAGACAATTAACTACTCAATAAAATGTTAAATGTTATGTAACAGTTTGGGGATTTATATAACAGATTTGGGAAAGCATTATTATCAGTTTAATATAGATACATTAAGTCTGAGTTATCTGACTCAAGAATTAATGATCTTAATTTGAATTTAGAAGACATTTATATAGCTGTAGCTATCCTACACAGTATTTAAAGATACTTAATCTGAAGGAAAATGAGAATTTTTTTTTTTTTGCTGTCGAGTTGATTCCAACTCATGGCGACTCCAGGTGTGTCATAGGCTGTCATCTTTACGGAAGCAGATCACCGGTCTTTTTCCCACAGAATCGCTGGTAGGTTCAAACTGTCAGTCTTTCGGTTAGCAGCCAAACGCTTAACATTGCACCACCAGTGCTTTCAGGGTAGGTACTCATAGTGACCTTGTAGGAACAGAGTAGTACTTCCAAGGAGTAGCTGGTGGATTCAGACTGCCGATATTTTGGTTAGCATCCTGAGCTCTTAACTAAAAAAATTCAGTACATGTTTATCAGATGGCTGGCTGGTCAAGCTGTGACTGTGGAGCAAGTTGCTATCCCATTCAGAAAACAAACATGTACCCTAGACTTGATTCATCCATATTCTAAATTAGTGACTTCCCGTTTGATTGTGAATCCTGTAAGTGAAAAATGTTTTGATTATGCATTCCCAGTATATGCATATTTATTCATAAATGATAATACTAATAGTATACATAGTAAAACGTATACAAAAATAAATGAATGAGTTAAAGATGAAAGCCACAATATTTTCATCATAATTTTAATTTTATTAATAATAAACCTGTTGCCATCGAGTTGATTCCAACTCTGAGTGACCCTATAGGACAGAGTAGAACTGCCCCATAGGACTTCCAAGGAGTGGCTAGTGGATTCGAACTGCTGACCTTTTGGTTAGCAGCCGAGCTCTTAATTACTACACAACCAAGCCTCCAGCAGTGGTAGGATCCAAACCCATTGCTGTCAAGTCGATTCCGACTCATAATGAGCCTGTAGGACAGAGTAGAACTGTCCCATAGAGTTTCCAAGGAGCGGCTGGTGAATTCAAACTGCTGACCTTCAGGTTAGCAGCCGAGCTCTTAACCACTGTGCCACCAGGGCTCCTTATTAATAATACACAAAGTAAAATGATGCTTCTTCATTCTTTAAAATCTTGGCTTAACATTTTGTGATACAGCTATTCAGAGACCTGGTTCTAAATTCAGTTTACTTTGGTACTTGGTTTTATTGGCTGTCAAAGCCTTGATCAAAATGGGGGCATTTGGCTACACTTTTGAAGTCATGATGCTCTTTGTTTTTTAAGACTTACTCACCACTTAAGAAATGTTTGGTTGAAATTTCTGCAAAGAAATTATCTAGTAAATTTCCATCTATTAGTTTTTCTTGCAGACTACTCAGAATGTATTGCATTCTTTTTTTTTTCTTGTGCTTTAAGTGAAAGTTTATAGTTCAAGTTAGTCTCTCATACAAAAATTTATACATACATTGTTATGTGACCCTAGTTGTTCTCCCTATACTGTGACAGTATACTTCTCCATTCCACCTCGGATTTCCCATGTCCATTCAACCAGTTCATGACCCTCTCTGCCTTCTCATCTCACCTCCGGACAGGAGCTGTCCATTTAGTCTCATGCATTTACTTGAGCTAAGAAGCATGCTCTTCACCAGTATCATTTTATCCCATAGTCCAGTCTAATCATTGTCTGAGGAGTTGGCCTCGGGAATAGTTTTAGTTTTGGGCTAACAGAGAGTCTGGGGGCCATGTCTTTCAGGGTTCCTCCAGTCTCAATCAAGCCATTAAGTCTGGTCTTTTTACTAGAATTTGAGTTCTGCACCCCACTTTTCTCCTCTGTCAGGGACTCTCTGTTGTGTTCCCTGTCAGGGAGGTCATTGGTGGTAGCGCGGCACCATCTGGTTCTTCTGGTCTCAGGCTGATGCAGTCTCTGGTTTATGTGGCCCTTTCTGTCTCTTGGGCTAATACTTTCCTTGTGTCTTTGGTGTTCTTCGTTCTCCTTTGCTCCAGGTAGGTTGGGACCAATTGATGCATCTTAGATAGCTGCTTGCTAGCTTTTAAGACCCCAGACGCCACTCACCAAAGTGGGATGCAGAGCATTTTCTTAAAAAACTTTGTTATGCCAGTTGACCTAGATGTCCCCTGAAACCATGGTCCCCAGACCCCTGTCCCTGCTACTCTGTCCCTCAAAGTGTTTGGTTGTATTCAGGAAACTTCTTAGCTTTGGTTTAGTCCAGTTGTGCTGACTTTCCCTGTATTGTGTGTTGTCCTTCCCTTCCCCTAAGATACTTCTTATCTACTGTCTGATTAGTGAATACCCCTCTCCCTCCCTCCCCACCCTCGTAACCATCAAAGAATGTTTTCTTCTGTGTTTAAGCCTTTTCTTGTGTTCTTATAATAGTAGTCTTATATAATATTTGCCCTTTTGCTACTGACTAAATTCACCCAGCATGATGCCTTCCAGATTCCTCCATGTTATGTTTCATGGATTCATCGTTGTGTAGTATTCCATTGTGTGAATATACCATAATTTGTTTAGCCATTCGTCTGTTGATGGGCACCTAGGTTGTTTCCATTTTTTTGCTATTGTGAACAGTGCTGCGATGAACATGGGTGTACATATATCTATTCGTGTGATGGCTCTTATTTCTCTAGGATATATTCCAAGGAATGGGATTGCTGGATTATACGGTACTTCTAATTGTAGCTTTTTAAGGAAGCTGTATTGCATTCTTTTAATGCTAATAGGTTAAAAAAAATCACAGAAAATCTACATTTGGAGGATTTTTTAAAAGGTTAGAAAATTGTTTCCAACTTTTTAAAGCATACAGATATGAGAGTTTTTTGTTTTGTTTTTTGTTTTTAGGTAACGTACATTGTTTCAACAGCGGAGTCATTTAGTATTAGAAATGTTTTCAAATATCTATTTTTGAAATGCTCTCTTCATTAGTACAAGGTAGTCTTTACTTTTTGTTTTGGAAAAACACTTTTCAAACATGTTAAAACTTTGTTTTTCCCCTTTTTAAATATCTTCTTGGTAGCATACTACTTACTAGCAAATTTGGAACACTAGTCTTTTTATAAAAGAATCGTGTAACTCGTCTATGTTTAATAAATCTTTTAAGTAACTTTACCTTGTGGTAACTAGAGGATTAAAAAAGAAAAAGATTTTGATGCCTACTTCCTGTCTCTTTACAGAGTGTAGGAAAGATTCTACTGTATTGTAAAGGCCTTGTTTTGATAAAATTAACCTCGTGACATCCTAGGGCACTTTGTGCACCCCTTTTGCTATGACTTATTTTCAGCAGTACTTTACTTGTCAATGAAGCAGTGAATGACTATCACTTAAGTGCTATCTTTGTAGCTCTATTCTGAAATTCTTTTTTTTTATTCCAGTCAAAGCAGCCATTCCATCAGTGGTTACACTTCACGGTTTTCCCACAAAGCACATTGTTTCATTTACAGTTGAGACTATATCCTTTTCAGTACAACCTCCATTTAGTAGCTAGCAAAAATCCAATCTTAGCGTATTTCCTAATTACCAAGAAAATACTCTAAGATGAAACAAACATCTTTATTTTGATTCAACTGTATAGCATATCTCCCACACTCTAATTGGTCCTGGTGTCTTCAGCTCTTCAGAGTTTTCTAAGAGCTTTTGGCTGTGTTTCCCAATAAAAGGATACGTTTTAGTTTGTCACCATATTGTTTTCCACGTATTGTTTCAGCCATTTTTACTATGGTCCATGGCTTTTTGTCTCTTCAGTTTTCTGAAGTGCTGGATTAAGTAGCATGTGACTTCAGTTATAAATATTATAGAGGTTTCTCTCTTGCTGTGGATGTGTAATTTTTAAAGGCCTGGCATATTATGATACTTTGTTAGTATCATTAAGCTGTATCTTAAGTCACAGTATACCTTTAGGGTGAGGTTCCTCTTTAATAAATATGGGTATAAAATAAATATACAGAGAAATACTAATATTTTACCCCAGAGGATCGTCTTGCAAACCCTTAAGGTACATATATATCCTACTTTAAGTTAAAGTAAAACAAAAAGTAATTTATTTTCCTCTATAAATTCATATTTGGGAGACAGATTTAAGAAGAATCAGCTTTAGCTTGAGGTTTAAAGAATGAGTGCTTTAGCCATAAACTGTCTGCGAATGTCATATCTCACTAACTAGGAAACCCTAGAGAATAATGGAAGGATTATTGGTTAACTTGTGACATTGTGCAAGTATTGAAAGGATAAATTATATGAAGGAATGTTTTGCCAGTAGCTTTTGACCAAAAAGGCTAATTGCTGTTTTTGTTTTGTTTTTAAATATACTTTGTAATTATTTTTGTTGAGAGGCATTTGGAAGATGGTTTTTCTCCATTTATAGGAGAGATGGTTCATAGCCACTTAACCCAACCCATTGCCGCTGAGTCGCTTCCAACTCAGAGTGACCCTATAGGACAGAGTAGAACTGCCCCCTAGCGTTTCCAAGGCTGTAGACTTTATAGAAGTAGACTGCCACACCTTTCTCCCATGGAGCAGCTGGTGGGTTCAAACCTCTGACCTTTTGGTTAGCAGCCTAGCTGCTGAACCACTGCATCACCAGGGTTCCTTCATAGCCAGTTAGGATCTCTTATAAAAAGATACTTTTTCATAATATACTTTATCAAATTTACTAAATTTACTTCATTGCATTTGTATCAGTCAAGACTCTTTTCTTTGGAAGAGATGGAAAACTAATATAAGCATGAGCAAATAAGAGAATTTGTTGGCTCATAACCAACGTTCACGACTGGTCTCAAGGACTTTAAACCGTGTTTCAAGATGTCTGTTAGTCTGTCTCTTTGTTACCTTTGCTTTCTCTGTAATAGCTTCATTCTCTTTTAGAGCATAAAGTCTTCCACCATGTGGTGGCGTGGTGAGGGAGAGTGGCTTTCCTCTAGTCCCTGTAGATAAAATCCCACTGGCAAGATAGGAGTATATGTGATTGCATGTGTGCTGTGACTGGCAGTCCTACAGAACCACATGGAGTGGGGAAGGAGCAGTTTCCAAGGAAAGGGTTGCTATTACCACAGAGAGGATGGGATACTAGGAGTCAAAAGCAATTGATGTTTATTACAGCATTTGTGGTGACGAGGAGTAGAGGACAGGAAGGGCATAAAATATTCTTTAAAGTAATAAAACGACTTAACTTTATTTTCCTAATCGCTGATTTTTGTAGAGTATGCAAGCTGCAAGATGTCCTACAGATGAATTATCTTTAACCAACTGTGCAGTTGTGAATGAAAAGGATTTCCAGTCTGGCCAGTGAGTATCTAACTTTGTTTTCCTCTAACCTACTGAGTGGTGTTTTAGAAACTTCTGGAGAGTTCTTATTTTTAGGGAAACTTTTGAGAATAATTTTTTTATTCCTGTTACTGAGTTGGAAAATGGAAGAAATGAGAAAGAGTTGTGTATTTCAGTCTTTACTGTGTCAAACTTTGATTAACGTAATGTTTTAAAATATATAACTTAATTTTTTATTGATTTTTCTTAGCAGAGCTAAATATACTGGTTATGTGAATTGTGTATAGCATAGTTGTTAGGTGTTGGACTCGACTCAGATTGTCTGAGTTTGGATCTTGGCTCTGCCAATTACACACTGGGTGACCATAGATAAGTTATTTCCCATTTCTGTGCCTCTGTATCCTAATCTGTAAAGTGAGGATGATAATGATATTTTTCTCAGGGTAGTTGTGAGGATAAGGTGACTTATACAAATAAAGCACCGAGAATAGTGTCTAGTGCATTAATAAGCACTCAATAAATAGTAGCTATTATGATCAATATTACTATGATAATCTGAGACATGAGAATTTGAAGATGCACAACAAATGTAGAATCTTTACAACTACTTTTTGTCATCATTTATCTTTAACTGGTTCATGTCACCCACTGCCAGAACTTCTAAAGAGCCTGCTACCAAGTTCAGTGCCATCCATGTGCTTCTGAGGTTGGTAGAGGTAAGGAGATGAAGGGGCTGTACCAGAAGGCAGACGAGGGAATAAGGAACAAGGAGGTAGATTTCTAATTAGCCTTTTTTAAAAAAGCTATCTGTGAAATACCTGAGTTCCACAGAGTTAGAATTGCTAATCAGCTGTGGTTTCCAGCTTCATAGTAAGGGACTTATGTAGACTACATGATTGTATTAGCATTGTTTCTAGTCCTAAAAATTCTGTGATGACGAGTTAAACACAGAACTTGACACAGATAAACTGAAGTACAATCACTGTGAGATTTTATTTGTTTATGGAATTCTTACACACATGTCAAATGTTCACAGTACTCATGATGGAGCTACTTAAAATATAATAGATAAGGAACTTATGTTCTAGTAGCAAAATGATGTATATAAACATTAATCATTAATAAAAAATTATAGTATTCTAAAAGATATTTTTACAAAAGAGGGTGCTGTTGCATAACAGAGTTTGAAGCTTCTGCCTCACATATAGTCCTTGTTAGCATCTTGGTGTAGGAGAGTATCCTGAGATGAGTATATTTTATTTATGGGTAACTCCTGAGCAGGGTGAATTAGCACAAAATTCTTTGAAATAGTAAATAATTGATATTTACATAAAAGCTAATGTATTTTGTGAAAAGTACTTCCTTCTTGCCATCTTTTTCATGTTACAGATTGTTATTGTTTTAGCCTGTTATAAGAGTCTGCAAAGAGATTTAATGACTTGTCCTACAAACTAAAAACACTTATGTTTTTTTTTGACCACTATGTCCTGGCTCATCTGTTTTTGTTCTGCTCCTTATTATTTTATTGGGTGTGAAATAATTTTCAGGAGAGGAAATTTATCTAGTTTCTACTTAATTATCAAGGACTCTAGATTACTAGCTTCAGTTTTATTGAAATTTGAAGTGTAATAAAATTGATGGTGTATTGTATGGAACTTGGCCGCATTTTACTTGTGTGTTTGGCCAGAGGTGCTCCTTGCAGCCTAGGAAGCATCTGAGTTGCTGTCAGTTTTTGGAGATAAATTTGTGGTTCTATTTTTTCAAGTCTCTTGTATATTTCCATGTTTCTGCCTCGTACTCATCAAGCATCAGTTGTTGGGAATGAACACATTTGAAAATTATGTTCTTCATTTCCTTTGACATGGAGTACTGACTGTGTTTCTGTCTTTCAGGCATGTGGTTGTGAGGACCTCACCCAACCATAGGTATATATTTACACTGAGGACCCATCCATCAGTGGTTCCAGGGAGCATTGCATTCAGCTTACCCCAGGTAACTCTGATGTTAGTTTATTCTCTTCTATTCTTGGAAGTCATAGGAATATCAATTTATTTAAAGCAAACATCACCCTATAACTGTATTGGTTCATATTAAAGAAAATCATCTAAGTATTATATAAGGAATTTAAAGGGATATTCTTAATTGCTGATTTTTATTATGTCTGCCTTTTATTGCCTTGATGTTTTTCTGATTTTTAAAAATTCTGCAGTAGTTATCAGTCAACTGTCAGATAAAAGTGTCAAGTTATTCTAATGTTAACTTCCTGGGAAACAAAATATATAAAAATAATATTTTATTTGTAAAATTGACATCTAATAGTAATGATTTTAGAATGTAATGCTGTCAGACTAATAATGAATATGATTAGAGTAGTAGTTATCTCAAATTAAAACCTAATATGCTGGGGTCCCCTAATGACTAGAAGGGTTATGATTACAGTTATAATGGTTGGTGGAGTCTTTGTTTTTTCTTTTTTTATTGTAGTAGTCTAAATGAAGTTTACATTTCAAGTTAGTCTCCCATACAGAATTTTATACATACATTGTTATGTGACCCTAATTGCTCACCCCATTCTGCAACAGCACACTCCTCCTTTCCGTCCTTGATTCCCCATGTCCAATCAACTAGCTCCTAACCCTCTCTGCCTTCCCATCTCACCTCTGGACAGAAGCTGCCCCTTTGGCCTCTTGTATCTACTTGAGCTAAGAGGCACACTCCTCATGATTATCACTTTATGTCCCACAGTCCAGTCCAATCCCTGTCTGAAGAGTTGCCTTCGGAAATTACTTTAGTTCTGGGCTGATACAGAATCCAGGGGCCATGCTTTCCGGGGTACCTCCAGTCTCAGTCAGACCATTAAGTCTGATCTTCTTACTAGAATTTGAGTTCTGCACCCCATATTTCTGCTGGTCCATCAGGGACTCTGTGTTGTGTTCCCTGTCAGGGCGGTCATTGGTGGTAGCCGGGCACCATCTAGTTCTTCTGGTCTCAGGCTGATGAAGTCTCTGGTTTATGTGGCCCTTTCTGTCTCTTGGGCTAATACTTTCCCTGTGTCTTTGGTGTTCTTCATTCTCCTTTACTACAGGTGGTTGGGACCAACTGATGCATCTTAGATGGCCGCTTGCAAGCTTTTAAGACCCCAGATGCCACTCTGTTGGTGGATTCTTTGGAAGAAAAATTGCCTAGCACAGTCCCAGGCACATAGTATAGGAACACCACAAATACTAGTCTGTATGCCTTTCTCCCTTATCATCATACTCATGCAGCTAGTCTCACAATCCTAAGCAATGTGAGTGCAATCCTACCTCCTTCTAATGTGTTATAATAAGCTTTCACTAAGTCTCCACTCACTATTCCCCTTTGTTTGGATGCCTCGCCATAATCAGGACTACTTTTCATGTTTGTTTCTATAGATTAAAGGTTTGGAATGATCAGATTCCTGGGTACCCCAGGTTTTACGGAGCTCCATTTGGGATTCTGGTATCCAGGAGTAGCTTGAGGTGTGGCTGTTTATCCTTGTCTCTCTGCTTTTTTAAAAAAAACATTTCTTCAACATTTACTCTGTGTCAGGCATTATTCTAAGCACTTTTTGCATGTGTTGGCTCATTTAATTCTTATAACAACCCCATAAGGTAGGTACTGCTATTATAATGGAGTTCCTTGGTGGTGCAAACGATTCATGTGCTCAGCTGCTAACCGAAAGATTGGAGTTTCGCGTCCACCCAGAGGCGCCTCGAAAGAAAAGCCTGGCAATCGACTTCCAAAAAATCAGCCACTAAAACTCTATGGAGCACAGTTCTATTCTGCCCAAGCTTTTCTTTAATATGGTTACAAAATGATGATTTTCCAGCGGTAGCACTCCTTCCACTCCACTAACTTCTGTGGAGGCTGTCTTAGGATTGAAATACAGAACCTAAATGTGATTTCTTTGTGACCCAGTCTGGACTTAAGCAGCATGCTGCTAAATTTCAGGTTGGCAGGAAGTGGGATGGCATGTTACAGAAGTCCTTTAGGGGAGGCGAAGGGCAGAGACGAGGTAGAAGTGACCTACAATAAGAAAGCTGGAAGGGAGAACACTTGTCGTACATGTTCACCTTGCAACATCTAAGCTATGCACCAAAGTCCACAGTGTTCGGATGAGTAGGCAAGCTATTGATTTTCAGCCCAAAATGATTTTCTCACTGTTCTTTGTAGTGTTACCAGTAATTACTAATTTTGAACCTATGCAAACGAGTTCCAAATTCCTGCCTCAACACAGTCTGGCTTGGCTCTGTGAATTCTTACCATTGTTAACTAGTCAGGATTTGGGAAGAGGCTAAATTCTGGTTGCAACTGCCTGAAAATCCTTTGGCTAGTACACAACTAGTAGTCATGACCATCTAACAATTTTAATCCCTGCGTGGGTTTCAATATAGATTATCTGACCAGTTTTTTTTTTTTTAATAATATTTTATTGTGTTTTTGATGGAGGTTTACACAGCAGTTTAGGTTCCCATTCAACAACTTCTACACATATTGTTCAGTGACATTGGTTACATTCTTCACAATGAGTGAATGTTCTCATTATTTCCATTCTGGTTGTTCCATTTCCATTAATCTAGTTTCCCTGCCCCCTTATATTCTTACCTTTGTTTTAAAGTAACTGTTGACCGTTTGGTCTCATGTAGGTGATTTTTTTTAAAGGAGCACAGTACTTGTGGGTGATATTCATTATGTGAGCCATTCTGTTATTTAGCTACAAGGTAACCTCAGGGGTTTTGGTTCAAGGTTTGAAGAGTATCTTAGGGCAACAGTCTCGGGGAGTCCTCCAGTGTCACCCAGTATAGTAAGTCTGGTTTTGTTTGTTTGTTTTGTTTTGTTTTTAGGAATTTGAGGTTCTGTTCTACATTTTTCTCCCATTCTATCAGGGTCCAACTATTGTGGCCCTGATTAGAATGGTTGGTAGTGATAGCTGGACACCATCTAATTCTTCTGGCCTCAGGGTAGATGAGGCCATAGTATGCGTAGAGTATTTGTCTTGTAGACTAGTTTCTCTTTTGAGCCTTTGGTTTCCTTCTTTCTCTTTTGCTCTGGACATTAGCTACCAAGAGTTGTATCTTAGATGGCCATTTGCAAGCTTTTAAGACCCCAGACACTACTCATTAAACTAGAATGTAGAATTTTATGAACTATATTATGCCAGTTGTCCGAGATGCCCCATGAGACTATGGTCCTAATTCTTCAAACCCAGAAAACCAATCCTGTGAGGTGTTTGGTTATGTCTGTGAAGTATCTGTAACTTTACTGACCAGTTTTAATTTGGTTTTCTTGAACTGAATATCTTTCTTTTTGTGATACTGTAACAAGCAGTGTAGCTCACTACAGCACATTCAGAACACTGAAATATCTGATATCACCAAGACTTTCAGGAGTGTTATATTGTGCAAAGGAGCATCCTACTCAATGCTACTGGCTTTACTGCAAAAAGACAAGCTTTGTATATTTTGGAAACAGGTATTCAAATCCATACTATATATAGTATGCCATGTTTTGGTCTTTGAATGTGTTCCTGAAATTCATAGAAATTCTTCTTTTCCTCGTTTCTCTAATTTTGATTGATTTGGTTTTAAGTACCTTTTTTTTTTTTTTTCTCTTTTATTTTACAGCGAAAATGGGCTGGACTCTCTATTGGACAAGAAATAGATGGTAAGTATAGTTTTTAGCTACCTGAGATAGATTTTCTTTATAATTTTCATGCAGTTACTGAGATCTGTACAATTTTCTATTACTGGTTGTCAGGCTATTAAACGTTCATTCTAGTCAGATTACTGGTTAGGTCTATGAGAATGGACAGGACATAGTCATGGTACCTATGTCCCCACCTCTTTATCTGCCTACCTCTCTGCATGGAGATTACAATCTAATGGGGGAAAGAACATCCACATATTCATAGCTCTCAGAATATCTACCAGGAAAATATGTGCACAAATATTTACTATTAGGAGCTCTGTGTAAAAGAGTGAATGAATTGACTGGAGACCAGAAAGATTGCCAGCAAAGTCTTGCTGTGCATTGGAGTTTTGAGCATGATTATGAAGTAGGTGGAAAGCATCACACGGTAGAGACAAGGGAGAAAGGCTTTTAGGATGACAGATAATATAAACGAAAGGCATAGGGATGGGAGCAAGCAAATCATAGGTGGTTCTCAGGAAGTATGTTTGCCTGATTGAAAGGGACAATGGAGTGGGTTGTATTAAATGATGAGAGTTTTAGCGTATTAGGGGAGGACCTAGAGTACATACTAAAAATTTGGATTTTACACAAATACAGTTGAGAGCTCTTGAGGATTTCTGAATGGTCCAACCAAAATCCTGCCTTTAGAAAAGGATTCTCATTTTGGTGTGGAACACAGTAAGGAATGGCGAGAAGTCATGAATTGAAGAAAATGGTTTGGAAGTTATTTGACTTGTCTAGGGGTAAGTTGAATAGGATTTTTGAAAATTATGGTTACGGGAATTTAAAAAAGAAAAAGTCAAAATTAGGTTGAAGAAGAATAGTTGGTATTACCCACCCACTGCCATCGAGCCAATTCTGACTCATAGCAACTGCATAAGGTCTCCAAGGCTGTCAATCTCTACAGAAACAGACTGTCACATCTTTCTCCTGTGGAGCTGCTGGTGGTTTCGAACCACTTACCTTTCGTTAGCAGTCAGTCGCTTTAACCACTTGTTGTTACAGTACCTGGTAATTCCATTTTACTCTATGCTGAGGTATAGTTTCTTCTTTTGTGTTTTTCTAGGAAGATAAGTCAGATTTGTGGAAGGGATAGTTTAGGTTAAGGAGGAGAAGAAAGGGTGGCAATACATAAGCAGGTGGTGTAATTTTCTCAGTGAAGGGTGTTTTGAGGTCATCGTAGTTCATTAGAGAAGGTCAAGGAAAGCAATTTATAACTTCGGGGGGAGAAAAGATTTAGCCACTTGTGGATTGTCTAAGTCAAGGAACTAAGAAGAGAAAACTGGTATTGTCTGTTAGGCAGTGTTGCTAAGTCGGGAAAATGAAGTATGAATCTTTTTCATCAGATAATTTCATGTCAACTTTATGGACACAGTAGGAGAAGAAAAGAAAATACAAGTGTAACTAAGCCAGTTGACTTAATTTTGTATGTATAGAAAGGTTGCAAGAACAGTACAGAGAGTTTTCGTGTACTCCCTTGCCCAGATTCAGTAATTATCATATTTGCTTTATTATTATCTCTGTCTCTCTCTTTCTATATACATACACACTCACAGGCATGCATATGTACATACATATATACATATTGCTTTTCTGAATCATTTGAGATTAAGTTGCAGAAATCATGTCTCTTTATCTCTAATACCTTAGTGTGTGTTTCCTAAGATCAAAGATGTGCCTCTGACGGTATAGTTATCAAATCCAGCACATTAAATGTTGATACTTTTATCTAACTTATAGCTCATATTCTTTTTTTTTTTTTGATTGCGGTGTGATTACTTTTTTTTTTTATTGTTGTAATTAAATGAAGTTTACATTTCAAGTTAGTCTCCCATACAGAATTTTTTTTTTTTTTTACATACATTGTTATGAGACCCCAA
>NW_004443964.1:20265634-20275030 GCF_000243295.1 Trichechus manatus latirostris
AGCTTGTTCTAATTGACTCTCCTTTGTAGATGACTTTTCTTTTATCCCTAGCTGTTCTTAAAATTCTTTATCTTTGGTTTTGGTAAGTTTGATTTGACTTTCTGTTGGGATCTACCTTATGTGGGGTTCGATGAGCATCTTGGATAGATATCTTCTCATCTTTCATGATATCAGGGAAGTTTTCTGTCAACAAATCTTCAACAATTTTTGCTGTATTTTCTGTTATCCTCCCCTGTTCTGGTACTGTAATCACTCATAGGTTATTTCTCTTGATAGAGTCCCACATGACTCTTAGAGTTTCTTCATTCTTTTTAATTCTTTTATCTGATTTTTCCTCAAATAAGTTGGCGTCAAGAGCTTTATCTTCAATGTTACTAATTCTAACTTCCATTGCCTCAATTCTGCTCCTATCACTTTCTATTGAGTTGTCTAATTCTGACATTTTATTGTTAATCTTCTGGATTTCTGATTGCTGTCTCTCTGTGGATTCTCACAACCTATTAAATTTGGCATTGTGTTCTTGAATAATTTTTTTAAGTTCCGCTGCTACTGTGTCTGTATGTTCCCTGGCTGTTTATGCATTCTGTTAAATTTCCTTTTTTATTTCTAGAAGATTTCTGTATATTAATCTTTGGTATTCTGCCTCTGGTAATTCCAAGAAGTTCTCTTCCTCCAGATAATTTATTGATTCTTTATTTTGGGAGCTTTCTGAAGCCATCATGGACTGCCTGTTTATGTGAATTGATATTGACTGTTGTCTTCGAGCCATCAATAATTTATTATAATTTTATTTTGTATTTGCTTGGTGAGGCCTAGCTTTTTATTTTGTTTTGTTTTGATATGCCCAAATAGGCTGCTCATGTGCACTAGTTTGATTTTTGACACCTCTGGATCTCTAACGTCCTGTCACCAGGTAGTTAGTTCTGTAACTAAGTGTGTGCACACAGGAGTCCGTTAAATTTTCCTATATGGGTTCAGCTCGGGTGTTCATGCTGTTGGTCACCCAGTGTGTGATGCAGGCTCTCACCCCCAGTCCTAGAGAGGCATGGGTGATTGGTGCAGGCACTGGACTCTGGCTGTGGTAGGGGATCACACGCTGAGCCAGACGGGGCTGACGGCTGCCCCTGAGAGTCTGAAAGGAAAGTGTGTACCTATTCTGTAGGGTGAGTAGGTAGGTGAGTTTTGCAGCTGGACAGTGAGCACCCCACTCTGTTGGCTGTAAAGACTAGGGGGCACCACTTTTTCTTGGACTCCTGTAGCAGGTGACTAGGCACTTTAGGTGCTACCACCAGTCCGCAAGCCCCTGCTGCAGATCAATAAAAGTGCCTACTTAAGGGGCAGGGCTGTTTCGAAGGTCACAAATCTGCCAGTTCACAGCTGAAGCAGTTGAAGTTAAACTTCAGATGTTTGCCTTGTTGTACTGTGGCAGTGAGGACTGATGCTGTTGAGGTGGGTCCCCACAAGTCTGTACAGGGGTGTAAGGCACTCAGATTCTGCGGACCCCTGGTACCTGTGCCCCGCAAAGGAGCTGTGCCGACCCTGTGTTCCTGGCCTAGGGGAGCCAGCAGCTTATTTGTTCTCTCTCCAAGGCCAGGAGAATGGGTCAGGGTGCCTTTTGGGATCTACTTCCGGCCCAGCGGACTCCTGGTACAGAGCGCGGAGGGAGGAGGTAAAAGGGAGAGAGGTTTTTCCCAAATGGGCTTTTTTTTTGTTAATCTCCATGAAAGGGTGCGCGCATGTACTTATCTTAGGCTTGTGGAAGCTGTTTTTCACTGGTACAGAGTGTTCAAGCAGAATCTCTGCTGCCGGGTCTCTCTCGATGTGGAAACTGCTTCTGGAGCACACACACAGCACAGCTGTTTGCCTGCTTCACTGCAGACTGGCTTGGCTGTGGTGCTGCAGTTTCACCGCCGTGGCTCTGGCCCTCCTCACCTCTTCCAAACAGTCTCCCTCTCCCATATCACGCAGATGGATTTCTCAACCTTGCCTTGTTTAGGGCTCCCAGATATTCACATAGAATCAAATCACTTGTTTTTCGAGGTCTTTGTTGTAAGAGAGATATAGGAAGTGTCTAACTACTCCTCCATGTTGACCACGCCCTTCTATAGTTTATATTCTGATCTTGTTAATTGTCCCAATTATCTGCTTTATAGCATTTATTTTCACATTTTATTGAGGTAGGTGTTTAAGACCCAGAATTTTCCTCTTATCACTGCATTAAAGTAGATTCTGATCAGCAGTGTTTTCATTATCTTTGTGTTTTAGAAATTCTCTATTTTCTGTTTATATCCCTTTTCACTCAGAGTCCCTCCCTTGGGGAATCCAAATCATGAATCTGTGTTTGTCACAGTCACTCTTAAGTAATTCTTATATTACTAGCTACATTTTGGGAAGCACTGACATAAACGATTCCCATAACTGTCATCTCCTCACCTGAAGCATAGTGAGAAGCTGAGACAGTGAGAGGGTTTAACACTAAAGTGAAGTAGGTCAGTGCAGACCATGGAGATCTTGTCCAGCCCCCTCATTTTATAGATGTGAAAATACAGGGGCCCAGGGTTTTCTATTTGCAGGCTTTGGCAGTGGTAAAAATGAACATTTGTAGAAACTGAGAAAATGGATTTATATGTAGCTTAAGTTTCTAGTTTCCTTAAATTTATTTTTCTAAATATAAGGCTAAAAGTGTGCTTACATTTAACTTTTAATGTATATATTTTCTGTTGTAAAAAGGTATGGAAATTGAAGGTTATAAATCTTGATGAGTTGAGAAATGTATTTTGTAGCTTCAATTATGCTATAAAGGCATTCTCCTGCTACCAGAAATGCTTATTTTAATTATAAAGTTCTTGAAAGAGATAGATCAAACAGATTTAATGGGCAAAATTGTAAAACCAAATGATCAGGTGGGTCTAAGGTGGAGTAAGCTTGAGTGAGGGAAGAGTTTTGGGGGCTGAATAATGTGGATGATGTGGCCATAAAGGGAGGAAACTGGTTCCGTGTAAGTAGAGATGTAGGCAAACATGGGATAGAAGGCGTGGTATGAAGGAGGGTGTGATTTCAGGATTCTAGAGTTCTGTCTGCAAGGTGAGACTTTTGAGTCAAGTCAGTGATTTTTATTTAGTCTGAGGGAATCTTTTAGAGGAACGATTTAGTCTGTCTTGTCTTCATCTGGCAATGCCATGTTTTAAGTACTACAAATTATCAACTAACGCATTTTTGACCATTGTATATCTGTCTGTCATTGTAATGGCTAAACATGCTCTTAGGTTTATTAAAAGCATTAGCTGTAAATCACTCCTTTTTAGGGGCTGACCATGATACTGACCTTGGTGCTGCCTTGGTGCTGTCCATGGTGCTGCCCATAGTATTTGAAATTGTGACAGCTTGGTCTTTTCGATTTAGGAACATTGAATTTAAATTAAAATGCTTTTGAAAACTATGGTCAGTAATGGTAATATTTTAATATACTTGTTCAGATTTCTTGGTATAAATATACATGTAATATGTAGGTGTGTGTGTGTACACACACGTTATAACATTACAGTATTATTTGGGAGTTTTTAATGCACAAAATTGTATCATACTGTACATATTCTTCTGCAGTGTGCTTTTTTCTACTCTATTATGTGTTTATGGCCATCCATCTTTGTTAAATATACATCAAGCTTTTATTTTAATTGCCATATAATCCACTTTTATGAACATGTCACAATTTAGTCATCATTCCCCTACTGATCAGCATTTTTTCAATGTTTGACTGTTACAAATAATGCTGCAGTGAACCTCTTTATAGAGGTTCCTCTCCCCTTAGGAATATGCTCAATAATCTTTCTGGGATAGAGACACCTAGAAATCGAATTGCTGCATCAGCCTATTCATTTTTACATTAATATTTTAACCTATAACTATCTTCACCTAGAGACCTGACAGCACAATGGTTAACAGCTCAGCTGCTAACCAAAAGATTGGCAGTTCAAATCCACCATCTACTTCTTGGAAACTCTATGGGGCAGTTCTACTCTGTCCTATAGGGCTGCTATGAGTCGTGGTTGGCTCAATGACAGTGGATTTTTATCTTCACCATGTGGGGAAACAGCTAAGCTTTTTTGCCTGTGGAAGTTACTCAGCATGTTGCATGGACTTTCTAGAAAATGTTAAGAAAGAACAAAACACGCAGAAGTGGAGGCAGGAGAGTACTCTGAAGCTTTCAGCTGAGACAAACTTATTCTTTGCTCTTCAGTGCATTTTCCATCTCCTACTTTGGTTTTCTTTGTTATTTTGCTTTTGAAAATGTTTATCTCTAAAATAAATGAGTCTTCCTTTAAGGCAGCAAAGTGAAATATAAAAATCTTCATTCAAAGAATTTACAGAAAATCTTTGTAAATAACTGAAGTGGCTAGAATATAAGAAATAAGTTTAGAACACAATTTAGAGTTTGAAAGGATCATGAAAATCTAGTTCAGCCTCCTCATTTTATGGATGTGAAAAATTAAGGCACAGAGAGCTTAAATTATTTAGTTAGGTTCTTCTAGTTATTGGTCGAGTCTACTGAAACACAGACTCAAGAGTTCCCTTAAAGAGAACAACTTTACAAACCACTAGAATCTTTCCAACAGGCAGCTAATACTGATAGATCAAATGAAAGCTACACTACGGTGACTTGTTTATTTAGCTTCTTGCTGCTTGACCACAGTAACTCACAAAAGCACCACACCTCGTCCAAAGCAAATGTGTAAAACCAATCTTTTTTTATATTACCTGCTTTTGAGAGAACCGTAGAAGCCTTCTTATCCAATGAGATTGGAGCTGGCAGTTAATTGAAAAAGTTGGTTAAAGTCCTTTTCTTTGGATCACGGATTAGAGTTCTCTATTGTCTTTTGTGCATAAACTTCATCTATAATTTCTGTATGGGTTTCTTTGAAATGGACAGAGAACTTAGACCCTTGTGAAGCATTTGGAAGGCAAGATCCTTCTGGGTTTTTCTGGATTTCTTCCTCAACCTTTTGCACTTTTTTGCTCAGACTTAATTAACAGTCGTTTTTTTTTTTTTTTTTATTGAGAAAAAATGCCTTTAATATAACATTATGTTGAAAAAGTTGTATATAAGATTTTATATACAGTAATATCTGAACTGGAGCCCTGATAGCATAGTGGTTAAGAGTTCAGGCTGCTAACTAAAAGGTCAGCAGTTCAAATCCACCAGCCACTCCTTGGAAACATTATGGGGCAGTACTACTGTGTCCTCTAGGGTCGCTATGAGTTGGAATCGACTCGACAACAAGGGGTTACAGGTTAATATCTGAACTATGTTCGACAGCACCTAGGACAGGTAACATTAACAGTAATTTTTAAAGGAAACTCTTCCTTTTTCAAGTTTTCCCGAAGTACTTAACTTAGTCATATAGACACCAATTCTAGAATGCCAATATTTTAACAGGTTTTATACTGGTTAACTATATTGCCTAACTACTGTAAAAGTCATAACTGGCATAAGTAGATTAGGGAATGAACACAGTTGACTGGTAAGCAGCAACTCCAGTGCTGCGTGGGGCGCCAACAAGCTGAGCATTTGACAAGCCATAGGCAGCTCAGGATATATCAGAGGGACAAAAGTTTGTCACTTATTCTCATGAATTAGCTCACTGGAATTTGGTTAAGAGAGCTTCTACTGTGTCCTTCAGGGACCGTTGGCAAATTGTGGGACAGTGGGCTTTGGGGAACACAAGGGGAAAGAGGTAAAGCATATGTGCATTAGGCCTTTTGAAGAGCAGTGATAGTCTTGTTTACTGGGCATAATAAAGCTGTCCTGTTGGGGAAACTCAAATGCAAAACTCTCCTTGAACCTTTCTGGGTAACTTACCCTAACTTTCATAGTGGCCCCAGTACAATATACTGCAATGAAGTATTTTTTGCTTTAAGAGTTTGTTTATGAACTGACATTTATAAATATGCTTTTTCAGCTAATTTACCCCCTATAGAAATGCTTCTTTGTAGTTATATAAGTCATTAGGAAAATTTCTTTTAACATGTGTTTAAAAAAAATTGGTATGTAAAGTGTGCTGTAGTTGTACAATGAAAGGTTTTTGGTTAGACAGTTATTATATAAAATTACGTGTAATGCTTTAAATTTTAAATTTATGAGGTTGTAACCTAAAAGCCTTTCTAGAATTTTTCTTTTGTCTTGAGCAAGAATTTTCTTACTGAAAGTTTTGTATGTATGCTTGTCTTACTTCGTTTGTTATTAGAATGGAGACTGGTTGTTTCATTTTAACAGTTCATGAATATATTAAGCAGCTAACAGACACCATTAGATGCTGCTAATACAAAGATGAACGAAGACATGACTGTTATCCTGTTCTACATGTAGAACTTATTATAGTTCTCTGAATATAGGTGCTCAGGAAATATTTCGTAGTATTAAAACAGAAATGCCAAATAAAGTTTGAATTGCTCTTGAAACAATCCTTTGAGTAAATGTTCCTCAAACCCTTTCTTTCCTGCATCCTGTTTCATTAGGGCAAAAGAGTCCACTCATCTCTCTGTCACCTTGGCTCCTTCTTATGTCAAATAAAAATCTTGTTTGGAAACAGCATGTTATGCCAACTCCACTGGGGCTTCCAATATTGCCATTTTGTCTTCCGTTAACTGAGAAAGCGGAAGATGCACAGGTTGTGGGTAGGATGTGATTTCCCCCCAAGGTTGGGGTGAGGGGTAGAAGTAGAGGGAGAACACTGTCCGGTCTGTTCTAATTAGTTCAGATGGGGAAGACAATCTATAGTGGAGATTATTATTTCCCTTTTAATCTGTGCCTTTATGTCTCTCTAATGAAGACCGCATAAAGCCCCCTGGTCAAGTTCTGTTATAATTCATTTATGTGAAACTTTTAGTTACTTTAAAGTACAGCAAATATTTGGTGTCCCTTTTTTTTTTTTAAATGTCTCTCTTTTTTTCCTAGTCTCCTTATATACATTTGACAAGGCCAAACAATGTATTGGCACAATGACCATCGAGATTGATTTCCTGCAGAAAAAAAGCATCGACTCCAACCCATATGATACTGACAAGATGGCAGCAGAATTTATTCAGCAGTTCAACAACCAGGCTTTCTCAGTGGGACAACAGGTAGTTTTAAATTTTCTTTCATTTCTTTCACTTTTTAGGTGTCCTAATCTCTGTAGTTCTCCAAAATTAATTCTGCCTTTTAAAACTGAAAGAAGCTTTGCACATGAACAGATGTATCTGCCAAAAAAGAAAAACCAAACCTGTTGGCGTCGAGTCGATTCTGACTTATAGCGACCCTATAGGACAGAGTAGAACTGCCCCATAGAGTTTCCAAGGAGCAGCTGGTAGATTCGAACTGCTGACCTTTTGGTTAGCAGCCATAGCTCTTAACCACTCCGCCACCAGGGTTTCCAGATGTATCTAAGATGGTGATAAAAATTGAGGGGAGCTGCACTTACCAGGCCTCTAGGAGTCCATCCCTCAGGTAGCTTGTATCCTCGTTCTTTCTCTTTCTCCCCCTTGTCCTTTCTTACTCAGAAATGAAAGCATTGCTTTGGATAAGAAGAGAAGAGGACTGCTTAAGCCGAAAGAAACATTCTAAAATGTCTTTTAGGTTACAGTGTTACATGTAATAACAGCAACTTTTTCCCCTGCAAATTTGGGAACACTGCAGACTTGTATATCTCAAATTTCTTCTTATTTTGGGACATTTTGTTTTGTCCCTGGAATGTCTTTTTCTTTCACTGATAGATTTCCTAACCTTTTTTTGGGTATGGCCTCTTTCAGAATCTTAAGAAAATTTTGTAAATAAATACTTCTTAGATTTTTCTCTCATTTAAATTGATACTTGCTGATGTTTTCGCGTTTTTGGACTTCAGTTAATATTGTTAGCATCATAGGAAGAAATGCTTTTCTTTAAAAAAAAGTGTGAGTTCATGAATTGTTACTTGTCTGTACACATGAAATAACCAGTGCTCTTTTCACCTTACCATCACATTTGTCTCCTCATTTGTGACTTTTCTTAATCCTTTCTGCCTCCCTCATACTGTAACTCCACAGCAATGGTACTCAAAATGTAGTCCAGACGGCCCCTGGGGTCCCTGAGGCCCTTTCAGGGAGTCTGTGAAGTCAAAATAATGTTCATTGTAACACCAAGACATTTTTCATCTTTTTCCTCTTATTCTTTCACGAATGTACAGTGGAGTTTTGCGGAGATGACAGGGTACATAGCACACTGACTGCCGAAGCAGACAGGAGATTCCAGCTGTCTTCCATGAAGCCAGACGTTGATGAGATTTGTAAAAATGTAAAACAGTGCCACGCTTTTTACTTGTGTGGTTTTCTTTTTAAAAGTAGAGTTTTTTTTAATTAAAAAATATTATTTTCTGTTCACACGTACTGGATTTCATAGTGTTACTTTTAAATGAATTAATAAATACTTTTTTGGAAATTTTTTGTTCTAATTTCTAATATGGTAAATATCAATAGATATAACCCATATAAACAAAAGCTCTTTAGGATCCTGAAAACTTTTTAGGAGTATAAAGGGATCCTGAGGCCAGAGTGCTCTATACCATTCTGATCACTAGTGACTTAACCTAGACTGCTCTTATAGTCTGTCACACGGGAAGTTACGTAAGATTGGGGATGAGAGAGGCTGTAGAAGGGAAGAGCTGTCGGAATGAAAGCAGTGTTATTTCTTTTCATTCTCTTGTCTACCTGAAATGGCGTAAATCTAGAAGAACAAGACTAAGGATCTGGATAGTTCATATATTATAATATCAAACTTTTGCAGGTGGAAACGAAATTACTGATAGGAAAAGGATACAGTGCGTTTATTATTTTTTATGAGTGCTGGAGCTGGAATAACCTGAGATTATCTTGTCTAACTTCTTCATTTTGCAAATGAGGAATTTTAGGTCCAGAGAAGGTAAGTGATGGACCTACAGCTGCATAGCCAGGGGCACAGCTGAGACAAGAATGCTTTAGTCAGTTGGTTAATTACACAAATATTTACTGAGCACCTGGTATGTTCCAGGCACTGTTTTAAGCACTGCAGACAAGCACTGAACAGGATGGCGTACTCGAGAACCAGTGGAGCTTTTACTTTGGATTAGGTGGTCCGAAAAGGCTCCCCAAGATGACATTTGGCTAATAATTTGTTGACTACCTACCCATTCCTTCTAGAATCCTGAATTTTTTTACTGATGGTTGTGTTCAAATTGCTTAGCTAAACGTCATTGTTTTTACCCTGTCCTTTAGTTTTAGTATTGTAATAGAAAATGCTTAGAAGGATGTCTAATAGAAGATGCTTTGATATTTTAACAATTTAAAATGATTAATTTTTAAATTAATGTAAGTATTATAATGTTACATATCATTCTATTATAAAAC
>NW_004443964.1:20275130-20317953 GCF_000243295.1 Trichechus manatus latirostris
ATATATACACATACACACGTATGTAAATGTATAATAATAGGTATACACATACGCACATATTTTAAAATATAATTTTAAATAAATAATTTTAAAACCCAGTAATATGCAGATATTTCCACAAAGAGAAAAATCCTCCATAATACAGGGAGGAAATATCTTAGTATTTATTCCCATTTGTAGTAGTTAGAAGGAGCCCTGGTGGCTCAGTTGTAAAGCACTCAGCTGCCAACAGAAAGGTTGGTGATTTGAACCCACCAGTGGATCTGTGGGAAAAAAGACCTGGTGATCTGCTCCTGTAAAGATTACAGCCTAGGAACACTGTGGGGCATTTCTACTTTGTCATACAGGGTCACTGTAAGTTGCAGTCAACTCGATGGCACACAACAACAACAACGCAGTAATTAAAGGACCCTGGGTAGTGCAAATGGTAGCACATGGGGTCACCATGAGTTAGAACCGACTCGACCTCAATGGGTTTGGGGTTTTTTTTTTTTTTTTTTTGGTGGTAGTTAGTAGTGGGGAGCCCTGGTGGGACAGTGGTTCAGCATTCAGCTGCTAACCAAAAGGTCGGCAGTTTGAATCCACCAGCTGCTTCTTGGAAACCAAACCCTATGGGGAAGTTCTACTCTGTCCACTGTGAGTTGGAATCAACTTGACGGCAACGGATAACAGATAACATGTAAAGAGGGGCCTAGCTCATGTGGCACTCAATAAATATTTGGTGAGTGAATGGTTGAGCATTCAGAAGCTGCCTCTGCACCTGTAGGGCAGGCGTTTTGTATTGGTTGTAGAAAAATATGGATTTTTGAGTCTCAAACCCAGGCTTGAATCCTGGTGCTGTCATTTACTGTGACTCTGGATCACATTGCTTAACCCCTGTCTGGGTCTCAGCTTCCTCGTTAGTACGACTGTGTAATGACTTCTGTTTCCTAGTGTGTTTGTGAGTATTAAATAAGAAAATCTATACACATGCACACACCTCCTGTAGGGTCTGGTACGTGGCAGATACTCAAATATTAGTTCCCTTGTCCTCTCATTGGCTGTGTGGGTAGTTTGGCTGTGGAGCAGATTTGGGAGGGATATACAGGAGAAAACTGCTTTTCTGCATTTTGAAAACATGAGTGATGATGTAAGAATCAAGACGTTATATCATGAAGTGATTTTTCTTCCCTTGCCTCTTTTCTCCGTAGCTTGTGTTTAGCTTCAATGATAAGCTTTTTGGCTTACTGGTGAAGGATATTGAAGCCATGGATCCTAGCATCCTGAAGGGGGAGACTTCGACAGGTAAAAGACAGAAGGTATGGTTTGTTTCTGATATTGGCATCTAAGCCATCTTTGTGATGTGACTTATGTAGATTAATAATATTTTCCTAGCCGTTCTCTTACTCATCAGTTTCTTTCATATTGTATACTTTAAGATAATAGGGAGAAAAACATTGCTTGTTTTATATGTGTATGTGTGTATAGTTATTAAAATATATTTACTTGGAGACCTAATAAAAACTGAAATTTGCATAATGTGCTTGTCATCCTGGTTGACTACAGATGCTGTTTATTGTAGTATAGTTAAAATGTATTTGACTAAACAATAACAATAAGAAAGACATTATCAAAAAGACAGAGACATTGAAATAAAGTAGGAATAGTAGGAGGTAGCTATGAAAGAAGTAAATGTAACTTAGATGCTAGTTTGGAAAATTTGCTTTGCACAGAGAGACCTTATTTCCCCTTCATTTTCAGCCTTGTTTAGAGAAGTCCAAATGTCTGCTATTAGACTAGCTAATTATTGTCTTTCTGTACAGATTGAAGTAGGCCTGGTGGTTGGAAACAGTCAAGTTGCGTTTGAAAAAGCAGAAAATTCATCACTCAATCTTATTGGTAAGATTATAGTTTTTAGAAGATTCTGAATGAAGTGGGGCTATCAGTGTTAACATGTGACTCAACAATGGTGATTCTCAAGTGGGGAAGGAAAAGAGGCACATCCGTTTAAGAGGATTTGTCATAAAATCGTGAGGTGTTTCATGTCTGTCAGATGTGTTGATGTAGAAAAAAAGGTCTGAGTCTTCCTCTAGATTACCATTGTCCAACAGAAATACAATGTGAACCACATAATGAAATTTTTTATTTCCTAGTAGCCACATTAAAAATAAGTAAAAAGAAACAGATAAAATTATTTTTTTAACTTTTAAGATAATTTTAGGCTTACAGGAGAGTTGCAAAAATATTTGAGAGCTCCTGTATATCCTTCACCAGCTTCCCCTGATGTTAACGTCTTACACAGCCTTAGTACAGTTACCAAAACTCAGAAATTAACATTGTTACATTGCTTCTAACTAAACTACTTGATATGGATTTTGCTGTTTTTTTCACAATGTTGGTTTTCTGTTCCAGGATCTCATTCAGAATCCCACGTTGCATGTAGTTGGTTTGGCCCTTTAGTCTTCTCCTGTCTCTGACAGTTCCTCAGACTTCCATAACATTGAGAACTGGTCAGTTATTTTGTAGAATGTCCCTTACCAGGCTGTTGTATTAAATAAGATAATAGCATCACTTCTGGTAGTGACTGAGTTGAGTGATGAGTGCGCCGGTAAAGTCTTCCCAACAGATTCATAATTCAGCCCTACTCTTGCACTGTAGCCCTATTCTATTATAGTAAAACAATGCAGGTTGGTCTCTAAGAATCGCAACTCACCAGAATAACAGTGTCATCAACTATATAGTAATTCTAATTTTGAGTTAACATAACTATGTTGATGTCTACGCTGACAAAAAAAAAAGAGGATTTTCATGGATTGCTATCCTCATCATCATATCCAAGGTTACTTAACTTTCTTTGAATGTGTGACCTTTTTTTCTTAATCTGTAAATTATTATTTCCTTTCTTTTCCCTTGCTGTTTTCCTTAATTATGAAAGAAGTTTTTTTTTTCCTGTAAAATATGAATAGGCAAAAGGAAGAAAATAAAACACCACTTATAGTCTCTCCAAGGAGCCCTAGTGGCCCAGTGGTTAAAGCAGTTGGCTCCTAACCCAAAGGTCGGCGATTGGAATCCACCAGCTCTGCTGAAGAAAGATCTAGAGAAAGATGTGGCAGTCTGCTGCCATAAAGATTACAGCCTTGGAAACCATGTGGGGCAGTTGGGGCAGTTCTACTCTGCTCTGTAGGGTAGCTGTGAGAGTCGACTTGGCAGAAACGGGGTTTTTGTTTGTTTATAGTCTCTTCCATGCGAAAACAACTCACACACTGGAAGTTTTAAAAATGTGATTCTGTTTTCATACTGTTTTATAATCTACTCTTTTTGCGTAACATATTTAAAGGATTTTAATAAATGCATCTCTATAACATAATTTTCAATGACTTAGTGTGTATTAGAGATATAGGACCTAATTTCCTATTATTGAGACAATACATTTCTGAAGGAATTTGTTTCTTCTTATACACCTTTTGTAAAATGCCTTTTCTAAAGGGAGTTGAATGGCTTCCATACAATGCAGGTATTTCTAAGCAATCCATGAAATTGTGTGATTGGTATATTTTCATTGGAAATAAAATTATGTAGTGATTTGGCAGAACATAAATTATAAATTTGGCCACGAGAGGGCAGCAGAGTATAAGAAAAATACTTTGATAGCTGCCTAAAGGAAATCTTGGTCCACAAAACTCCAATGGTAAAAACACCATGTAGAATTCACTTTTTCTAATGTGACTTTTCTTCCTTGATTTTATAAAAACTGTTAAGATTAGTTTTTGTTTGTTTGCAGTTAAGTGTACTAAAGTACTTTATTCTTTGTGTTTGATACAGTAAATGTGCTTCTTTTGAGTGACTTTAGGTGGCGCTCTGACATTGAAATTAGATCATTTTTATCTGCTTGTGATAGAATTTGTAGGCATGAATTTTATAATCCCAAAGTCTTTAGAATGATTGTAGACTCTTGTGTGCAAGTGAAGAGAAAACAAATAAGAAATCAAACTTATTCAATACATCCTTTCAGGCTAAGGGGTTATATACCCAATTATAAACTTAATCTAGATAAATGTATGTGTTTTTAAATACACTTGCTTTAGGAGTCTTGAGGAACTGCTAGATTTCAGTTGCATTTCTGGCAACTAGTGTTGTCTTCATCAGATATACACATGGTGTTTCTTTTAATCAAGTAAGTTAATTAACTTGGTTAGGATTCAAGGTTAATAAAACCAAGTTCCGTGGATTGATTACAAATGGATTACAGCATAGGTTAGCTTAGCATTTTGAAAATGTATTACTGACCTCAAATAGGGACCACACAAAGTAGGTAACATAGCAAAACTCTTCCTTCTTATTAGAAAATCAGCTAAGAGCATGTTCTTCATCTTTGTGTAGGGCTGCTGCTTTTTACTCATTGAGGATGCCCAGGGAGTTCTCTCTTCTTACACTTAGTAATGAAGTTCTTGTTTCACATTTGATTGTTTTTGTTTGACACAGGCAAAGCTAAAACCAAGGAAAATCGTCAGTCTATCATCAATCCTGACTGGAACTTTGAAAAAATGGGCATAGGAGGCCTGGACAAGGAATTTTCAGATATTTTTCGACGAGCATTTGCTTCCCGAGTATTTCCTCCAGAGATTGTGGAGCAGATGGGTGAGTTTGAAAGGGAAGATTTATATTGTTAAAAAAAATTAATGTGATGAAGAATCTCTTTTCAGTAATGCTGTAAAATTATTTTTCAGACCTGCCAAAGTATTTTTCTGTTTTAACTTCTTTTTTTTTGATAAATAGCTAAGTTTTCTGGAAACCCTTAAAAGCGTTAAAACTTTTAAAATTACATTTTAATTCTATGGGGAAATCATAGAATTTGTGGTTGCCCCATTTTATTTATTTATTTAGGATATTTTTCTATAGGGCATATTTAGAAATTTCGTCTGACTCTGAAGATCGATATGGGTTGAATTTACCTTACTGAATAATCATTATCTATTAGACTGCAGGCAGTGTTCTAATATTAGCTGCTGCTCCTTTTTATTGTGCTATTGCACTGCTTCATTGGTACATATTCATACCTAGTAAAATGGATATCTGGCATATTTTTAAACTAGCTAAATTTGATCGAAAAAGACAAATGCAGGATATATATAGGCATTCCATATTGTATACAAAGAAATACCTTATTCACTTATCACTTTCTTCTTGAAGGTTTATTTAATGTGTCTATATGAAGTGGCTTTATTTGCCCTAGTGGTAATGCTGTTTTCATATCCATATCATAGGTTGGATTGGAATGTGAGCAACAGAGCAATCTAAGAAAGGAATTTGTAACATAACGCTTCTGGCAGACTATTAGTATGAAAACAGTGTCCAAAAAACTGAAGGAATATGAATACATTACTCCCCTCAGCCCCATTATTCTTTATCTTCAAATTGCTACTGGGAGATAAAAGTATATTCATCATGGTGGGGATAAGAACTGCTTTCTAGGCACTAAGTGCTTGGGTTGTATCAGCCTCCTATTGTTGGTAGCTTTTCTGCCTGGTTGCTCGCTCTGATAAATTACAGACATTGCACACACCTGTTCTCTGGGTAAAGGTCGAGTTTGGAATTGGATTAAGAGAAAATGACAGAGACCCTCATCACCTGAGTTTTATACTCCTCAAAATGGCACTGACAGGCTTTTTTTTTATCTGAAAGATACAAAGACCAAGTCCATAAAAAACAGAATTTTAATTGGGAAAATAGTAAAAATATGTGACAGTTCACTATCTTGGTAATACGTATTTTGAGGCACAATTATTCCATAAACCTTTGTGATCAAGACATGGAAATTTGTTTGAGTATATTTTGGATATAAGCAGAGATGACAGGATGATTCCAAATTTGCTAACTTATTCTTGTGGAATATTTTTACTGATTTTCAAGACTGGGCCTGGTTTAGAAAGGGTTCTAAAGATTCTGTTTCTTTGAACATTCATACTCTTCAGCCAACAAGTAGAAAAATAACTGTTTCTGTAATAAGCCATGTCATTTAATTATAAATACTCTCTCACCATTTGGGAGCTGTTGAAACTCCACTTATTCAGAAACTAGTTTTCTGTTTGTGCGTTAGGGCCTCTATCTGAGGCCAGGCAGATAAATGCATAAAGGAGTAAAACTCTTATCAATTTGTGACTTTTTGCCAGCTGTGACGTTTGAAATTAAATCAGAACAGGGTTGGGATTTATTAGTGAATTTCATCTGTGTTGCTGCCATCTGTATTGAAATAAGTTGAATTGTAGTAGCGTGCTTTGTTGTTGATGATGTGCTTTTTTGATTGAGTACTGTGGATTTGAATTTTGTTTGTGAGTGCTACTGCCCAGAACCTTTTTTATGATTTATCTTTCTAATATTTTTACACTCATTTAGCTAGACAAAAAAAAAAAAAAAAAAGAGTTTTCCCTTTCTAAAAAAAAAAAAAAAAAAAGCTTTTCTCCCTTGTGGTTTTTTGCCATCCGGAAGCACGTGTTCTCAATTTGATTTCAAAGACAACTAGTGTAAAAAAAGCACATCATCAACAACAAAGCACGCTACTACAATTCAACTTATTTCAATACAGATGGCAGCAACACAGATGAAATTCACTAATAAATCCCAACCCTGTTCTGATTTAATTTCAAACGTCACAGCTGGCAAAAAGTCACAAATTGATAAGAGTTTTACTCCTTTATGCATTTATCTGCCTGGCCTCAGATAGAGGCGTTTGAGCTGAATTAAAAGATATTGTCCTCTTTATTTTGAATGTAGATTCTGAGTTTCCTAAAACTACTATTTTAGTGGTGAAATGGCTGAGAAGTAATTCTTTTTGCTACGCATGTGTCATTCCCTATTTTTCAATAGAGGCTTCTTTTTTCCTTTGAGTTTTGGGGGAATTACATAGTAGAATGCTTCGTTGCATTCCAAGTGTAGTGCGGTTATGAAGTTCTCATTAAGCTTTGGCAGAGGTATATAAAAGTACAAATTACTACATTTGAACAGAATATAAAATCAACTTACACAAGTTCTTTCTATACATACTCTATGTGCTTTTACCCTGTCAGGTGGCAACAAAATTGGCTGATTTTTCCTCTGTCTTTGTTAACTAAATAGACAAGTCCTGGTGGCACAGTGCTTAAGAGCTTGGCTGCTAACCAAAATGTCGGCCGTTCGAATCCACCAGCCACTCCTTGGACACATTATGGGACAGTTCTACTCTGTCCCGTAGTGTCGGTTTTGTTGTTGTTGTTGTTTGTATGGTTTTGGAATCTAGCTGGACACTGGGTATAATGGTTAAATCAATTCAAATAAAAAAGAAAATAGTGATTGGGAAAGAATAATTTATGTAGTTTATGAGTTTTTGTTTTGATTTGTTTTAAGCAGAGAACTTTTTTTACTTTTTTACTTTTGGCTTGAGACCAAATTACTGTCTTTATTATGGAATCTGGAGTCATGTCTACTTTGTAAACAGAAATCTTAACCAAATGAGTCTTTTTGCCTAAATATAAATTTTACAAATTCACAAAGTGATAAATATAAAATTTCCTTCTCTTCTGTCATTGTGTTTATAAGATTGATAATTATACTTTTATGTAATACAGTTCTTTACTTTTTCTTGTAAGACTTTTTTGCCTTTTCAAAATTGAAAATATAGTTTAGATACATACAAAATTTGCTAATGAGATACGAACTGAATGACTTAGGCGTAGGCACACAGTTATGCTGTAAAATTAGGGATCAGTTGAGGTAATACATGTCGCTAGAGTCGGAATCGACTCAACAGCCATGGGTTGGGTCTGGTTTGGTTTTGAGGTAATATACATGTCCTAGGGATTCCAATCTGTTAGTTTCTATCTTGAAATACTTCCAAGTACATAGTATGTACCCTCTCATTTTTGCTATGATATTTTTATGTAATTAAAATCAAGGAAAACCTTAACGGGAAAAAAGAAATCACATAAAGCTCTGCAGACAGAGGGATAAAAGCCACGTATAGAAATAGGAAAAGGGATTATTTAGGGGGAATATCACTTAGGTTTTTGTTGATGTTGTTTTAATCAGTATGATGGTTTAATTTTTCCTTGTCTGTAACAGTCGGGATCACCCAAACCCAAGTGCAACAGCTCTTCCTTGGAAATATATGAAAGCATTGGCAAAGAAAACTAGACCTACGTCTTGTGCTTAGTGGATACAAATTACTAGTTAGAATGACTTTCAATCCTCATTTTATGGAATAATAGAAGCCCCATTTAAGCCTTGGGGTACTAACGTAGGCATCAAAAGCTGGTCTCTGGAGGTAGATAAATAAACTCAGCAGCTGATTGCTGTCTCTGAGCATATCCAGGTGCCAACTGAATATACAGACTTCTTTCTGTTCAGACATTTACCACACTTTCTCCTTTACATGCAGTTTTGTGGTGAGTGCTCATGATAAATATGGTGATTGGTTGATTACCTCAATTCTCTTATTTTAGCTGTTTTGTTGGCAAAGGTAGAGTAACTGCAAAGAAATGACATTTTTCAGCATCTCTGGCAATGACCTCTAAACGGTAAATGTCAGAGCAAAACAACAAATCCTTTTTAAAGAACAGTGGAATAATTGTTAAAGAATTATTCAGTGTCTCTTCATGGAATCTTGGGAATAAGTTCACCTCTACCCAGGGAAAGGGGCTTTGGCAGAAGTCATCCAATTTAGAGCTGAAAGGAAGAGGGTGTGGAGACCCAAGACCTCAAGCCTCACACTGTCTTTCCACAGATCTCTATAGCTCATGGATGTCTAGGCCACCTAGTGGGGAGGAAAGCCACTCGTTGTGGTGTTGTGCCCCCATTCTTTGAAACTGACACTGTTTCGTTTTGGTCCCCTTTCTGCTGTGCCTCCCTCTCTAAGCCCATTTTCAATCTGTATTTTCAAGGTTTCTCCTGAAATTCTAGAGGAAAGCAGCTCTTTTCTGATATCACAAGTGGAACTGCAGTTCCTCTATAAAGTGGAGGTGCCAAGAAGATAAGGAGCCTTTCAATCACACGCAGACATCTTTCACATGCTAAGAACAGTGCAAATAAAATATAGTGGAAGAAAGGGCACTGAGATTTTGTACATGCCATATTTGGGAGGGAAGGAGTTCTTGCTAAGATTAACATAAACACTGACACTCTTAAAATGCATTTTCATACCCCCACTCTTGTGGAGAGATTGCAATTTAAATGGGGGTTAAGACATCTAGCTGAACTCCAGGGCTCTGTAAAAGGAACCCTAAGGCTAAAGAGCTTATCTGAAATTTGAAAAAGAAAAAGAAAAAAAAAAAAGAAGCTTTCTGACATTCATCTTTTTTCCTTGTATTAGTCATAACTTGCTTTTCAGCTATATTTTAGATTTTGAATGCCAACATGACATCTGTTGAAGTCTGCCTGTAATTTATTAGGAAAGGAAAAGAAAGCAATTGCTCACTAGTTAGAGATGCAGCCCTTCCCCCTTCTGATTTTCCACTGAGTACTTATAGATGATACCTGGATCTGAGGAATGTAATAATTTACTCATTCTAACTTCCCCTTAGGACATTTATAAAGTTTGGTGTTTTGTTTGTTTGTTTTTGTTTTTTTAAATTAGAAGAAGATAGTTTATAACTATGTGATATCCAAAATATCTAGAGCAGGATTTAGAAACAAAAGCACGTACCCTAAAAAATACTGTAGGTACTTTTTATAAATTGAATTTTTTTTTAACCTGAAATCAGTTTTTCCATTGGTTTCAATTTTTTAATTTAAATTTATATTTGAATAGAAATAATATAGCTCTACTTATATCTCAAAGTCAAACTGTATGTAAATTCGGCTGGCATTTTTAATTTATAGACACACTTTAGAAATAAATCTTTTGGGGAGGCAGAGCTGTCTATAGAGTTACCAAGGGATTAGATTTGCTGGCAACTACAGATGAATTACTGCTTACAGATTAGCAATCAGGTCACTACCAAGTTGAAGTCTTAAGTGTTAAATGTCCATCAGTAAGAAAATGATTAAATAAGCTATACTACTTCCTCATCATGGAATACAGTGGGGCAGATCTTAAAATGATACATCTTTAAATGTACTAACATAGATATTTATGTTAATAAAAATATATAAAATGGAAATAAATGCATTACAAAAGGCTCTAAGGATACACATTAAATTGAAAAAAGTGGTTACTTCTAAGAAGGGCAAGTTAGGATGGGGGATAAAGGAAGACTTTTGTTCTTTTACTCTATAGACCTGTATGTCTGAATGTTTTACTAAGATATTATGTTTCTACTTGTATAATTTAAATAACAACAACAAACAAAAAGATAGGTAACATCACAGGCTGTTTCTCTCTTGTGGTGGCTCCACCACTAGAACAGCAAGGGACCAGGGGAGCAGGTATGCTCCACTTTTCTCTCAAGCTCCCTGTGGAGGAGATGAGGGTGAGGCTTAAGGGCGTGGACTCTGAGGACTTTGGTGGCAGTCCCTTACAGCAGGTAGGGACTTTTCTATTTAAAAGATGAAAACTCTTTCTTGGTATATAATAAACTACTTCCTCCCATTACTTTTTGCATTATAGTAATAGGTATTACTAATTTGTCTTCTTTCCAAACTGTGAAACCATTTGTATCCAGGCCTTTAAGTCTAGCCTTTAAGCAGCTGAAGAAGCATTATAGAAGAGAGTGTGGGAGAAGGGCGAGCAGAGTTTCTGCTTTGAGGAACTGTGCTTAAATTTGTTTTAAGTCTTCAAAAGTCTTTCTGTTGAGGATTCTACCTCATGTGACTCCTAAAGTGAAATGGTTGATCTTTTCTTCTGCTTTACTCCCATATTTAGATTGGTTGTAATGAATGATGGCTAATACTTACATAGTGCCAGGCACTGTTTGAGTATTTTTTATATGTTAAATTATTTAATCCTCATAACAACCTTATAAGGTAGATACTGTATTATTCCCATTTTATGGAAAAGTAAACTGAGTCTCAGAAAAGTTAAATAACTGGTCCAAGTCACACAGCTAGTAAGTGGTAGAATCAGATTTGAATCCAGGCAGTCTGGCCTCAGAGTCCAGGTCCTTAACCCTTATGCTGTTCTCCTATCATGAAAGCCCATCATGTAAAATCATTAAAACAGGCCTTCTCAGACCCACCTCTTGGGGACCTCTGAGGAGGCCTTTCATCTAGCCTAGAGTATTTTAACTACAGCACCACTAGCATTTTGGGCTGGATGATTATTTATTGTGGGGAATTGGCTGTCCTATGCATTACAGGATGTTTAGCAGCATCCCCAGTTTCTACCCACTAGATGCCAGTAGCACCTCCTCCCACCCCAGTTATGACAACCAAAAATATCTTTAAACATTGCCAAGTGTCCCCTGGGAGGCAAAATCACTCCTAGTTGAGAACCACTGATCTAGTCCAATGCCTGGACCCCTCTGTTTATAGATGCAGAAACTATGGCCCAAGGTCATGAAGGAAGTTACTTACCTAAGTTCGTACAACTGATAAGTGGCACAGCTGGGATTGGAAGTCGGGAAGTCTCGTTGCAGAATCTGTATTCTGAACTACTACTGCCTCTGGATATCAGAGAGGCAAGGCGGAGATTCAAGTAGTCAATGAAGCCTTGAATTTTATGATAAAGAGGATCCCTGTGATGAGTAAATAGGTTCCCCTTTTGCCTTTCTTCCTTGAGAAATCCTCAAAAAAATTTACAAAGCTTCCCATATAGGAAGGTTCAGAGAATTTAGACTTAACAAGTTTGGGGGGTGAAAAGGAAGAGAGAGACTATTATACATGCTACTCCATGGATGAACCTTGAAAACATTATGCTAAGTGAAATAAGTCAGTCACAAAAGGACAAAGATTGTATGATCCTACTTACATGAAATGTCTAGAATAGGCAAGTGTATAGAAATCAAAGTTTATTAGTGGTTACCAGAGGCAGGAGGGAGGGAGGGAGAAAAGAAGACACAATGCTTAGGGGGACACTGAGCTCTTCTGTTAAGGGTGATAGAAAAATTCGGGGGCGGTTAATGGTGATGGTTGAACAGCATGATGAACATAATGTCACCGAACTGTACATGTGAAGATTGTTGAAATGGCAAATGTTTTGTTACCTATATATTTTACCACAATAAAATAAACAAAAACAAACAAGAAAAAAACCACTGAAGATCTATAGGTTTGCCTTCACCACCACCATTTCCTACCTGCATTTACAAATGACAGCCTTAGCGTTCAGAAATTATTAGTACTTTAGGAATTTAGTAGAAGTCTGCGTATCGAGTATGTATAGAGATAGTTATAAACTACAGAAATCTTTTGTATTTAGATATCAGACAAGACAACTGTTTAAACGTTTCTGGCACCTCCTCCTCTGGCCTACTTTCCCTTCCTTTGGAGGGGGTGGGGAATAAGGCAAGTGGTAGATAGTTAAACAACCTCCTCCTCCAGATTAGAGGCTTTTTCTCAAATCTGCTCAATGATCAAAGCCATGAGTATATTGACTGAAAGCACAAGGATCTCTTTGTCTGTTCTGGTTTTAAAGTTTGAGTAGAACAACTGTCTCAACTGATATTTCTTAATTTTCTTATTTCTGGTGGATTTTCTGGAACTTCCTTTGAATGTGGCACAAATCATCAAACTTATCTTGGCTTGGAATAAGAAGTATAAGTGCTCAATATGGGGGAGTGAATGAACTCTGTAAGACACTGAGGTATTATAAATACACTACTTTTCTAGTAGTCTGATATATTCAAACTGTCATGAGCTCAAGAGAGATGAAGAATTGGTAGCAGGACTGTAATGCCTACTAACTAATAACTGGTCCACTTTTTTTTCCTATGTTTTTTGACACCTATTGTAATATAATACAGAAAGGAAGTGGTTGCTATGTCAGAGAAGTTCTACCCTAAATGAACTGGCAAACTAGAGATGAGACATAAATGTTAAAATTAAATAATTATTTAAAAGTTGAATAACAGAACCTAACAAGTGATATTGAAATCTAGTATATGATTAAGTGCCAAATGAGCGGTATAGGTAAGTCTTATAGGAATTTAAAGAGGGACAGAGCTTGAGTGAGGCCCTAAATGCTGAGTGGTTTTGGATGAGAGGGAAGGGATGCATGCCCATATCCTGGGAAGAGTGACAGATAATGCAAGATATAGAATTCATGACATGAACCAACCGAGCAGAGCAGTTGTGAAGAAGCAGAAAATAAGATTAAAAAGTTAGGTTGGGGTTGGGTCAAGGAAAGCTATGAATGTAATACTCGGGAGGTGAGAACTTTCTGGTATCTACTAACCCTGTTTAGCCTTCCAGACAGACTTAGATGCTTCTCCTAATTTACCCCTGTACCTTGTATATATTTAGAATCTAGCGTTCTTAACGTATTATAATTGGTCATTTGCATTACACTTACAAGTCACAGTTTCTCAGCCTCAACACTATGGACATTTTGGGCTGAATAACGCTTTGTTATGGGGACTATCCTATGCATTGTAGGATGTTTAGCAGCATCCCTGACCTCTACCCACTGGGTGCCTAAGGGTTTCCTCTCCCCAGTTGTGACAAAATCACCCACATTGAGAACCACTGCTCTAAGGCCTTGGAAGGTACAAGTGTAATGTCTTTTTATCTGTATATTATCAACATCAGGGTTTGGAATGTGGTCAGCAGACCAGTACTGGACCATTAACTATCATTACCAGTTCATGATAAAATAAATATCAGAAATTGAGAATAAACATTTAGAAACTTTTATAGCAATTTGACGTTGCCGCAACATTTTTTATTGTGTTTTCAAAAATATCAGTCTGCAATGGATTAGAAATTTAAAGGAAAAAAACAAAACAAAACTGGGCCTTAGCCACAGATAGTTTGAGAAGAACTGCCCTACATCAGTATTTGCTAAATTAATAAAATTTGAAAAATTATTATAATGGGAAGTCATTGGAAATTTTTCAACAGTAGAATAAAGCAATTAAAGTTAGTGTATTAGGATAATTAATATGGTTATTCTGTGTGAAATGGATTGTTCTAGAGAGGAAGTGATGGACTGAATAGGATATGAGTAGCCTATATTTGTCCAGTTGTGTGGTACCTAGAACAGGAGTTAGGGTGATGGCAATGGAAAGAGAAGAAAAGATATGAAAAAAATTACAGAAAAAGAAATTGATGGAATTTGGTGATTAGTCATTGTGGATGACAGAATTGGAGGAGTTAGTAACGGTGGAGATAGCATTACAGAATTTTGCAAGACCAATGACCTATATTCATTGGAAATACATTTTTTCAGCATAAACGGTGACTATACACGTGGACATTGCCAGATGGAATACACAGGAATCAAATTCACTACATCTGTGGAAAGAGTCGATGGAGAAGCTCAGTATCATCAATCAGAACAAGTCCAGGGGCCGGCTGCAGAACAGACTGTGAGTTGCTCATATGCAATTTCAAGTTGAAGCTAAAGAAAATAAAACATGTCCACGGGAGCCAAAGTACTACCTTGAGTATATCCCACTTGAATTTAGAGACCATCTCAAGAGTAGATTTGATGCATTGAACACTAATGACCAAAGAACAGATGAGTTGTAGGATGACATCAAGGACATCATACATGAAGAAAACAAAAGGTCATTAAAAAGACAGGGAAGAAATAAAAGACCAAAATGGATGTTAGAAGAGACTCTGAAACACTCTTGACTGTAGAGTAGCTAAAGCTAATGGAAGAAATGATGAAGTAAAAGAATTGAACAGAAGATTTCAAAGGGCAGCTTGAGAAGACAAATTATTATAATGAAATGTGCAAAGACCTAGAGTTAGAAAACCGGAAGGGAAGAACACGCTCAGCATTTCTCAAGCTGAACGAACTGAAGAAAAAATTGAAGCCTCAAGTTGCAATATTGAAGGATTCTATGGGGAAACTATTGAACGATGCAGGAAGCATCAAAAAAGATGGAAGGAATACACAGAGACACTGTACCAAGAAGAATTGTTCGATATTCAGCCATTACAGGAGGTAGCATATGATCAAGAACCGATGGTACTGAAGAAGTCCAAGCTGCACTGAAGGCATTGGCGAAAAACAGGTCTCCAGGAATCGACAAAATAAAATTGAGATGTTTCAACAAAGGTATGCAGCCCTGGAAGCGCTCACTTGTCTGTCAAGAAGTTTGGAAGACAGCTACCTGGCCAACAGACTGGAAGAGATCCATATTTGTACCCATTCCAAAGAAAGATGATACAGCAGAATGTGGAAATTATTGAACAATATCATTAATATCACAACAAGTAAAATTTTGCTGAAGATAGTTCAAAAGCAGTTGCAGCAGTACATCAACAGCGAACTGCCAGAAATTCAAGCTGAATTCAGAAGAAGACATAGAACGAGAGATATCATTGCTGATGTTAGATGGATCTTGGCTGAAAGCAGAGAATACCAGAAAGATGTTTATCTGTGTTTTATTGACTATGCAAAGGCATTTACTGTGTGGATCATAACAAATTATAGATAGCATTGAGAAAAATGGGAATTCCAGAACACTTATTTGTGCTCATGCAGAACCTGTACGTAGACCAAGAAGCAGTTGTTCGAACAGAACAAGGAGATACTGTGTGGTTTAAAATCAGGAAGGGTGTGTGTCAGGGTTGTATCCTTTCACCATACTCATTCATTTTTGTATGCTGAGCAAATAATCCAAGAAGCTGGACTATATGAAGAAGAATGCGGCATCAGGATTAGAGGAAGACTGATTAACAACCTGTGATATACAGATGACACAACCTTGCTTGCTGAAAGTGAAGAGGACTTGAAGTACTTACTGATGACGATGAAATACTATAGCCTTCAGTATGGATCACACCTCAGCGTAAAGAAAAAAATGCTCACAACTGGACCAATAAGCAACGTCATGATACATGGAGAAAATATTGAAGCTATTAAGGATTTCATTTTACTTGGATCCACAATCAATGCCTTGGGAAGCAGCAGTCAGGAAATCAAAGGAAGTATTGCACTGGGCAAATCTGCTGAAAAAGACCTGTTTCAAGTGTTAAAAAGCAAAGATGTCACTTTGAGGGCTAAGGTGCTCCTGACCCAAGCCATGGTATTTTCAATCACCTTGTATGCATGGGAGAGCTGAACAATGAATAAGGAAGACTGAAGAAGAATTGATGCATTTGAATTAATGTATTGGTGAAGAATATTGAATATACCATGGACTGCCAGAAGAACAAACAAGTCTGTCTTGGAATAAGTACAGCCTGAATGCTGCTTGGAAGGGAGGATGGCGAGACTTCATCTCACATACTTTGGATATGCTATCAGGAGGGACCAATCCCTGGAGAAGGACATCATGCTTGGTAAAGTAGAGACTCAGCAAAAAAGAGGAAGACCCTCAGTGAGATCAATGACACAGTGGCTGCAACAATGGGCTGAAACATAGCAACGATTGTGAGGATGGCACAGGACCGGGCAGTGTTTTGTTCTGTTGTACGTAGAGTCACTATGAGTTGGAACCAACTCAAAGGCACCTAACAACAACAAACCCTGACCCATGTATCAGTGGAAAAATGTTGAAAATAAGAAAATTAGGAGGACCTAGTTTAGGGGACATGACGAACGGTGACTTTATTTTTTTATATTCTATGTTTATAGTAACAACTAGACACATGTAGATAGACATGTCCAAATATTCATTAGATTTTTGAGATAAATGTTTTATATCACTGCGCATATTTTCATTACCACAAAAAGAAACTGGAAGCTGAATTGAAGATTAACTAGTCCAGTTGCTGTCAAGTCAGTTGCAACTCATGCAGAGGGTCAGTGTAGAACAGTGCTCCATAGGGTTTCAGGGGTTGATCTTCAGAAGTAGATGGCCTGACCTTTCTTTTGACGTCCCTCTGGATAGACTCAAGCTGCCAACCTTTCAGGTAGCAGCCAAGCGCATTACCATTTGCACCACCCAAAGACTCCGAATTGAAAATAGATAGAAGAATTACTGAAATTTTAGTTTACTGAAGGCTGGCTCAGTCAATCTACACATGTTTAAGAAGCACACTGTTGATCACTCTTTCTTTAAATACCCTCTTTACTTGACTCTTTTCATTCTAAGTGTTTCTGGTTTTCCTTTTACCTCTCTGGCTTTTCCTTCTCTTTTATGGATTCTGCTTTCTCTTCATTTCCCTTAAATATTGGGGTTTCTGAGGAGTCTGTGCTAATTCTTTTCCTCACTCTAATTATTCCTAAAGTTGATCACATCCATTTCTATAGCTTCAATTAGTATCTTTATGCTATTAACTCTCAAATATGCATTTCTTCCTCTGTCTCAGTTTAGAGCTCTGCACCTCACAGTTGCAACAGTATGTTCAAAATTAAACCATTCATTTGTCCCCTCTGTCCTTCCCAAATATGCGCCCCCTCCTGTGTTTTCTATCTCGAGCAGTCATTCCACCATCTACACCCAGTTGCTCTAGGCAAAAATCAGGACCCGTTTTTTAACTCCTCGCTTTCCCTCACCCCCTACTTCCAGTCAGTCACAGAATAGATTGTCAATTCTGTGATCTAAATATATCTCAAGTCTGTCCACTTCTCTCCATCTCCCCCCGCCACTACCTTCCTTAGGACACCATTATCTCTTGCCTGAATTGTTCCCTAAGCCTTCAGTCTTGCCCTTCTCTAATCCATTCTCCACACTGTAACTGGAGTGATTTTTATAAAAAGGCAAGTCTGATCCTGCCACTGTTCTGGTTAAAACTCTTTAGCAGCTCCCCTTAGCTCCTTACGTGGCTGACAAGCCCTATGTGATCTGGCCCCTGCCAGATTCTCCAGCCTCATCGCCCAGTCTGTCCCCGCTCCCCAGACTCTGGGTTTCAGCCAACCTGTACTATTTTCAGTCCCTCTAATTTGCCATGCTACTCTTACCTCTGTGTCCTAGGGTATTTTTCCACCATCTTTTTATCCAACTTCTGTTCATCCTGCAGGCCTAAGCTTTAACCTCACTTTTTCCAGAATGTTTTGGCTTTAGTGCTACACCTCTGTGTTCCAGTAATTCCCTGTATTCAGTCATGCATTATTACATTGTATTATAATTGCTGATCACATTTCTATAATCCAGCCCCCCTCTGCCTCACTCCCAACAAACATAATATAAATTCAGTAATGGAGGGAGTTTGTTTACTTTGGTCACTAGTGTATTTTCTGCTCCTGGCATGGTACCTGGCTCATAATATGAGTTTTTGGGAAATGAATAAATGCCGAGAACTTGATTAATCTCTGTTGTAGAACACTTAGACATTTAGACCCAGGCCTGTCCTCAAAATGCTTACAGTCTTTTTAGGAATAACGCTATATTTGCAAGTCCCAGAGTAGAATTGTATAAAGCATATGGCACGTTGTGAGCCAGATGAGCAAAATAGGCCGTCTGGAAAGCAGCAGATTCATCAAAGGAGTCGACTTGAGCCATATCTTGTGAAAATCAGAGCAGATATGATATTTATGGCTCATTTCTAAATATATGTAGATCCTCTTAGAGTCTTTCTTAATCTAGGAAAGATACCTTGGATTGGTCTCAGATGGAACAAGATTCCAGAAATAAGAAGTGGAAAAAGTATTTTGCTTCGGCACTTGTCAGCTACATTTGCTTCATTGGGAACTGCCATTCTTTTGTTAGAGTGCTGTGTTCAAATTCAATTGCATCAGGTTTGTGTGTGTGTTTTCTGTTTTAAAAATTATAAAAGTAATGCATTCTCATAAAACGAAACAGATGCGCAGAGTAAAAAGTAAAATCCTCCTTCACTTTACCCACCCCAGTTTTACACCCTCGCCCATAGGTAGTCACTGTTAAGAGATCAGTGTGAATCTTTCTAGACCTTTTCCTAAGCATATGTAAACACATGTGTTTTTTTGACCGCGTGTACTCATGTAGTTCTATTTTTTATTTAAAGGGGATCACAGTAGACACTGTTCTGTGATTTTTTTTCTTTTTCTTTTTTTAACAGTGTATCCTGGGCTCTTTTCCATGACCAAAGATACAGATAACATTTTATTCTTTAAAAAGATAAATAAACCCATTGCCATCGAGTCGATTCCAACTCATTGCGACTGTATAGGACAGAGTAGAATTGCCCCAGAACCCTAAAATCTCTGAGCCCTGGTACCCTCAGCTTCAAATAAGGATGATATTTGCATTAATAGGCTTATTGTCAGGGTAGCATTAATGTGTATATAACTTTCTAACAATACCTGTAAGGCACCCCATAGATGTTAGTTGGTTGCTATTAAATTGCCAAAAGGTGGTTTTATAGCTCTGGAAAAGGTATAAATCTTTAATCCATTCCCTTTAATCAAATGTTAAGATACATTTCCTTCTTATCTTAAAGTTTTGTTGGTGTTGAAAATAGTTAATGCCTTAGATTATCCTCTGATGCGGTTTTGTAATTACCCATTTTGAACAGTGTTTGTTGATAAGGTAGTCAAGGGGACACTTAGAAATATTTTTTCTTTATTTGTTAACTCATACTTTGGCTGATTTATATTTACTTTTTATCACATTCCATCAGAGAGGAGCTGATGAATGCTCTACCACTTCTATAAATCTTGTCAGTTTCTTATGCGTGCTGTACTGACTTGGAAAAACAGCAACCATCTTGATGGACACAGTAGAGAAGGGGATGTCACAGGAAGGGAAGTAAGGGAAAGAATTAGCAATAGTGTCAGCAAAAAAGCTGCCCAGAGCTTCCACGTTATTTGGGAGAGTCACTCTACCATGATTCAAACAAGACTTTCCTTGGAGTTCCGTATGATTTGTTACTTGAAGCAATCTACCTTTAATAATATGTTCATAATTTAAAAAAAAAAACACCTGCAAGAAATTTGGGTTTTGTTTTTTGCTTTTTAAAGAATTAACATGGTATTCTTTCAGGTTTTTCAAAGAAGTTAGAGTTGACAGCAGTAAATCTCTTCCATATACCATTTTACTAATAATGTGGAATTTGATATTGTAAGTTATTATAGATGATGTATCAAACACTTGCAGAATTATTTGTGCCTAAATTACTCACCAACACCTCTAGCTTTAATACAGTATCTTTTCTCTGGACAAGTAAGAGTTTGAATCCTGTTCTTATTCCAGAGTGATTGAAAGCTGATATATAAAGATGCACACATCTGTAGCTTGAACTTCTGTGCTGTTCATACATGTATTTACTCGATTTTATCCACAATGATATAATTTTTTTTTAAGTTCTTTGATTTTTAAATCTACCTGGAATCCTGTCATGAGGGAGAAATCTTAGCGAGACTTAAGAGCCTTTTGATAATGAATGGTTACTATGGAATAAACCTATAATTAGTCGGCTGCTAATCCACACATTAGGTATATTCAGTCAAATCTCAAATATACATGGGAGAATTATCCAAATTGCAGATTATTAGTGCATTCCAGGGACATTTCCATGTTGATCCACAACTACTCTTCTGTCTGACAGTTTTCCTGCATTATTGGACTTCTCTTTCTATAAAACTTTTTATTGGTACTTCTTGCTTTTCTGTCTGCTACCTGATTACTTTGACTTCCTTTGTAACTCTTTATTTAGGCAGCTAGTTGTGGCTGTGACGAGCTTAGAAAAAGGGAGACAAAAACCAAAAAAAACAAACCCATTGCAGTCGAGTCGCTTCCAACTCATAGTGACGCTATATAGAGGACAAACTAGAAGCTGTCCCATGGGATTTCCAAGGCTGTGATCTTCTTTTCTGTTTTTAGAATTTTTTTTTTCTTTTTTGTGCTTTAGATGAAGGTTTATAGAGCAAATTAGTTTCTCATTAAAAAATTAATTCATACATTGTTTTTTCACATTAGTTGCCAATCCCACGACATGTCAACATTCTCCCTTCTTGACCTTGGGTTCCCCATTACCAGCTTTCCTGTCCCCTCCTGCCGTCTCGTCCTTGCCCCTGAGCTGGTGTGTCCATTTAGTCGCATTTTGTTTTATGGGCCTGTCTAATCTTTGGATGAAGGGTGAACCTCAGGAGTGACTTTAGTACTGAGTTAAAAGGGTGTCCAGGGGCCGTACTCTTAGGGTTTCTCCAGCCTCTGTCAGATCAGTAAGTCTCGTCTTTTTTCGTGAGTTAGAATTTTATTCTATATTTTTCTCCAGCCCTGTCCAGGACCCTCTATTGTGATCCCTGTCAGAGCAGTTGGTGGTAGCTGGGCACCATCTAGTTGTGCTGGGCTTAGTCTGGTAGAAGCTGTGGTATTGTGGTCCACTAGTCCTTTGGACCAATCTTTCTCTTGTGTCTGTGGTTTTCTTCATTTTCCCTTGCTCCAGACAGGGTGGGACCAGTGGAGTATCTTAGATGTCTGCTCACAAGCTTTCAAGACCCCAGATACTGCTCATTAAAGCAGGATGTAGAACATTTTCTTCATAAACTGTGTTATGCCAGTTGAGCTAGATGTCCCCTGAGACCATGGTCCCCAACAAGGCTATAATCTTCATGGAAACAGACTACCACATCTTTCTCCTGCGGAGTCGCTGCTAGGTTTGAACCACTAACCTTTCGGTTAGCTGTCGAGCGCTTAACCACTGCGCCACCACTGCCTAACCACTGCACCAGCAATTCCATTTCTGAGATGCTTCTTTTCTATTAATTTTAATAAAAGGATATTTACAAATTGAGTAATTCACTAGTTATCCCTTGGAAAAGGGAGATGGGGAAGACTAACTTCACTGAGTTGCAAACCTTCAGTCTGCTTTTTTTTTTTTTCTGTTGCAAAATAAGGGCTGAAATTTGTCCACAATAAATCCAGGCACTTTACAAAAAATGCATGTATAGAATATGGGTTATGATCCCAAACTGTCTTATAAATATGAAGATACTATAATTGTATCTTTGCTTATCTTCTCCCTTCTCCACTATCCCAAAAGAATACCCGTTACCTGTTGCTGTCGATTCCAATTCATAGCGACCCTATAGGACAGAGTAGAACTGCCTCATAGAGTTTCCAAGGAATGCCTGGTGGATTTGAACTGCTGACCTTTTGGTTAGCAGCCATAGCACTTAACCACTATGCCACCAGGGTTTCCATCTCAAAAGAATAAGTCACAGAAATGTATATAGCTCCAAGAGGTGGGTGAACAAAGGTCACTCCCCGAAGACAAGACTTCCTAGAAACTCTTAACAAAAGCACACTTATAAAAGGATCATTTCACTACTTCTACTTTTAGTGTATTTCAGACACTTTTCAACATAAGGGACTTGTTTGCCCTTCATATACACAACAGTATTAACTAAATATGCTTACAGAACAGTGGATTGATAAACTGAACTTGTCTCACTAAGAACACACTGGTATAGACCCCTTCCACCTGCACCCCCTACCCCATCCACCGAATGAGCAAACAATACCCAGCTCAAAGAGTTGAAGTTTATCAATTCCATTCTAAAGACAGTCAATCCTGTGAAAAGTACTTAAAGTGTGTTATTTTACAAAGATTAAATGTTTTATATGTCCACTGTATACACAATAGTATTGAATAAACTGCATACATGTAACAAAGGCTGTTAATCTGAAAGTGTCTTCTAAATATGAACATCATGGCCCAGAACCCTCTCTCTTCTCTTCCGTCTAATCATTATCAGCCTAGTAAACAAGTATAAGCAGTCTTTCCTAGGAATTTCTTAAAACATGCAAAAAAGTATATAAAATGCTTTAGTTTACAATCTCTTCTTTTGTCAAATATTAGCAATATCTGTGATCTAGAGAACTGGATGTAAAATTAAGACTTGTCCATTGTATACACTGTATACACAGCAAAGTAAAATAAAATGCAGATGGCACGCAGGACAGTGGTTTATCTTGCTTAGCAATAAACATACTGGCCTAGAACACTTTATTCTCCTTCCTTCTCCCTCAATTCACAAGCACATGTCTGTACTGCTCAAAGAGAAGGTTGAATAATTCCATTTCCAAAAGGCAGTATTTCATATGAGTTATTAATTTCTTTTATCCAAGCATTTAGTGGTCATTTTTAGATCACTTTTACTATATGCTATGTATGGCTATATCTCTGTATGCTTTCACTAACTCCCATTAGAATTCATACTGAAATGAATTCTTGGTGTGTAGAACTTTGTTACATTTGTTAAACGTTTTTTCCCATCCCACAAATGGTTATCTCCTCCCAGCTACCTTTATTTTCTAGGTCCTTGGAGTCATGGTTTCTCACTTTTTTTCCTTTGCTTTGCATGCATTTGTCAAATCTGATATTGCATACTTTTAGGGTTTTTTTCTGCTCTTATCTTTTGGAGCATGCTTTTTTTTTTTTTTCCCGAGCTTCAGTAAATTATACTTGAACTACAGCAGTAGCTTCCTTAGTACCTTCTTAGCCTTCAGTCTCCTTCCTTCCCATCGTGGAATATTTGTTTCAAAACTCTCTTTGCTAGCTGGTTCTGTCAGGGTAATGTCAAAGGAATTGTAGAGCCTCAGCATTGTAAGGGATCTTAAAAGTCATCTGGTTCATACGGTTGTCTTTTGTTTGCATCTTCTCTATCTTTCTGCTAAGTAACTTCTGCCAGGCTGCTTAAACTAAGCTTGAATTCCTCCAATAATAGGAAACTCACTCTCTCCTAAGGCTGCACATTCCATTTTTGGACAACTGTGGGTTTAAATTAAGTCTTCCTTATGTTAAGGTGAGATGTATATCCTTGTAGCTTCCACTCATGGCCAGATTAAGCAATGTGAGGGCCCTAAGCACTGATAATTTGTGGTGTCCCCTCCTCTACTTACTCACACATTTGAATGGGATATGTGAGTTATATACATACACGTATGTGTGTGTGTGTGTGTGTGTGTCTTAGCTATGTATAATGTAACTTGTTTTTGACTATAATATTAGCAATTGAATGCAAAAGTGGCGTTTGCCATTTTAGTGGAATGAGATGAATTGGATTATAAAATTTTTAGTGGATGCAGGATACTAAGATTTTCACTATATTTCTACAAAAAGAATATTTCACATATTCTACAACAAGCAAAATGAGTCAGTGAACTTAGTTGTTTCAACGAGCAATGTAAAATTCTGTTATCTCCCACAACGAAAAATTGACTTTCACTAATTTTCCTTTAAATGACTCATGCTTTAATTTTGATGCATGTTTCATAATAAATGCTATAATTATAAATGAACAAATGAAAAGGTATCATAAAATAAAATTTAATGATCAGAAAATAAATGTTACAACAAATTACTGTATTTATTTTTAGGTAGATCTTTGATTTCTAACATGTTATAATTAAAAGCATTCCTTTCTATTCTTTGCTCTCATGAATTCTTCAATGATTTCATCTTAATTAAGCTGCCGAACAGTATCTACTTCCATACATAATAAGGATAATGAATCGAGTCTTTCTTGAAGCATTGTTGTATGCTGAGGATTTTTTAGTCTCTTCAGGGATGAAAATGAGCATTCTGTTGTGCAGTTTGTGATCATTAAAGTTAGGACTATGCATAAAGCAATCTCAACATTGGGAAAAATGCATTGTATTTTATCTTCTATTATGAAGTCATATGTACCTACATGAGTAAAATTTGTCTTTCCTGAATCTGTAAACTTAGTATTATATTAAATGTATGCTAGATTGCATCTGCGTGTATGCCAAACATATTTTAAAGTTAAAGTTATAAATATTATTGTTTACAAAAAACTTAGGACATAAATCTGTACGTAAATGCTGTACAGTTAAAAAGTAACTTGATTGAATTCATTGCAATGGTCAATTTATTCAAGTTGCCTTGCTTTTTTTGCACATCATCTGGGAGTGGAGTTCCCATTGGTTGTTTACCAGGACAAGTGCAAGAGCATACCCTTGTGTTTGTATCATGGCAGAGAGCACTGCTGGCCCTCCTGGCTGGAGTTGCTGGATCAGCAGATGTGGATGTATAACATGATTCTCTCAAAATGGGTCAGAGACCTGTTATCTATTAATATAATCCACCCTTGCTCAGTATCCAATTATGTTGGATCCAGTTGCATATTAGGTGAATGCAGCAAAAGTTAGGCTTGACAGGCCACCCCCACCTCTTGTTTATTAGAAAGAAGTAGTATACCCCCAAGAGACCTGCCAGGATAAACCTTTCAACTACATGAGAGGGGACTGTAGGAGACAGATACCAACGAAGGTGTCGAAGTGGTAGGGGCCTCATAGCTTAAACAACCTTGCGTGTGGGTGCCCTTGTGACCCTGCATGAACTTTATTCCTGGCTAGCACATTCTCACACACTGTAACTGGTATCAGTTTCATTTAGTGCCCTGCCAGTTCCCTTCCACTGTGGCGCTCGCTGTTCTTTGTGTCTTGTCTGCTTGGCATCTATAGGTCTTTGCTTCGGACAACTGGTGCTCCTGTTTTGTTAAGGCCTGAAGCACATGCTTGCCTTGCTTATTGGATAATCCATCCCTATTTCTACTACAAACTCTAGCTCTCCCCATGAGACTATACAGTACATGAATAATCCTACTTCCCTGTAAAAGCCCTTTAGGTATGTGAAGAAAACTATTCTGTCCAGTCCCCAACTCCCCCAGATTCCATCTTTTCTCTAAGCTAAATCTCCCAGCCTGGTTAGTTCCTCCAGCCAGCCCTTTAATGACTTGATTTTTAGCCCTTACCATCCTATTCACATTTCTCTGAACTTTTCCATTTGTTTATATTCACCTTAAGTTCTGAAACCCAGAATTCATTGGAGCACTTGAAGTAGTAAAACAGACCTTTGTTCAAAACATCAGTCTTCTTTTAATGCAGGCTGAAATTGCATTAATGTTTTTAACATCCACATTCTGTCTTGACTCATTGAATTTACTGTTGAGTAAAAAACCCCTAAGTTATCTCTCACAAAACCATACCTCCTCCAGTTGTTCTCAAGTACAGAAATCTTACATTTATTCTTGATAACTTTTATCTTGTTAGAATAGCTCTGTGCTGTTCTACAGCTATAGCTTGTCAAGAAATAAAAGATTTATCAGCGTATGATTTAATTGAGGATATATACACTAAATAAAATAAAAACCTAAGAACTCTAAGAAGACAACTTAATATAATGTCAATTGTAACTATAACCAACATTTCTCAAAGTTTCCTCTGGCCTGCATTAGAATTACCTAGGAGCACTTACTAAGTATTCAGCCTCAGCTCCATTCCAGACTTACTGAATTGGAATTTCTAGGAGTGTTGCTTAGAAATATACACGTTTTAACAAGCTCTATTTTATGTTAAAGTTTGACAGCCACTATTGTAAGTATTGAAGAATTGAGCACAAAGCTGTGATCAGAGTGAGATGGTACTTATTACAGAGGTGATTTCTGAGGAACAGAAGAAGAACATGAAGTGATAGAGTAGATGTTCCAGATGTAGGCAAAGAAGGAATAAATTGTCTTCTAGAGAAGACAGATATTTTCTAAGCTAAAGCAGAGGCCCTCGAGAGCAACAGATAAAATGGGTTTGAAGCTAAGGGACAGAGGAAAAAAGAAGAAAGGAAAAGCCGTAAAATTTTGAAGCCAGTAAGGATATATGCTGCCAGATAGTAGCAAGGCAGGACCTGCTATAATAAAAGCATGATCTTTGTCATCAAGAATTTGTGAAATACCAGGCAACACCCTGTAAGGGAGTATAAAAGGGTGGGGGTGTCAGCAAAGATTAGTTTGGAGAGTTGCTACACTAGCCCATCTTTAGTTCTAGGCTATCTGATGAGAAGATCTATATTAAATCTCAGTTGAATCATTTGGATACAGACCAGTCAGGTGGTAGACATCTTGCACAGCTGCTTCGTGCTCAGGGCATAGGGGTATTTCACTTTATCTTAACGGAACTCAAAGTGCTCTTGGCATTTTAAAGTTGGTGGAGCAACAGCAAGTCCCTACTAGACAAATGATACGTAGAGAATGAATAATCAAAGACCTGACTACTCAAATGGGGTCAAGAGTTGTGGTCTTTGTCTTTAAATATTTCCTCTTCTTAAAGATGTGATAAGTGCACAAGTAAGCAAACGTAGATGGTAATGTGTTTTAGAAGCTGATTGACGGTCTTTCAAACAGACAAAGAAACAAAAGGCCCTCCTGTAGCATGAGTTGATGGACTTTATGCTCCAAGTCCTTATTGCATGACTGGAAAAGACTAAATGTTTCTTAGAATAAATAATCGTATCATACAACTAAAATTGTAAGTTAAGTAGAACTAAGAAAACACTCATGACTCTACCTCTAATTAACAAGTTTTAAATGAACCAGAAGAGAAGTTAGAATTATGCAAACTTTAAAACAGAAGGTAAAATATTAATTTGCAGTGTCATTTTCTACAAGTGCATGTTTTATTTAAAATTAAGCACTCAAGTCTGGTTTGTACAACTGCAGAGAGAACCTTGCAAGACTTGTGAATACGTCCTGACTTGCCATTAGTCTTTTGATAGGCTCCTTCTCTGGCAAACATGGTGACTCTGTCTACATTTGAACTGGAAGCTACTTGGGATTCCCCTTGAAACATCAGTCATCATTCAAAACCCACTTCACACTTCTTTCTTTTTACAGATCATATTGCCCCCAAAATAAATTAAGCACTCCTTATTTTGACGCTAATTTGACAGAGATCGTGTCTAATTTATTATCATCCTGCTTACTCTTGTGTAAAATTAGTGTTTGCTACAGTTTTTTCCCCTCTTGGATACCTAAAAGTTGACAATTTTTTCTCAATACAGCTTCCACTGATAACATCTAAGAAAAACAAAGAAAAATCACTACTTTTAAAATAGAGGAGTTTAACAAAGACGAACTTGTCCCTTTTTTTGGATAATGTTTTAAAAAGACTGTAAAGAGTAAACATTACTGTTTATTCCTTTTATTACGGAAGTAAGCTATGTATTTTTCATTGAGATATTTTAAGAAAAGATACTACAATGAAGAAAATTTTTGTGTATTCATTTTCATGGGGGAGGGGTGAATATACCTTATCATAGTGGGTAATGTCCTATTCTATTTAGATTTTTCGATCAGAAATCATTTCAAACTGTTTCTAGCACATACCTTAAAGCCTTTTGAAGTTCTCTCCACCAAGATGTGTATGATTATAATCAACGGCTGTCAGCACCTGGAGCTCAGACAGTATTCTGAATTTTGTATATTGTTGGAGGATAGCTGATGCGACTGAGAGAGTGATAGACATAAGGTGAGAAGGCATATAATATTAAACACCTCGAACTCAGAGGCAAGGAATGGACTTCGGTGATCTAGCATCGCAAATATCCTTTTGGGTGAAGTACCTAGAAATTGCCCCCGTTCTCCCAATAGGACCAGGTCATCCCAGGTGAGCTGGCAGAGCAGGGTGTATATCCCCTAAGAAAGGGGTTGGCAGCTTTGTAATATCTGGTGACTAGGGATGATGAAAGTGATTACATTTGAGAGGATGAGGGAAACTTTGGAAAAGAATATTCTTATTATGATAGAACAGGGGGGATAAAAAGGATAGAGGGATATGTACATGTGGAGAACTGATAATCATGGTAGCTTAGTTTTACGGATGGGCTACATGTTGTTCTTCGGTGCTGTTGAATCAGTTCCAACTCATAGCAGCCCCGTATATAACAGAACGAAACACTGCCCGGTCCTGCACCATCCTCACATGTGCTTGAGCCCATTGTTGCAGCCACTGTGTCAATCCATCTCATTGAGGGTTTTCCTCTCTTTTGCTGACCCTGTACTTAACCAAGCATGATATCCTTCTCCAGGGACTGGTCCCTCCTGATAACATGCCCAAAGTACACGAAATGAAGTCTCACCATTCTTGCTTCTAAGGAGCATTCTTGGCTGTACTTCTTCCAAAACAGATTTGTTCGTTCTTCTGGCAGTCCATGGTATATTTAGGCTACATTTAAAAAAAAAAAAAAAAATCAAACCCATTGCCGTCAAGTCGATTCAACTCATAGCAACCCTATAGGACAGAGTAGAACTGCCCCAGAGGGTTTCCAAGGAGTAGTTGGTGGATTTGACCTGCTGACCTTTTGGTTAGCAGCCAAGCTCGTAACCACTGTGCCACCAGGGCCCCATTTAGGCTGCATATTGACCCTAAATGAGCTTGGAAATCTTGAGAAATAGCTGTGGATTGACTCTGCTGAGGCATAAGAGAAACAGGCAGGATTGACCCAGATATTAGTCTGCCTGAAAGAGAGGCTAAAGCTACAGAGAATCCTGACTTACTGAGACTCTGTTAAAATCTTTGTGAAACTGCAGTGGTCCACCTCATTGACTACTATGTTAATTTAGAGCTTGAGATTCATTAGTGTTATGGGCAGTATATTTTGCAAAGTTTAAGTGACAATAGTGTTAAACAAAGTTTTAAGGGGCCAGACGGTCACAATAGCCAGTCTCAGAAAAATTTGGTAAGTGAAACAGTCATTTGTTTTCAAGGTTTACAGCCACCTAACAGTGACCTCGGAGCCCCGGTGGCGTAGTGGTTAAGAGACTGGCTGCTAACCAAAGGGTCGTCAGTTCGAATCCACCACCTGCTCCTTGGAAATCCTGTGGGGCAGTTCTTCTCTGTCCTGTAGGGTCACTGTGAGTCGAAACAGACTTGACAGCAGTGGGTTTGGTTTCTTTTGTTTTTGTTTTTGGTAACAGTGACCTAATTCCCACATACCAGTTGGCGGCCTCGTTCCATTTTATCACTCATCTACAGCAAGATGATAAAAGTAAGCTAATCGTAAAAATAACCAATATTTACGCACTCTTGCTATGTGCCAGCAAGTATGCTAAATGCTTTATGTGCATTATACTTAATCCTCATATTAGTCCTCTGAGGTAGTTACTACTGTTATTTCCAATTTATTGATAAGGAACTGGGGTCTAGGAAGGTTAAATAACTTGCAAAGATTATACAACTAGTAAGTGAAAGAACCAGGATTTGAATCCCAAGCAAGTTGACTTCAGAGTCCCCATTGTTAACAACATACATAAAAATACATATTTAATACAGAGGGCTGTCTTTTATTCTGATATTATGTCCTACCGTTAGATATTAAAATATATGTTCCTATATGAAATGGTGGTGATATCAGGTTTGATTTTTTTTTTTTTAAGAAATCTTTACCTTGCAAAATAAAAACTAGGCAATGCAATGATAGTATTTCTCCCCAGCTTAAAAAAATATGTTCTTTTGCTAGTTTGTGAAATACAAGCCTGAGAACCACTGATCAGAAAGTTGACGCTCCTAGTTAGTAATGTTTAATGTTCTCTAGAGGTTTTTCACCTGGTTTATTTCCTAGTGCATTTAATCCAGTCAGTTTTCACCTGTCTGGCATCTGACCACAAATTATACTTACAGCCTTTTGACACACATCTATTGTGAAACATAATTAAAATGCAGTCTTTGTGGTTCATATTCTAGGAGATCATTTAAAATGCTTTTTGATAAAGGTGTCTAGAATGAGATACAAATCAACCTTATACTAAATTCTTCACAGCATATAATCTTATAGTGAAGTTCCAGTGTCTCTCACTTAAGTCTTTAGTAAACAATGGTATTATCATTTGCTCTGCTTATTCCTTTGCCATTGAATTATAGCTTTGAATAATAGCTGTTACAAAGTGATACATTAATAAACACTAACACTTCTCGTCACTAATATTCGGAGAACAATGTGTGAGAGAGGGAAAGAAGCCCTGCTAGATCGAAATGAACAGGGGGGCCAAATAAAGAAGCTGTCTATCTTACTTGCATCTCCTAAGTGCAGACTTCATTGTGTGTGTTTTATTTACCTGTGTGTCATTGGTGACTTTAGCATCTATGTAGATGATCCTTTTGATAATCAGACTTCACCTTTTTTTTTACCTCCTTGCTTCCAGTAAACTTTTCCTGACTTCTCTACTTCCAATAAACCTTTCCTTCACCCCACCCTAGCCATCCACTCTGGTCATACCCAAGGTGTTTTCATTACCAATAGCCACACCATCTCTGGGATCTCAGTTTATAGCATTCTACTCTCTAGTTACCTCCTATTTTTTCCTTGCTTACTTCTAGCATTCCCCTCCCCCGCAACTCTAGCAAGTTTGATTCCTCTGGATCCTCCCATTCATTTACTCTTAACGCTTAACATTTTTGTCCTCTCTTCCCTTCTCACCCAGCCATGGTTTAACATTTTTATCCTCCTTACATACACGCGCAGCAGCCTTACCCCTCTTTTTCTATAGTATGTGGCAAAGCTCCTGGTGTTTATGTTTCTCAGCTTCCTGCCTACTCTGTTCCTGTACCCTGGCTGCTAAATATAGCTTAAGAAAAGCAGAAAACCATGGTGTCTAATCTCACTTTAAATTTATGAACCAAATCTCAAAAGGGCCCTCAATATTTCCTGGAATCGGTATTTCCTGACTTCCCTTCCGTATTTCCCTCGCCTAGTCAGTTTACTCTCCTGTTCCCTGAGATGACTAGTTCACACCTTCCCCACTCTCCTCAAACCTCCAACACCTCCTCTTCCCTTCCTTCATCCTCACCAACAGCTGATGACCTGGAATCCTATTTCACTGAGAAAATAGAAGCAACCAGAAAAGAACTTCCTCATCTTCCCACCACCAAATACATCATTTGTTAAATGAATGAAAGAAAACAATATCCTTGAACTTCATTTACTCCTGTATTCAAATATGATCAGCAACTTAAATTCCAAAACCAAATCTATAAATCTAGTTTGGCCATTTTTTGATTATACTTTACTCAGCCGCCTTCCTGTATATCACTATAACCAAGAGTTGTCCAAGAGTTGTTATATGTTTGTGCCTCATCCAAATAAAAACTAGTGGCCTCTGGTCTCTCCATCACCCCAGAACTAAAACAATTTCTGAGGCCAACTCTTCAGACAGGAATTGGACTGGACTGTGGGACATAAAGTGATACTCGTGAAGAATGTGCCTCTTAGACAAGTAGATTTAGGAGACCAAAGGGGCGGCTTTTGTCCAGAGGTTAGAGGGGAAGGCACAGAGAGTTAGGAGCTGATTGAATGTTCATGGGGAATCAGGGGCGGAGGGGAGGAGTGTGCTGTCGCAGAATGGGGTGAGCGGTTGGAGTCTCATAACAATGTATGTTAAAAAAAAAACTGTATGGGAGACTAACTTGAAATGTAAACTTCATTTAATTACATCAATAAAAATAAAAAATAAAACAAAACCTAGACTATCAAAAATAAATAAATAAAACTTAGACTATCAAAAACAAAAAGCCAAATAAAAACTAGGTATTTTTTAGAAGATGAGTAATAGGATCAGTTAGTAAAACAAGCAGTTAAGTAATTGAGTACAGGCATACCTCATTTTATCGTGCTTCGCGTTATTGTGCTTCGCAGATAGATTGCATTTTTTGCAAATTGAAGGTTTGTGGCAACCCTGCATCGAGCAAGTCTGTCAGCACCATTTTTCCAATAGCATGTGCTCACTTCGTGTCTCTGTGTCCCATTTTGGTAATTCTCGCAATATTTCAAACTTTTTCTTTAAAAAGTGATCTGTGATCAGTGATCTTTGATGTTACTTTTGTAATTGTTTTGGGGTGCCACAAACCATGCAGGTCTGCCCTTTGCTATTTAGTTCCCTAGCCCAAGGCACTGATACCCGGGTGTGAGGGGGCCTGAAAGACTTTTTTTTTTTTAAGTAGCAGCTGAAGTCAGTACAGCTCTGCAGTCAGACAGTCTAGCAGCCAGAGGTCAGAGGCTTCCCCCATGGCAGAGCCAGGAGAAGCTCAGGAGAAAGCAGGGGCATCATCAGGGCTTAGGGGTGTCCTCCTGAGGCCTCTGGCCCCATTTATTATTCATATGCCTCTAGTGGAGGTGGAAGGATTTTAACGCTTAACTAGGCGAAAATCCAGAGCCAGCCAGTGGGGCAGTGAGCCCTCAAAAAGGTTAAGAACATTCCTCCAACTGGACTTCCACCCTCTGCCTCTTTGTTCTCTAGTCCTTCTCCACCCTACCACCAGAGTTATCTTTTAAACACTTAACTTCGGTGTGATTAAACACCTCAGATGACTTCCCATCACCTATGAAACAAGTTAAAAACTCCTGGGCTTGGTGTCAAGGCTTTCCACAGTGAAGTTCTGGCTTAATCTGTCAGCCTTATCTTCAAGCGCCCCTCTCTCTTCACCTCCAAAGCTCTAGCCACAGCACCTTATTACTGTCTGTTTTGGAAGGACAGCTTCTGTGTCCATACCTCTATGCCTTTCATCATGCTATTCTCTCTCTTTAGGGTGCCGTTTCCTCTCCCTTGCCCAGTCATTCACCTCTTACTCATCCTTCAAGACCCAGATTGAAGGTTACCTCTTTCCCATGTCCATCCCTGATTTTGTGCTCTGAATCAGTCTCTCTTGGCTAGGTTCCAAAAACATTTAATACATATCTCTGATTGTTGTTGTTGTTAGGTGCCATCAAGTCAGTTCCAACTCATAGTGACCCTGTGTACAACAGAACGAAACACTGCCGGGTCCTGGGCCATCCTCACAATTGTTGCTATGTTTGTGCCCATCATTGCAGCCACTGTGTCAGTCTGTCTCATTGAGGGTCTTCCTCTTTTTCGCTGACCCTCTGTTTTACCAAGCATGATGTCCTTCTCCAGGAATTGATCCCTCCTGATAACGTGTCCAAAGTATGTGAGACAAAGTCTTGCCATCCTTGCTTCTAAGGAGCGTTCTGGCTGTACTTTTTCCAAGACAGATTGGTTCATTCTTCTGGCAGTCCATGGTAGATTCAATATTCTTTGCCAACACCATAATTCAGAGGCATCAATTCTTCTTTAGTCTTCCTTATTCATGTGACGTATCTCTGATATGTTATATTATAAATAACCTACTTTTATTTCTGTCTTTTCTACTAAACCAGGAACGCCCTGCAGCTAGGGACTACCTTTTTCATCTTTGTATCCCTAACACCTAGCTTAGTGCCTGGTCCAAATAGGAGCTTAATATACCTTTGTTGAATAGAATTACTTATGAAGAGTTTTTGTGACTCATTTAAAATTATAGACCAATGCTTATTTAATAAGTCAGAATAGGCAATGATAATAAGAACAACCAAGTCCCATTTCCACTGCTTATTCAAGTAAGTACTTCCTTTGTGGAAGTGGATTTTGAAAATCTTCATGTATCGATATCTATATCTATATATCTGTATCTATATCTATCTAAGTTCTTTTCTTAGGGAAGGCTTTTTTTTCCCAGTGTATGTTTTTGATGTGCTTTCTTGAGCCTCTAAGAGAATTACAGTTCTAATGCAGACTAGAACTTCTGTGACATGCCTGTTGATATTATATCGAATAGATTCTGTCATTTCAGAAGTCTGTATTACACGTAATTATTTCCATGGACATGCATTTTCTCTCCTTTTCTTTAAGCTTTCATGGTAATAGTTTGTGAATTGTTCATTTTATAAACTTTGAGTCAACTTAATTCAAAACACATTAAATTGAGCATTTTCCATGTACAAAAACAGTTACATAGATAAGGCTCAAGTATTTATATATTATGTAGTTTGTTTTGCTAAATTTGCAAAATCCTCATCATTGCAATGTGTTTTTTAGGTATCCAGATTAATTCAGCTATGAAAGTAAACACTGTTCCATAAATTAAGAACTTCAAATAATTATTAGAAGTGATCTTCTTTCCCTCATTTTCTTTGAGTTTTGTAGTTCACTCACTTATTGAGTGCATTATGCTGGGTGTTTGCGATTCAGGGTTAATGAGGCAATACCTGCCCTTGAATAGTTTACAGTCAAATAGAAAAGAAAATATATAAACAAATAATTGCAATTTAAACCTTGGATAAGAAAAAGGAACTTCTCATCTGAGACCAAGGTTGAGATTGAGAATGATGTGTCTGCAGATAAATTTGTAGGTAGAGGAGCAAGGAACCAAAGGGAGTTCATGGCTGATAGTCTATTTTTTAAAAAATGTGTGAAGTAGGAACCAAGGTCATCTCTGAGAAATGGCATGAAGAGGCTCTTGAGAAGAATGGTAAAGACCTGGATAATTACCAAGGACAATAGGAAATGAGCTGACAAAGTAAAGGGTGAATGTACTATTGAGAAAGCGGTGAGAGTAGAACTGAAATTGAATAGCATGAAATTGTGGGGATATCCATCAGCTCAGTGGTGTAGTTTTCTCCAGTTGTGCTCTGTGGGCAATGCGTAGGTGCTGTAAAGTCATACTGTGTTGAAGGCTCATGGGATGGGTATAACAGAAGTATAGGAAGACCAAGGAGTTGAGAATCATTGAAAGAAAGTGTGGCTTAATATGGAAGGAAGTTTGGTTAGGAGGAGTTGATACAATTGGAGAAAGTGAAGAAGAAACTAGAGATGAGGATAGGGTCTGGTACTTCGTAGGTACTCAGCAAGTCATCATTTCCTCCTTTCTGGCTCTTTCTGTCTGTGCCTGTGTCACCACTATGCTCCTGTATGGTTTAGCTATATGAATACTTTCAAATCATGATGGTAGCAGTTATTTTGGAGGGGAAGTCGAGGAACCAGGTTTCAAAAGTCCTCATCAGATGTGTTTCAGTGGCTGGGATGCTGGCAGTACTTGGTGATTTCAGCCTCTAGGAGAAGCTCAAAGCTTATCCACTTACCTCTCTGCCACTTGGTTGAAAGAATGGGCAAAGGCTCTTTTTGGATCATGGTTCTTGGGGTGAGAATTTGCACTATGATGAGAAGGGTTAAGACTCTAAGCCTACAAGGGTTTCCATTAAGTTCCCCGTGTTTCTATAAGGCTAACTATAAGCGCAGAGCTCATTACTTTCAAGGACTTAAAAGGGAGTCCTTTCTTGAAATAAAGATAGAAGTAATGACCACGCTGGCAACCCAAAGGGCCTGCCTTCTCAGAATCTGAAGTTTCTGGTAGAGTTGTGATTTACTTTAAATATTAAAGCATTAAGTGTATATTATTTTAATTTTTCTTAAAGATATAGTTTTTAAGGTTTTCATCCCAAATAAGGACAAACCGTTTTCCATGGAAACACATGGTTTATATTACGTTTCCAGAAATTTTCTTTTTCACCTGTAGTTTTGAGTGTAACACTGAAATCTAGTAATTATTTCCCAGAGTGCTTTTTTTTGGTGTAGTATAAAGAAAAAACTCTTCAGAAAGGAGTCATACATCTTAACTATGAAACTGCTAGAAAGGTGAGGATTCCTAGAGTGAGTAAACAGAGACCACAGGTCATTATGATCTTAAGAAAAATGGAGTCAATGCTCGTGTGGAGTTGGCTAAAGAAATCCTGCGGTGTCTAGATCATCAGTCTTGCTGTTTTGCTGTTGTTAACAATACCTTTAAGGCATTTAGAAATACTTGCCTAGAAAATTATTGAGTACTACTCTTTTGACATTTCATCTTCATCTGTATTGCCCTGAGAAAGCATGTGCCTCACTTAGCATTAGTCACACAAAGTAAGATTATTAAACTTTATCCACAAAGTCTGTAATATCCATCTGGATTCTGTGGATTGTCCTATACCCATCCAACGCAGACATGACTAAGGTATGGTTTCTATAGCCTGCTGTATCATAATAGATTTGTTTTGGGTTAGATTTGCCTGAAACAGATCTTTTCCCCCAACCTTAAATTAAAGGATAATGAAAAATAAGTAATATTTCCTAGTTAGGTATTTAGATCAAAGAGATATTTTCAGAGTTAAAAGTGTTTATTCTAAATGATAGTTGAAGTATACTTCACAAAGACCTTTAATTGGCAGCATTTTCCCTCAAACATTAGTGCTGGTGTAGGAATTGTTTCTGGCTTTTCTATAAAGAAGAGCTTCAGTTGTTCTTGTTGTTCTGTTCATGGCACATAGATAGTAATATATGTTAAATAAAGGCGTTGATGTATTTTTCCTAAAATGCATATGAAGGGGAAAGAGAACTTTCCTTTAGATGTCTTACTGGGATTTTAGTTAGTTGATGTAAGACTGTTTTGTTTTCCTTTTTAGGTTGCAAACATGTTAAAGGCATCCTGTTATACGGGCCCCCAGGATGTGGTAAGACTCTTCTGGCTCGACAGATTGGCAAGATGTTAAATGCAAGAGAGCCCAAAGTGGTCAATGGACCAGAAATCCTTAACAAATATGTGGGAGAATCAGAGGCTAACATTCGTAAACTCTTCGCTGATGCTGAAGAGGAGCAAAGGAGGGTAATGTGAATATAATTATGATTTATAAGAGCTTGTTATTGCTTATATGATAAATGAAACCCAAATTTATGGTGGAAAACTTGTTACTGTGTTCTATATTTTGAAATGACTTGCTGGTAAAATTTATTTAGTACCTAGTTTATGTATGGCACTGAGCTAGAGATTATAGAGGATATACATGATGTGAGCAGATGTCATTACCCGTGCATTCATAATACAAAGGAGGATGATTGTATAAGCCAAAGGATTTGCAAACACAGATCATGACTATCTTTTTAGGTGACACTTCTATTCCACATTGCTTCCAGAGACTTGAACTCATTTATCCTTTGAAAAAAGGAGAAATTAAATCCATAAATAGACTTGCAGAATTATATGTATGTTAGGTCCACGTGCAGAAGGTTAGCATACTTAACGCTGAGTCAGCTCAGTTGTAGAATGACAGGATTGAGTTGCCAGGGGTGAAAGGAAAGCTTGATTTTGATCTTAGAAAAAATAAAATTAATTAAAAATCAAACCACAGTTTACTGATATTAACGTATTTCATTGACAGAAAATTTAAAAACAGTGCCATGGGATTTCTGGTTCTGGCAATACGGTAGACTAAGTAACTTGAAAAGCTTCCTTCTACAAACACCTTCAAATACTGGGTAAAATACAACTAAAATTATTTTAAATGCGTAGTTGAGCTCTCAAGAAAGAAAGGAAAATCTCTGGAAATGAAAAGAAAATTCTGAAAATTAGAGTAGTAAGGATGTGAGCTGAAGCTTTTGGCCTTGGTAACCTGTGGGTTTGAGTTGTAACACTCACTTGAGGGCAGTAAATGAATCCTTAAATCCACTTAAGGTGTGGACTAAGACATGCAACCTTCAAAGGGTTGTGCCCTCAGCAAAAAGAGTAGAAAATACCTGTCTGCCAGCACAGAGAAATAACAGAAACGTTTATCTGCCTGGGTTCTGGAGTGGGAGCTGGGGACACTCCCTTAGGGATTCTAAACCATGGATTCTTGACTCATGCTGGTTTTGGATTTGAGTACATATGACCTATGTGGCCTGTGACCCCCAAGTTGAGAAATTAATTAAGAAATTAGTCCTGCGCTAGGGATACCACAGGGTTGTCAGACATAAACAAACCCCAAGGGATGCTCCCACAATCCAGGCCAGAAGGGATTTGCACAGAAATTTTAGTGCACAAATGAAATAAAAAATGACAGAATACTGACTGTCACGTGTCCTTTTAGCAAAATGGGGTGGTCCAGTTTCTTTTCACAGAATATCGTGCAATGAAAACTTCCTGTTGTTTAAGTAACTGGATGAGAATGCCATTTTTCCTTTTTAATCTTTAGAAATATATCATCCACTCATCAGTTCTTGAGTTTGAGAAAATTCCTGTTGGATATCATCATCTGAAGTTACAGAATCTGAGCGTTTACTTATTTGATCAATTTCACCACCTTCATTAGGATCTCAAGTCCTGCTGTGTCTCTCTTTGCATTCATCTTCTGATTCATCTAGTGATTGTGAAGCATCTTTCTCTTTCACTTTTCTTTGCCATTATGGGTAGGAAATAAAATCTAAATTCTCAACCGTTCAATAAAAGCTAAAATCAGGCATTAGTGTCTCCAGACTTCTTGTATACTTGCTTGAAAGATGTTGCAATACTTTGGGCAACACAATAAAAAACTGAAAGATTATGTCATGGTGATGATTTATTTCACTATTGCATTATTCCTATAGGCAATTTCACCCTTCTTTCATTTTCCTATTATTTTAATCGTTTTTAGTGCAGTTGGAAATAAATGATGAGTGATGATGAAATCATTTCTAGGATGATGAAATAGCAAAATGTTTTAAGATGTAAGTAAAATAAGCTCACTAAGATCTTATAAAGGATCTTAGACTTATAAAACGGTCCAGTGGACTCAGATGGTAATTATAAGATAGAATGAGCTTTATTCTATTAAAAAATATATATTTTCCTTTTTGTTCTTTGGAAGACCTCTAAGAAATAATAAAAGTCATGAACTATCAATCCTTAAAAATAGGTCTGCTCTTAAAAAAAATCTAAAAACTAAAATTGGGTTTAGTGGACCTTGATGCTATACTGAGGATTAGATACTAAGCGCAGGTGGGTTAAAATGCCCTATAAAGAAACATTTTATATAATCTCAGTTGTGATGGTTTCGACATGGCTGCATAGATAACTTTGGTTCTGTTTTAAAACATGACACTCCAAAAAAAAACCAAACCCACTGCTGTTGTATGGATTCTGACTCATAGCGACCTGGTAGTGTTTCTAAGATTGTGAATCTTTACGGAAGCAGACTGCCACATCTTTCTCCCGAGGAGCCACTGGTGGTTTCGAGCCACTGATCTTTTTGCTAGCAGTTGAGCACTTTAACCACTGCACCACCAGGGCTCCTAAAATATGACACTGCTAATGATGAACCTTGGTTGGCCAAGAACTTCAAGGTAGATGTTAATCATAGCCAGTCTTTCCAGTTATACCTTTCTCAATCTTTATATCTTGAAAATGGCTTGACATACTCAGCTGATGACCCCATGGAGGGTATATGTGTGTTACATAATAAAGAAAAGCATTACCTCTGTGATTCTGGACAATCCAGGCTGACGGAGATGAACACTTGCATATAGGTCAAACTAGTTAAATATAGAACAGCTGCTTTCGAAGACTGTTGCCAGCAGCTCAATAACATCAGATCTGTTTTTGGGGGAAAAGTCTTTGCAGATGGTGAGAACAGAGCTAGAAACCAATGAATTGAAGAGGATTGTATGGTGGAGATTTAAACCCTTTGATAAAGAGTTTATTGGTGATTCAGCTGGATTAATCTGTGAACATTAATCTTGACATCTTCCTTACCTGATTACTAATTTGTTGGAATAAGCACTTGCCTTTATTTAAGTAACACACCTGTAAAAATTGTTGTTATTGCACTGACTAGGTTGGGGGGAGGGACCTGATGACAGGTCACAAGATTAGTAAGGTGCTGAAAAGGTCAAAATTGTACTGAATTGTGTTTAGGACAGATTGCCTCCGCGATCATTTAATGAAGCACAGTGTTCTTATTGTCTGTGGCTTCCCTGTGCAACTAGGTGATTTTTGAGGTTGGACTGAGAAGGAAGCTATAATTCCAGTGTCAACACAAGACACATTGACAGCAAAATTCTTACATTAATAGCAGCTTTTTGTTTCATGCCATATTGGGCAGGCAACCTTGAATAAAAATGTCCTTTAAAAATAATATTAAATCTCACAATTTTTCAGTCACTAACAGGACTGTCCATGTTTTGCACAGAAGATTGCAAAAAATTAATACCCTAGTACATAGAAGGAGCCCTGGTGGCACAGTGGTTAAGGAGCTCAGGCTGCTAACCAAGAGGTTGACAGTTCCAATCCACCAGGTGCTCCTTGGAAACTCTATGGGGCAGTTCTACTCTGTCCTATAGGGTCGTCATGAATCAGAATCAACTCGACAGCAACGGGTTTGGGTTTTGGGGCTTAGTACATAATGTGATTTGGCAAAGCTGAGATTGTAGTTCCAGTTCCTCATCCCCAGTTTTTTCTATAGATGGAAAGATGAAAAGTTTTTGGTGTTCAATTTTTTTTTTCAGCAGCAAGCTGCTATTTATCGTCAGACATAAATACAATGAAAGAAGTGAAGTTGATTTTTTTTTAAGATTATAGTTTTTAAAACATTTGTGGAAGGAAAACAGTTTCTAAGTAATGTTCAGGGGAAAAAAAATAAAGCCTAGTTAAATTTTAAGGAGCCCTGGTGGCATAGTAATTCAGAGCTCTGCTGTTTACTAAAAGGTTGGCAGTTCAAATCCACCAGCCACTGCTTGGAAACCCTATGGGGCAGTTCTACTCTGTCCTGTAGGGTCCCTATGAGTCAGAACTGACTTGACAGCACCTAACAACAACAGTTAAATTTTAGAAGTCCTGATGGACCTGTGACTATCATATTGTATAGAATTTCATTAAAGAATGGACACCAGTCCAAATATGAATAATAGAATTTAAGTATTATAAGATCTTCTATCTGGTTTTTTTTTTTTAAATTATAATGCAGTAAAATTGAGTTTTGTTCTCTTCGGGTGTACAGTTCTTTGAATTTTTACACACGTACAGATACATGTAGGAGCGCTGGTGGGACAATGGTTAAGCACTCAGCTGCTAACCGAAAGGTCAGTAGCTCAAACCCAACAGTGGCTCCGCAGAAGAAAAGACCTGGTAACCTGCTCCTGTAAAGATTATAGGCTAGAAGGGGGAATGAAGAAAACAAGACACAAGGGGAAGATTAGTCCAGAGGACTAATGGACCACAACTGCCATGGCCTCCCCAGACTGAGTCCAGTACAACTAGATGGTGCCCGGCTACCACCACTGACTGCTCTGACAGGAATCACAACAGAGGGTCCTGGATAGACCTGGAAAAAAATGTAGAACAAAATTCTAACCCACAAAAAAAGACCAGACTTACTGGCATGACAGAGACTGGAGAAACCCTGGCCCCTGGACACCCTTTTAGCTCAGTAATGAAGTCACTCCCGAGGTTCACCCTTCAGCCAAAGATTAGACAGGACCATAAAACAAAACAAGACTAATGGGGCACAACAACAGCCCAGGGACAAGGACTAGAAGGCAGGAGGGGACAGGAAAGCTGGTAATAGGGAACCCAGGGTCAAGAAGGGAGAGTGTTGACATGTCGTGGGGTTGTTAACCAGTGTCATAAAACAATATGTGTACTAACTTTAATGAGAAACTATTCTGTAAATGGTCATCTAAAGTAGAATAAAAAAAAATTTTAAAAAGATTACAGGCTAGGAAACCCTACAGGGCAGTTCTACTCTATCCTCTAGGGTTGTTATGAGTCAGAATCTACTTGATGGAACGCGACAACAACATAGATTCTTGTAACCACCACCAAAATTAAGGTACAGAACACTTACATCTCCTCAAAAAACTACCTCATGCTGCCTCTTTGTAGTCACCTTCCTGCCACCCATAACCCCTGGTAACTACTGATTCCTATAGTTTTGTCTTTTCAAGAATGTCATATTAGTAGAATCATACAGTATGTAACCTCTTGAGACTGGCTTTCACTGGGCATAATGCCTTTGAGATTCATCCAAGTTTTTCCATGTATCAAATGTCCCTTTTTATTGCTGACTTGTATTCCATTCTATGGATGTACCACAGTTTGTTTATTCATTCACCCACTGAAGGACATTTGGGTAGTTTCCAGTTTTTGGCAATTATGAACAGAACTGCTATAAACGAAGGAATGGGATTGTTGGGTTATACAGTGTTTTATCTGTTTTTGATAAAAACTTTTGTTTTGAAGTTCTTGTTTTTAATTTTTATTTTTTTATTGTTGTACTTTAAATGAAGTTTACATTTCAAGTTAGTCTCCCATACAAAAATTTATACATACATTGTTATGTGACCCTAATGGTTCTCCCCACTCCTCCTTTCCACCCCTGATTCCCCATGTCCGTTCAACCAGCTCCTAACCCTCTCTGCCTTCCCATCTCACCTCTGGACAGAAGCTGCCCCTTTGGTCTCTTGTATCTATTTGAACTAAGAGGCACACTCCTCACGAGTATCACTTTATGTCCCACAGTCCAGTCCAATCCC
>NW_004443964.1:20318053-20340976 GCF_000243295.1 Trichechus manatus latirostris
GGCCATCCGGGCCAGGGCTTTTTTTTTGTTTGGGAGTTTTTTAATTACCTTTTCAATCTCTTCTTTTGTTCAGGTTTATTTATTGTTGTTCTGCCTCTGTTTGTGTTAGTTTAGGTAGGTAGTGAGTTTCTAGAAATTTGTCCATTTCCTCTAGGTTTTCAAATTTGTTAGAGTACAATGTTTCATAGTATTCTGTTATGATTCTTTTAAATTCGGTTTGGTCTGTTGTGATATCACCCATCTGATTTCTTATACAGGTTATTAGCTTCCTCTCCTGTTTTTCTTTTGTCAGTTTGGCCAGTGGTTTATCAATTTTGTTGATCTTTTCAGAGAATCAGCTTTTGGTCTTGTTAACTCTTTTCAGTTGTTTTTCTATTCTCTATTTCATTTAATTGTGCGCTAATTCTTATTCTTTCCTTTCTTCTGGCACCTGAGGGATTCTTTTGCTGCTGTGTTTCTACTTGTTCTAGTTGTAGGTTAATGTTTTGATTATGGCCCTTTCATCTTTTTGGATGTGTGTGTTTATTGCTATAAACTGACCTCTGAGCCCTGCTTTTGCTATGTCCCAAAGGTTCTGGTAGGATGTGTTTTCATTCTCATTTGATTCTATGAATTTCTTTATTCCATCCTTAATTTCTTGTATAACTCAGTTGTTTTTGAGCAAGGTGTTGTTCAGTTTTTGTGTGTTTGTTTCTTTTTCCTTGCTTTTTCTGTTGTTGATTTCTACTTTTATGGCTTTATGGTCAGAAAACATGCTTTGTAATATTTGGATGTTTTGGATTTTGTTAAGGCTTGCTTCATGGCCTAATATGTGATCTCTTCTGAAGAATGTTCCATGTGTGTTGGAAAAGAGTATACTCGGCTGCTCTTGGGTGGAGTGTTCGGTATATGCCTATGAAATCAAGTTGGTTGATTGTAGCATTTAGCTCTTCCGTGTCTTTGTTGAGCTTCTTTCTGTCCTTCACCGAAAATGGTGTGTTGAAGTCTCCTACTACTAGTGTGGAGCTGTCTACCTCTCTTTTCAGTGCTGTTAGAGTTTGTTTTATGTATTTTGGAGCCCTGTCTTTGTGTGCGTAAATATTTATTATAGTTATGTCCTCCTGGTGTATTGACCCTTTAATAATTATATAGTGTACTTCCTTATGCTTTGTGGTGGATTTTACTTTAAAGTCTATTTTGTCAGAGATTAATATTGCCACTCTTGCTCTTTTTTGAGTGTTATTTACTTGATATATTTTTTCCATCCTTTGAGTTTTAGTTTGTTTGTGTCTTTAAGTCTAAGATGTGTCTCTTGTCGGCAACATATAGACAGATCGTGTTTTTTTTATCCAATCTGCCACTCTCTCTCATTACTGGTGCATTTAGTCCATTTACATTCAGCATGATTATTGATAGGTATGAGTTTAGTGCTGTCATTTTGATGTCTTTTTTTGTGTGTTGTTCACAGTTTCTTTGTTCCACTTGATTTTGTGTGCTGAGTCATTTTTCTTTATGTATTATCTTTTCATCTTTTTCATTGTTGATTTTGTGTTTGCTGAGTCTTTATATTTTTCTAGTTTTTTTATTTTGACTTGTAGGATTGTTAGTTTCCTTTGTGGTTACCTTAATATTTACCCCTATTTTTATAAGTTTATACCAGTCTTTTATTTCTTTATATCGCCTTGACTTCCTCTGCATATGAAAAATCTATGTCTACATTTTTTTAGTCCTTCCTTTTTGTTTTAATGTTGTCATCTTTTACGTATTGACGTCTCTGTTTCCCTGTTTACAGTGTTTTAGCTTTGGTTTATTTTTGTGACTTCCCTATCTGGGTTGATATCTGGTTGCTCTGTCCTGTGTTGTAGTCTTGGGTTGTTACCTGATTTTCTAACTGGAGGACTCCCTTTAGTATTTCTTGTAATTTTGGTTTGGTTTTTGCAGATTCCCTAAACTTCTGTTTATCTGGAAATGCCCTAATTTCACCATCTCATTTGAGAGACAGTTTTGCTGGATATATAATTCTTGGCTGGCAGTCTTTTTCCTTCAAGGCTTTATATCTGTCATCCCATTGCCTTCTTGCCTGCATGGTTTCTGCTGAGTATTCTTACTGACTCTCCTTTGTAGATGATTTTTCATTTATCCCTAGCCACTCTTAAAATTCTCTCTTTATCTTTGGTTTTGGCAAATTTGATTATAATATGTCTTGGTGACTTTCTTTTGGGATCTACCTTATGTGGGGTTCAATGAGCATCTTGGATAGATATTTTGTCATCTTTCACGATATCAGGGGAGTTTTCTGCCAACAAATCTTCCACAATTCTCTTTGTATTTTCTGTTATCTCCCCCTGTTCTGGTACTCCAGTCACTCATAGGTTATTCCTCCTGATAGAGTCCCACATAATTCTTAGGGTTTCTTCATTTTTTTTGAAATCCTTTTATCTGATTTTTCAGTTGGTGTCAAGTGCTTTATCTTCAATGTCACTAATTCTGACTTCCATTTCCTCGATTCTGCTCCTATGACTTTCTATTGCGTTGTCTAATTCTGATATTTTCTTGTTAATCTTCTGGATTTCTGATTGCTGTCTCTCTGTTGATTCTTGCAGCCTGTTAAATTTGTCATTATGCTCTCCTCTAATCTTTTTAATTTCCTCTATTGCGTGTTCTGCATTTTGCTTAATTTCCTTCCTAATTTCTTGAAGAGTTCCGTATATTAATATTTTGTATTTTGCCTCTGGTAATTCCAGGAAATTTTCCTCCTCTGGAAAATTTCTAGATTCTTTATTTTGGGAGCTTGCTGAAGTCATCATGGATTACCTCTTTATGTGATTGGATATTGACTGTTGTCTCCGAGCCATCAATAAGTTATTATATTTACTAATTTTATGTTTGCTTATTGTGTCCTAGCTTCTTGTTTTTGTTTTGATATGCCCAAATAGGCTGCTTATATGAGCTAGTTTTGAGTATTGGCACCTTTGAAGCTCTAATGTCCTGTCATCCGGTGGTTAGATCTGTTACTAGGTATGTGAGCTGAGGAGTCCACCCACTCCTCCTGTATGGATTCAGCTCAGGTTCCCAGGTAGATAGCTATCAAGTGTGTGTTGTAGGCTCTCACTTACAGTCCTAGACAGGCGTGAGTGATTGGTGTAGGCACAGGCATCTGGCTGCAGCAGGGGGACACACTCTGAACAAGGCAGGGGGCTGACAGCCATCCCTGATTGTCCAGGAGGAAGGCATGTCCCTGTTCTCTAGAGCGTGTAGGTAGGTGGGTTTTGGAGCCGGACTATGAGCACCTAATGCTGTTGGCTGTAAGGACTGGGGGGCATCTCTTATTCATGGGCCGCTATTGCAGGTGGCTAGGTGGCATGCGTGGAGCCACCAGTTCTCAGGCCCCAGATGTGGATAGGTGAAGACCCTGCTTAATGGGCAGAGCAGTGTCAAATGTCAAGAACCTGCCACTTCACAGCTGAAACAGTTGAAGTTAGACTTCTGGTATATACCCTGTTGTACTGCGGTAGTGAAGGCCTACGCTGTTGAGATGGACCACACAAGTCTATGCGGGGGAAGGCACTCAAAGTCCGTGGATCCCTTATGCCTGTGCCTAGGCAAAGGAGCTGTGCCTACCCTGAGTTCCTGGCTTAGGGGAGCCGGCAGGTTATTTTTTCCCGTTTGTTAATCTGTTCTCTCTCCAAGGCAAGGAGAATGGCTGCCAGCGTGTGACGGATCCTCCTTCAGGCCCAGGGGACTTGGCAACTGCTGAAGCCGGTCCAGGACCCTGTGCGGAGCAGGGAGAGGGGAGGTAAATGGAAGAGAGGTTTTTCCCTAAGGGGGGTGTTTTTGATCTGCGCGGTAAGCCTTACGCATTTACTTACTTTTACTGATCCAGGGCTGCTTCTCACTGGTTCTGGGTGGCCATGTAGACTCTCTGGTGCTGGGTCTCTCCCGATGTGGAAAACACGCCTCCCGAGGACTGCTGCTTGCCTGCCTCACCACTCACGCCGGAGCTGCTCAGGCCTGAAGGGCTCAGCCTCTCACCAGATCAGGATTGCAACTTCTCGCTGCTTCCGAACCATCTCTCCCTCCCCCTGCCACTCAGTCTGGTTCCTCAACTCTGCCTTTGATGTTCAGGGCTCCCAGATTGACATATATAATCGATCCACTTGTTTTTTCGGGTCTTTGTTGTAAGAGGGTCCACCAGAAGCATCTGACTACTTCGCCATCTTGACCCTGCCTCCGATAAAAACTTTTTATATTCAGGTTTGTTCTACACCCAATCTTATTTCTTTCAGGTCATTTTTGGGACTGTTTTTCTTCCCACTTCTGATGTAACATTTCGTCTTTCATCTTTAAGATACAGAACACTTACATCATTCCAAAAACCTCCCATTGTTATGCTTTCTTGATTCTCTTTTCTTCAGGTGGCCTTTATTGTAGGCATCTTCTGGGGTTGTAGCCCAGAATGTGACCTGCTTTTATATTCCTCTAACTTAATTATGCCATTTATGTCCTCCAGAATCTAGTTCGCTACTAGACTCTTCTTTACTATCTGTAGATGACTTTAAGATCTATCTTTTTATCGCATTCTGTTCAGTTGTGTATATCTTGTTCTCTTGAGGACATTTCCAATTAGATGTCCTGTTAACATTTTAGTCTTATCGTAATAGAAACTTTTAAAAAAATTTTCCCTTGTATCTTTTTCCTTTTCCAGCATCCTCATCATAACTGCAAGGACATTTCTTATCTTTGCTGTTACTTTCCCCTTCCACTTGCAGACAGCAGTCACACCTAGGATTCTGCCTTTTAGTTATCACCACTCCCATCACCAAAACTCTTCATACAGATTCTGTTCACCTCATTTACATACCATTGTTCGTTTCTCACTGACCTTCTGTCTTAGTCATCTAGTGCTGCTATAATAAGAATACCACAAGTGGTTGGCTTTAACAAAGAGAAGTTTATTCTCTCACAATCCGATAAGGCTAGAAGTCTGAATTCAGGGCGCCGGCTCCAGAGGAAGGCTTTCTCTCTCTATTGGCTCTGGAGGAAGGTCCTTGTGACGCATCAGTCTTCCTTTGTCTGGGAGTATCTCAGCCCAGGAACCTCAGGTCCAAAGGATGCGCTCTGCTTCCGGCAGTGCTTTCTTGGTGGTATGAGGTCCCCCTCTCTCTCTGCTCACTTCTCTCTCTTATATTTCAAAAGAGATTGGCTTAAGACACTACCTAATCTTATAGATCTCATCAATATAACTGCCGCTAATCCATCTTATTACATGATGGTGATGGAATTTACAACACACAGGGAAATCACATCAGATGATAAAATGGTAGACAATCATACAACACTGGGAATCATGACCTAGCCAAGTTGACAGATGTTTTTGGGGGAAAAATTCAATCCATGCACCTTCCAACTGCATAGTTCTCCTTTTTTACCCTAAAGTCAAGATTAAAATCATCTTACATGGTCTTGGGGAACATCTAGCTCAATTGGCATAACATAGTTTATAAAGAAAATTTTCTACATTCTACTTTGGTAAGTAGCGTCTGGGGTCTTAAAAGCTTATGAGTGGCCATCTAAGATACTCCACTGGTCTCACCCCATTGGGAGCAAGGGAGAATGAAGAAAACTAAAGATACAAGGTAAAGATTAGTCCAAAGGACTACTGGACCACAACTACCATGGCTTCCACAAGACTGAGTCCAGTACAAGTAGATGGTGCCCAGCTACCACCACTGACTGCTCCAACAGGGATCACAATAGAGGGTCCTGGACAGAGCTAGAGAAAAATGAACAAAATTCTAACTCACAAAAAAACAACACTTACTGGCCTGACAGAGACTGGAGAAACCTTGAGAGTATGGCCCCTGGACACCCTTTTAGATCAGTAATGAAGTCACTCCCGAGGTTCACCCTTCATCCAAAGGTTAGACAGGCCCATAAAACAAAACGAGACTAAAGGGGCACACCAGCGCAGGGGCAAGGACAAGAAGGCAGGAGGGGACAGGAAAGCTGGTAATAGGGAACCCAAGCTCAAGAAGGGAGAGTGTTGACCTGTTGTGGGGTTGGTAACCAATGTCACAAAACAATATGTTTACTAATTGTTGAATGAGGATTACTTTGTTCTGTAAACCTTCATCTAAAGTACAATTAAAGAAAAAAAAAGATTAAAATCATCTTAAATACAAAGAGCATTCTGCTTTTGCAAATCCTTTTATGAGCTCCTCTGTTTTAAAGCCTACTTCTGGATTGCAGTCTCTGTCATGATTTTATTATAACTTCTATTTCTCATATTAGGTAAATTTAGTTATCCCTTCTATAGGGCTTTGATTACCCCTGAGCCCTGAAGGTACTCATGCATGCTTCTAAGTTTTTTTCTGTTAGGCTCTCTCTTCCCGCATCTATAAGCTTTAGTTCAGGAATAATTTCTCATACCCACAAGCAAGTATAGTACCTGTTACTAAGGAGAACATGAAGTTGTATTTGTAGATGATGTGATTGTCTACTTAGAAAATTCAAAAGAATCAGCTAAAAAAAAGTAGATGTTAAAGTAAAGAGAGTTAAAGTGGCTAGATATAAAATAAATATACAAAAATTAATGTATTTTCTTCATGCTTATATACTGTTTATGAAATATAGTGGAAAAATCCCATGCACAATTGCATCAAAAACTCATTAATAGTTAGGAATCTTTATGAAGAAATTTGTATGATAAAAACTATAAAACTTTTTGGGGAGACATAACAGACTGGAATAATGAAGAGAGATATCATTGTCCTTAGAGGAGCCCTGGTGGTGCAATTGTTATGTGGTTGCCTGCTAACTGAAAGGTTGGTGGTTTAAACCCACCAGTGGCTTTTCAGGAGAAAAGACCTGGTGATCTGCTCCTGTAAAGATTACAGCCTAGGAAACTCTATGGGGCAGTTCTACTCTGTCACATGGGGTCTCCTTGACTCGGAATCGACTTGACGGCACACAACATTATTTTCCTTAAGAAGACTGAATATGATATAATAATGTTAGTACTCTCTAAGCTAATTTAGAAATTTAATCTAATTCCAATCAAAATTTGGATTGCTTGCTTTTTACTTTTCATTTTTATTTGTTTAATAGATGGAGGGTGTTTTTGCTCTGATAGAATGATTTTAATGTTCATCTGAAAGTAACCAAACCCACTGCTGTCAAGTTGAGTCTGACTCATAGCAACCCTATAGGATAGAGTAGAACTGCCCCATAGGGTTTCCAAGGCTGCCACATCTTCTGCAGAGCAGCTGGTGGATTCAAACCTGACCTTGCAGTTAGCCAAGCACTTTAACTACTGCACCACCAGGGCTCCTCTAGAAGTAAACATGGTTGAAAGTACCCAGTTATGAAAAAGAAGGATAATATATAGAGGGAAAAGCTTGTCCTACCAAATATTAAAATCTACTACAAAGATTTAAAAAAAAAAAAAAAAATCCGTTGCTGTCAAGTTGATTCCAACTCATAGTGACCCTAAAGGACAGAGTAGAACTGCCCTATGGTGTTTCCAAGGAGTGGCTGGTGGATTGGAACTGCAGACCTTTTGGTTAGCAACCAAGCTCTTAGCCCCTGGGCCATAGGGCTCCACTACAAAGATAAGGAGATTCAAATATGTATGAATTCCTGGAACAGAGTAGACAGCCTACAGTAATCATGTATTTTGTAATTAACAACAAACAAAAAAAATCATTTTGAATTATTTGCAAAGAACAGGTCATACTCAAGAGAATGCAAGATACAATGGAATTCATATTTTTTAATTAATATAAATTCAAAGTATAGAATTAAATCCATAGGATGTTAACAGCATTTATATTCAGATGGTATCATTTATTTTTAGTTTATAATTTTTACTCATTTCACATCTACTTTTACAATAAAACGGAAAAAATCTCTTATAAAAAAAATCACATCTTTGCCAGAGATTTAATCATACCTAACCCTGTATCTCATTGTGTCCATCATTTAATTGCTGTTATCTATAGGTTGTCATATTTAGGTTGAGTTAATTCTCCTCTGTTTTGACTTTTTTAAAAAAAATATCTAATATCTTTGTTTAAACAAGGAGAAGAAAAGAAAATTTCTGGAGTTCACTTCCCTGTTTGGTCCCTAATAGGAGACTAAATTATTTAAATACAAATTGTTAGAAGGTACATGTTAATGTAACCTAATGAATTATTAGCATTTAAAAGTATTTGCATTTTTAAAGGTTTAAAATATGTAACCTGATTTCTTTTAATGATGACTCTATTTCCAATAAACAAAAACAGAAATCACTGTGCAGAAGAAATAAGACTTCCTTGACCATGTTCTTTGTATAAATTATGTATCTGTTCTCACTTTACTGTTAGAAGGAAGTAGTCAATTTTCATGTTGTATGGGTGAATATAAATCCTTTCTCCATTTGCCCAATTCCCGCCTAACCCCTAGGTAGAGTTAATGTTTAGCTATATCATATGACAGAACAAATAAACGTTAAACCTCCTGCTTCTGGGACAATCCTCTCATCAAAACTTAGGGAAAATGAGAGGGAGTTGCCACACACTGACATAAGAAATACATCTGATAAGTATCAGAGGTCTTCTTTCAAACAGCCAGATATAGAAATGGCAAAAATTAACATTTAGTTATTTAATAGACTATTCACTTTCATCAGTATATAATGTGGATTTTTTCTGATGGCTGTTAAATATGAGGTCTGGAATGCCTGTTTGGTTTGCAAAATTCTGAGAACACAGTTCTAGCACCTTTAAGAGGACAACCATGATTATACTTGCTGTATTTATTAGTCAAAATGAAGCAAAGTCAATCTGTTGCAAGTTTCATTTTGCTTTTTTGATTAGTTTGTTTAATGATAGCATTCAAATTTTGACCTTTAATGTAATTTCCTCCCTTAATAGCTTGGTGCTAACAGTGGTTTGCACATCATCATCTTTGATGAAATCGATGCCATCTGCAAGCAGAGAGGGAGCATGGCAGGTAGCACAGGAGTTCATGACACTGTCGTCAACCAGTTACTGTCCAAAATTGATGGGGTGGAGCAACTGAACAACATCCTAGTCATTGGTATGCTTACTGAAAAAAAATAAAAATGCTATGATTTTAAAAACATGAGGTATATAGGTTCTGAATTAAGACCTTTGTAGGTTGTAATTATACTCTTTTTTCAAGTGTTTCAAATTAGAATCAGGTGATAACTGAATAATTTGGCTGTTTTAAGGTCTAGACTCAATAAGACAAATAAAAGATGGATTTTCGTAACTCATGAGTTTACGCTTATAGTGCACCACAGATGAAAACAAAATGTAATGCAGTGGTTTTCAAACTAGGTCCTGTAGGCCTCCAAGGTTCCTCAGAGGTGCTTCCGGGTCAGTGAGGGCCGGGGAGTGCGCTTCAGATCCTGTATCCCTATTATAACTTCTTTTAACTGTTTTATGTACTGAGGTTCTTCTTATGGTTACTTTTGAAAAAGAACTGCTCTTTTATGAAGGTTGAAAACTGCTGTCCTAGTAGAAAGGGAAGGGACTTTGAAGTCAGTTTATGTTCACATTGTCCCCTACCACTGTCAAGTTTTTACCCTCGCTGAATACTTAAATTTTCTTCCTAAATATTTGAAGTTTTCATTGCAGTCCTATTCCATTGACATGTACTGCAGTGAAATACTAAAGCAAAGTCTTCAGATATTTTTATTCGAATAGATCAAGAATCAATGATATTTTTATTTGAAATTAATTTGGTTTTCTGTTTGACTCTTATAAAATGTCATCTTAGCTTGTCAGGGAAATTACTGTCCTTACATATCATGAAGAAAATTTTTCACTTATTTTTGAACACTAGTAATTTGTCTTTTTTTTTAACATCTGTGTCCAGGAATGACCAACAGACCAGATCTGATAGATGAGGCTCTTCTTCGACCTGGGAGACTGGAAGTTAAGATGGAGATAGGTAAGCAGAACTGTCACTGATCAGGGACACTGACCATTTAGCAGGAGCAAAGTCATATACCTTTGTTATAAAAGTTGTTTGTTAAAAAAGGTGGCTATCATGAGAAGCAGATATTTACATGCCTGTGTACCTGTAAGAAAAGCATTTGGATTATAATGCTAACGGCGCTTTTGAGACTAGGAAAATGTTTTTTATTTTATCAGGCTTACCGGATGAGAAAGGTCGACTACAGATCCTTCACATCCACACAGCAAGGATGAGAGGGCATCATTTACTCTCTGCTGATGTAGATATTAAAGAACTGGCCGTGGAGACCAAGAATTTCAGCGGTGCTGAACTGGAGGGTCTGGTGAGAGCAGCACAGTCCACTGCTATGAATAGACACATAAAGGTCAGTGAAAACAGCTCAGTAGATAAGCGGTTTGCAACCTTATAAATACCACGCTGGCATTCTACCTCTTTCCTTTCAAGCGTGCCAAGGGCTAGGTAATGCTGACTTTTGTTGGAGAAGAGAGATGGTAAAAGGAATAGGAATTAATTGTCAACTGCTAAACCCTCAGAGTAGCAGAAAGGAAGATAATGGTAGCATTGGCCCCATGGTAACCACTGGCAACTGCCTTAAGTTGCCACCATCTGACACAGATATGTGAAGATGAAGACTTTAAATAATATATATATTTTTTAATCCTTGTGCTATGTTCAATTGTAACATGTCATAGGAAGTTGAATTTTTTACATGCTAGAATTATGAGGGTTGCTTCATTCAGCAAATACACTGAATACCTATTTTTGACGTTGTAAGCTGGAGTCACAGAGATAAATAAAACATAGCTTCTTCCCTCAAGGAGTTCAGAGTCAGGGAAACAGGCATGTTAGCAAATTAGTACAATCAGTGATTGATACTATTGTAGAAATATGTTCCAGGCTACTTTTATTTTGATGTGGATAAGGGCCTGTTCTTGATCCTTTGCCATCCACTCTCCTCTTGAGGTTTTAGTTATCACCTGGAGATAGATGACTCACAGATTTATGTCTCATTTCTTGCAAGTGTCTGCCTCCCATTTTCGGTGTCATAGTAAATCCTTCTACCTAGATTTTATCAAGCCTCCAATTTAATATTCCAAAACCAAATTTACTGTCTTTTTTCCTGCTTTCCTTTCTAGTCCTTTTTCCCTGCTTATCCCAATTTCTCAGACTTAAGACTTCAGGATTATCTTTATTCCTGCCATTCTTCTGTGTCCTACATCAGATCTTTGCCAAATTTTGTCAGTTCTGTCTTGGCAGTATTTTTCAGTTCTCCCTGCCACTACCCACTTTCTGTTTGATTAATCTCATTTCTTAAAAAAAAAAAGAGATTACTCCTATTATCTGTTCAGAAACTTTCTTACCATTCTTGTGTTCAGAAACTTTTGATGACTTCCCATCGTCTACAAAACAAAGTACAGACTTCTTAACCTGGGCTTGAAGGCCCTCTGTATTGAACCCTAAACTGGCCTTTCCAGATATGTTGCTAATTATTCTCCATACACTTCAGCCAAACTGAAATACTCACCAGCCATCAGACAATTTATTTTTCCACTTCTCTGCTTTCGTTCTTTTTACTTCATTGAAAACCTTTACCCTCCGTGTTTACCTATCTTTTCAATACCTGGTTCATGTGCTACCACCTTCCTCTAATCTTTTCTGATTCTCCTCTTCAAGAATGACGTACTTCCTTCATTCTTGAAATATTCATGTGTCATCTATGGTACCTTCAGTTGTCTTTGGTGCAAAAGAGATTTATTCAACATCTACTGTATAATGGCCAGACCCTGCTAGGGGTTAATGCTATAACTGCAAAGAAGTAAATTGCCTACCCTTGAGCAGCTCACAGTTGAATCCTCCACATGCAACAATAGAAAGTACATGCAAGTTAAGGAAGTAAAAAGGTGTAAGATGTGGTCAACTTGGAGGACACAGGAGACCTTCACAGAGGAATTTTCTGGGTGGATTTGAGCGTCTCTTGGTGGGGTAGGGCGTTTTTAGGATCCCTGGGTAGCACAGACGGTTAAGCACTTGCCTATTAGCTGAAAGACAAAGACTGGTGATTCAGATCCATCCAGGGGCACCTCAGAAGACAGGCCTGGCAATATGTTTCCAAAAGGTCACAGCCTTGAAAACCCTATGGAGAATTCTACTCTGCACACATGAGGTCATATGGGGTCGCCATGAGTCAGAATCAACGCGGCAGCAGCTAACAACAACAGGGCATTTTAGGGTAGGAGGAAAAACGTATACAAAGGAACAGAGACAAAATAGCCTGGTGTGTTAGGGAAGTTTAGTATTGCTTCCGCATAAAAGGTAAGGGAGAGGAGGTAGAGAGACATTGTGGGGGATAAGTCAGGAGACTAAAGCAGGGGATGGAACACAAAGAGTCTTTTATACTGTGCTAAGAAGTATGGACTTTTTTCTATAAGTAGTGCTAAGCCATTGAAGAGTTTTAAGAATAGCAGTGGCATAGTGTTAAAACATAAGATCACTCCGACAGCTGTGTCTAGTAGAGTATTTAGGGGAGTGGAGTTGGTGACAAGACAAGAGAGAGGAACTTTTAGAACAGTTCAGGCAGGGAATAATAAAAGCCTGAACAGTTCGTGTGAGTATGTCATAGTTATTTCGGTACATCCTATCAATAGTTCTAGACCAGGAGTTGGCCCCTGGCCAAATCTAGCCCACCACCTATTTTTGTAAGTGAAGTTTTATTGGAACACAACCACGCTCATCTATTTATGTATTGCCTATGGCTGCTTTTGTGCTACAATGACAGAATTAAGTATTTGCAACAGAGATTACATGGCTCACAAGGCCTAAAATATCTATTATCTGGGCCTTTATAGAAAAAGTAGGCAACCCCTGTTCCAGACTTTAAGTTTGTATCTTATTTATCTCTGAATCCCCTACAGTACCCCAAATAGGTCTTAAGTACTGAGCACACTGTAGGTGTTCAGTAAATTTTTTTTTTAATTGTGAAATACATGTAACAAAACACTTGCCATTTCAACCATTTTTACATGTACAATTTAGTGGCATTAATTACATTCACCATGTTGTAGAACCATCACTACCATCCCTTTCCGATTTTTTTCTTCACCCTTAACAGAAAATCAGTGCTGCTTAAGCAATAACCCCCTCTTCTTCTCTCCCACCTACCCCTGGTAACCACTAAATAAATTTTGGTCTCTATGTGTTTGTCTATTTTAGATATTTCATATGAGTGGGATCATACAATATTTACCCTTTTGTGTCTAATTTATGTCATTCACCATAATATTTTCAAGGTTCATCCACATCGTAGCATTTATCAGAACTTCATTTCTTTCTATGGCAGAGTAATATTCCATTGTATGGATATACCACATTTTGTTTATCCATTCATCTGTTGATGGACACTTAGGTTGTATCTACCTTTTGGCTATTGTGAATAATGCTGCAGTGGACATTGGTGTACAAGTATCTGTTTGAGTCCCTGCTTTCAAGTCTTTTGGGTATATACCTAGGAGTAGAATTGCTGGGTCATACAGTAATTCTGTTTAACCTTTTGAAGACCCCTCAAACTGTTTTCCTTAGGAGCTACACCATTTTACAATCTCACCCGCAATGGATAAGAGTTCCAATGTTTCCATATCCTTGCCAACGCTTGTTGTTTTTCATTTTTCTAATCATAACCATTCTAGTGGGGATAAGGTGGTATCTTATTGTAGTTTTGGTGTGTATTTCCCTAATGACTAATGACCTTGTGCATCATGTGCATGTTGGCCATTTGTATATCCACTTTGGTGAAATATCTATTCGAGTCCTTTGCCCATTTTTTGATTGGGTTGTTTGTCTTTTTGTTGTAGAAATTCTTTTATATATTCTGGATATTAAACCCTTATCAGATACATGGTTCCCAAATATTTTCGTCTGTTCTGTAGGTTGTCTCTTCACTTTGTTCATAAAATCTTTTGATGCACAAAAGTTTTTAATTTTGATGAAGTTCATTTTATTTATTTTGTCTTTTTTGCTCATGTGTTTGGTGTCATATCTAAGAATCCGTTGTCAAAAAACTAAGTCCCAAAGCATTACCCCCCTATGTTTTGTTCTAAGATTCTTATGATTTTAGTACTAAATATTTTTTAAACGAGTAAACTGGTATATGTATTCTGACTCTAACTCTATCCGTAAGCCATAATTTCCCTACATAATAGAAGTGACTCTGTTCTAGCTAAAGAATGCCAAAGATTTAGATAGGGTGGGAATATAGTATTGGATACTTTATATAATGGATCCAGTCATCCATTTAGCGCCTATTTTTTCATCCTTCCTCCTTGCTGTAAGAAGTGTTTTTAGGAAGAAGTGACAGTGACCTCAAGAAAAATTGTGTGAACAATGTGATAATTGCCTTCCCTCATACTAATCTTTCATCTCAAGTCACATGAATGCTTCTTGACTAATTAATAGTTACCATAGGTTTCTCATATGCATTGGTCACTATATTTTTCTTTTATTTAGTCATTTATGTCACTCTAAGCCATTGTTTTACTAAGAAATATGCCTTCTTCAGGCCTGTATTGGTTACGTTTATCTACATATAAGACAGTGAAGAAAGGTGGAAAGATCATAGATCTCATAGTCAGAAGGTATGGTTATACATTATAGTTCTTTCACTTTTTTGTTTCTGACCAGTCAAGAGGAAATACTACCTATCTTGCCAGGTTTTTGTGAGGATGAAATCAAATACTATATGTTGAAGTGCCTCATAAACTGTATAAATGCTAGTTGTTCTGTCCATTATTGTTGTTATTGGCTGATTTGGAAGGGTACCGTATACATCCTTTTCAGTATCTGGGTTTCTGGTTTTTGTTGACTATTTGCAGTTATAATTTTTTAATTGTAAAGCTAAAATTTTTGTTACCACTGTACAGAATATGTCATCCTTCAGTTTTGAAAGCATGAAGTAGTGCAAATAGTTGACATTATTTTCCTTGTTTTTTCCATATGGTTGAATTCACCTTGATTTAAGCTTCAGGTGATCCACATTTTGTGATTGACACTGTGTCAAACAGCTTTTAATTTTTTATATTATCTGTGGTCTGTCTAGTGCAAGGCACTGTGTAGGCAGTTTAGGGAAAAGAAAGATGTGTAAGATGCTAACCTTATACCCAAAGAAGAAATATTATGAACATTTATTTCTTTTTCTGTATTTTAAAAAAAATCTGCATTGTCAAATGGTTTTTAAACCGTTTCTCAACAAGTAAGACTCCTCCTCAGCTAAACAAAAGGTATAGTGTTGTAGTCTTCTCGTTGCTGTAAATTGTTCATAGCTTTAGTAGTAGTGATTGATGAATAAATTATTTGAAACTTATGGTTTAAAGTTGGTGTAGAACTTTATAAAACATCCACATCATTCAACTGCTTGTTGGGATATTTTTTCCCTTTGTTTTTAAAAACCCATTACCAGTTTTGGTTTTACTTCTTTTTCAAAACATTTAGACCAAAACAAAGTCAGGTGGACTAAGCAAGACTTCCCTGTTAAGCGATTTTTTTCTTTTTTTTTTGATTTTCTGAAACAAGTGGAGCAAATCTAGTCACAAAGGCCTGATGTTTATGTCATATAAACTTGAACCCATGTTGGTGGTCAACTAAAATTCATGTGACATTTGGTGGTTTTTATCTTGAAAGGAATTTCTGCTTCAGGTATAGAAGATTCATAACCCAAATTTCTTCTCTTCTAATCTGCTGTAAAGAAATAAACTTAAGGAGACACACACACTTACATACCAGTTTACAACTGAACCAAAACTCTGAGTTATGTTTACAGAATTTCAACAAAATTATTTCTTATTTTCTGTTGGATTTTTTTTATTGATTAAGGTCATTCTGCTCTTAATTTAAGAAGAATGATAAGAACTTTGAAAGGTCAGCTTTAAAAGGTTATGAATTTAAGGGTGACCACTTGATATTTGCTAGTGTTGAAATACAAGTTTATTAGTTTCTGCAGGTATAAGCTGAAAGATGCTGCCTTTTATATTGATTACCTGTTATAAATAAAATGCAGGGAAAAAAATCTCACTAATTCAGACAAATGAGAAAGTTTTTCTGAATGAGTAAAAATTCAGAATTGTAGAATTTTTTTAAAATAAGATTTTACTACTTTTGATAAAATAGTAGAAATTGTCTAAGTCCTTAGAAAACTTATTTTAATGAACAGGTAGAAATAATTTTCAGTTGGAATATTGACTGTATGCAATTAGGTAACTTCTGAAATTCCCGGAGTGCCTGAAAACAACTTGCTCTAATGTAACTCTCCCCTATCCAGCTTAATTTACTTTTAATTCCTTGGGTGATTCCTTTCTCAGTAGTTAGTAAAAAGACAAATTTGTCATATTTTTTTGGTGGCTGTTGAAAGATGGACAATATTTTTCCATCGTATTACTATATGTTTCTGTCATTTGAATTCAGTTTCACTATAAGAACAAATGAAAATACTAAATATCATATTAAAAACCTAAGGCTGTATAGGGAGGAGACACTTAAAATGAGGCTGGTAGCTTCATTGGGATCTTAATATGATTCTGTCAGAGTGCACTTCACTTTCACCTGAGAGTTTACATCCTAGAATCCTTTCAGATATGTCAGAAAGTTTTAATCAGCATTAAAATCCTTATTAAGAGTACCTAGGAAGGAAATTTTATATAGACCCTTAATGGGTGAAATAATATATATGAATATACTTTATACTAAACTATACTTTATGTATATACTTATTTATATGTTGTTGTTGTGTGCCATGGAGTTGATTCCGACCCATAGTGACCTAATGTAACAGAGTAGAACTCCTCCATAGAGTTTCCTAGCCTGTAATCTTTACAGGAGCAGATCGCCAGGTCTTTTCTCCTACAGAGCCACTAGTGGGTTTGAACCACCAACCTTTCTATTAGCAGTCAAGTGCTTAACCATTGCAACACCAGAGCTCCCTCTTATTTATATACTATATACAATATATGTGCTATTGTCCATATACAATATATATACTGTTACTATGAGTCGAAACCGACTTGGTGGCACCTGGCAACAATAACATACATATACTGGAGTCCTGAGTGGTGCAAACGGTTAACACTTGGCTGCTGACTGAAAGGTTGGTGGTTATAGTCCACACAGACATTCCTCAGAAGAAAGGCCTAGTCATCTACTTCTGACAAATCGGCCGTTGAAAACCCTATGAAACACAATTGTGCTCTAACACACATGGGACCGCCATGAGTTGAAATCAACTCGATGGCAACTGGTTTACATATGTACTATATAACTATTCTGTATACTATATGAACATACTTTATACTTACAAACTATAAAGCGTTGTATAGATTTATGTATTCTGAACTGAGTATCATAATTCTTTCATAGGGATTCTTGTTCCCTGTGATACCATTTCCTTTTTTTTTTTTTTTAACTTGGAAATGTCAAATAAGTGTGATTAATATTTATCAAATGCCTAATATGTACCAATGAAAACCTTATTAATTTAAATGCTAATTGTTCTGTTTATTTAAGTAGAATATTTATCTAAATGTTACTTGTTTCTTTCTGTTTTTAAAAGTATAGAAGTCATATGCATGAATACGTTCTCCTTGTAAAAGATTCAAAGACACAGAAGTGTATAGGAAAAATGAGAAAGGCCGTCTCTAACATCCGTTCTCTTTCGCTCCCCAGAGATAACCAACATTTGGGATATACCTTTGTAGTTTATTTTCTCTACGTACATGTACATATATACTTTAAAAAAAAAGAACATTAATGGGATTACACTACATATATTGTACTGCAGCTTGCAGGTTTTTACATGACAATATGTCTTGGATAGCTTTCCATATCAGTACATGTAAATCTTCATTATTTTGGACAAATGCACAGCATTCTAGAATATTATCATATAATTTAAAATATAAGATCCACATGGTCAGGGACCTCTTGCGTTTTATTCACTGCTATGTCTTGGTGCTTAGAATGGTGCTTAGTACATTGTAGGTACTCAGTAAAGATAATGAATGAATGATTTATTTAACATATAGATTATTTCTGGTTGTGACTAGTAAAATAATACTGCTGTGAAAATGCTTGCAGATGCCTCTCTCTGTACATACGGAAATCTTTTTCTAGGGTAGATATCCAGGTGTATTTTTGGAGACATGGTTTCTTTGTCTTCTAGTTTCTGGTGTTGCTGTGAGAGGTATCATGCCAATTTTATCCTGGTTTCTTTACAGGTAACCTGTTTTTGTCTCCCAGAAAGCTTCTAGAACTTTCTCTTCATCTTTGGTGGTCTGAAAGTTTACAACAGTATGTCTAGACAGATGTGGGTTTCTTTTCATTTATCCTAATCAGCACTCATTGGACCCTTTAAACTGCAAAGACACACCTTTCTTCAGCTATGGCAAATATTTTTCTCTTCTCTTACTGTTTTTTCTCTGTCATTCTTTCTGTTCTCTCCTTCTGAGACTCCTGTTAAATCAGTACTGCAACTTCTGAATATATCTTCCATGCCTTTTAATCTTTGTCTCTCACTTTCTGTCATTTCATTGGGTTTGGGGCAGGGAGGGAGATAAATAAATGTGTTCAGTTTGCCATCTTGATCCAGTTTCTTGACATAGTTCTTTCCCAAAAGGCTGACTTGAAAAAAAAGCCTGTTATTTTATGTTTCAGCAGTCTGTTCCTAAAGGAATATGACTCATATTTTATAATAATCAATGGAAGACTAAAATTTGTTTATCACATTTTAGTTTTATGGGTTTCTTTTTTGAAGATACTTTTTTTTTTTTTAAATCCATGATACCAATTTAAAAAGTAGACACTCTTGCCTTGTGCTATTGGTAGTGAGCCCAGCCACATTAAAAAATGTATTGGTATCTCAATCAATCATCAGGTCCAGGCAGCTCCAAATGATGATTAAGGCCTTGATGCGTCTCCAGATGTCTGTTTTAAGTATTAGCTCCAGGTGCAGTAAGCAGAATATTTGGAGCTGGGCACATAGATTCTCAAGCAAAGTATGAGTACAAAATATGAGTACAAATCAAAGTTTTAGGTCCTTGGTCTTCTAGAGGAATGATTCTCAAACATGGTTGAGCATCAGAATCACCTGTGGCACTTTATAAAAATATGCATGCCTGGGCCCATTGCTGGACCTGTTAAATCAAAACCTTGAGAGGGCAACTGGGCATCTATATTTTTTGAAGTCTCTGGAGGTTATCCCGACTTTCAGGCAAGGTTGAGGACCACTGCTCTTAAAGACCCTCTGTACGTATTTTCTCCTACTCATGCCTCATTTTTTAAAACTAGTTATATAGTGTTCTTTGGTACAGATGAGTAATCATTTACTTAAGTGGTCCCCTCTTGGTAGACTTTTAATTTGCCTCTGGTCTTTTGCTATTACAAATTGCTGTAGTAGATACCCTTGTACATATAACCTTGTGCGCATTTGTGAATATATTTATGGGATAAATTCCTGGAAGTGGAATTGTTCCAGCAAAAGATATACAGTGACAGCCAGAACTTTGCAGGACTGCCTTGTTTTTCCAGGACTCGCAAGTTTTCCGCCTTTGACAGGGTGCAGTCACCACTTTTCTGTTGCTCTCTATTTAGTGGAAAATATTTGAGTTTTCCTTCTCTGACAGGTTTCCACCTTATACAGGTTCTGGTTTTCACAGGTTTTACTGTATATATTTGTAAATTTGAGAGAGATGATTTTTGTCTGTGAAACTGTGCCTTTTAAATCCTCAGGTGTTATATTCTTAGGCTGGAAATATTTTTAACTCTTGGAAGTCCTTACTTTTTGTTTTCATTTCTAACTAGGCCAGTACTAAAGTGGAAGTGGACATGGAGAAAGCAGAGAGCCTGCAGGTGACAAGAGGAGACTTCCTTGCTTCTTTGGAGAATGATATCAAACCAGTAAGTATGCATATTGAATGATGTGTAAACCAAAAAAATGAAATAACTTAAGTGCCTTTTTACCCAGTATTATAGAAGGTTCTATCATATATCGTTTTATAAAATCAGAAAATCTTAGTGTTGGAAGTGCCCAGCATAATAAGAATCATTGTATAATATCCCTAATGGCTGGATGATTAGCCAATATTTGCCCAAGTATTTCTCATGATAGGGAGCTCACCATCTTATAAGGCAGCACATTCAATTTTGAGACTTTCTAATTATTATTTCTTACTTTATATTGAATTCGTTTTTCCATTTGTTCTTGCGCAGTCTGAAGTTATGGAAACCTAAATTCACTCCATCCTCCAACCGTCAATTATTATGATATTTAAAATTAACTGTCATGTCTTTCTATCTCTCTCTCATGCCTTTCCCCAGCCTCCTCCCAGGCAACCTTTTTTCTTAGTACCTCTAGTTCTTCTAACTGCCATGGTTTTATTTATTTATTTTTTATTGTGCTTTAAGTGAAAGTTTACAGCTCAAATTTGTTTCTCATAAAAATGTGTACACACATTGTTATGTTACCCTAGTTGCTCTCTTTATAATGTGACAGCACACTCCTCCCTTCCACCCTAGATTTCCCATGTCCATTCAACTAGCTCCTGTCCCTTTCTGCCTTCTCAGCTTGCCTCCGGACAGGAGCTGCCGTTTAGTCTCATGTATCTACTTGAACTAAGAAGCACACTGCTCATGAGTATCGTTTTATTTCTTATAGTCTAGTCTAATCTTTGTCTGAAGAGTTGGCTTTGGGAATGGTTTTAGTTCCGGGTTAACAGAGGGTCTGGGGGGCCATGTCTTCCAGGGTCCCTCCAGTCTCAGTCAGACCATTAAGTCTGGTCTTTTTACTAGAATTTGAGTTCTGCACCCCACTTTTCACCTGCTCCATCAGGGACTCTCTGTTGTGTTCCCTGTCAGGGCAGTCATTGATGGTAGCCTGGCACCGTCTAGTTCTTCTGGTCTCAGGCTGATGTAGTCTCTGGTTTATGTGGCCCTTTCTGTCTCTTGGGGTAATATTTTCTTTGTATCTTTGGTGTTCTTCATTCTCCTTTGCTCCAGGTGGGTTGGGACCAATTGATGCATCTTAGATGTAACTGCCATAGTTTTAAGACTCTTAACCATCCTGGGTGCCCTTTAATAAAAATGTGTCACTATTCTTAAAATGAGACTCCCTGGGTGGTGTAAATGGTTAACACACTCGGCTACTAATCAAAAGGTTGAAGGTGTGAGTCCACCTAGAGGTGCCTTAGAAAAAGGCCTGGCAGTCTACTTCCTAAAAATCAGCCATCAAAAACCCTATGGAGCAGAGAGTTCCAGCAAAATGGCGCTGTAGGCAGAAGCACCACGCTGTCTCTCCACAGCAAAGATCCGAAAAACTAAGCCGAACAGAGAATACAACAATCCTGAAACCCTAAAACATCAAATGAAGAGATAAAGAACTCAGCCAAGCACCAAATGCAGTGAGAAAACTGACAGAGAAGGGAGAGCGAGGAGAGATTCATGCAGAGGTCCCCTACCAGCTAACGCAGCGCGGATCCATCATCTTGGACTCCTATCGGAGACCAGCAAACGGGGTATGAGAAAGCAGCCTCACGGAGCTTCCAGTGGGAGACAAAACAACCAGTAATTGGTGATATATGCTTTCCCACCCCCCACCCTTCTTCACCCCGACTCGACCTCCTCTGCTTCCTGCGGCCACAGTCTCTTGACCGGGAAACAGCGGCTGCTTGGATTCCACACACCCGAACTGGTGGCTGTCTGAGTGCCATTTGTTGGCTGCTGGTGTTGCTTTTCTTCCGCTTCTTTTTATTTCTTCCTTGCCTCTCCCCACTTCCCCCTCCTTTAGCTCAAGTACCTTGCTCCGTGCGCCATCTTTGCTTCTTCCTGAGGGGCTGCAGAGCTCTGGTAGTTTGTGATGTACACTTTCCTGCTCTCTACCCTTCTTCACCCACACTCGACCCCCTCTGCTTCCCGCGGACACAGTCTCTTGTCCAGAAACACCAGCCAACACTGGCGGGCTCTCTGAGTGCCATTCGTTGGCTGCTAGTGTTGCTTTTTTTTTTTTTTTCCTGCTTCTTTTGACTTCTTACTTGCCTCTCGCCACCTCCCTGTCCCTTCGCTCGAGTGCCTGGCTCCATGCGCCATCTATGCTTCTTCCTGAGGGGCTGCGGAGCTCCGTTCGAGTGTGGAGCTGCTTCCTGGTTTGGGCTGCCGCACTGGTGGGACCCCAGGGCTTTTGTTCGTTTGTTTGTTTTGAATTGTTCATTTGTTTTCTTTTCCTTTTCTTGAGTTGGGAGCCCTTTCTGGCCAGGCGGAGCTGCGTGGCAGGGAGACTCCCCTTCAACTTCCGCAGACGTGCAGAGGGATCCCTGAGGACATTTCTTTTTACGTTGGTTTTTTTTTTTTGTTTTCTGTTTCTATGGGGGCCTTTTTTGTTTTGTTTTTTAATTTGTTTTGTTTTCTTTTTCCTCTTTTTCCCTTTTTGTCTTTCTTCATTGCTCAGTTTCTCGTCTCTCTATATCTTCCTTCTGTTTCTGTTCCCTGAATACCTGGTGTTGTATACCTCTATGCCTTCTAGCCAGGCTGTACTGCAACACCTGAGAGCGACTTCCCCAGACCTCATAGCTGCACCGGTGGGATCCCTGGGAACTTGGCGGTTCTTTAACCTTTCTGATTTTTATTTATTCATTCTTTCCTTTTCTCCCTCTTCCCCTGTTTTTCTCCATTTCATAGTCTCTCATCCCTCTACTCCAACAGCAATCTCCACTAGCATTCTTTTTTGTTCGTTTGCATGTTTTTGGCTCCTGTTCCTCTCTCCTCTCTCCCATATCCATCTTAGCTCCACATATAACAATCTCCCTGCTGCACCTTGCCTACCTGCACCGTGCGCTTGACATCACACCACCAAGCAGCACAGGCACGGCCTACTGGAACCTGCCCTGCACTGATTACCGACCAGCTCTGGTGGCTGTAGTAAGTGCCACA
>NW_004443964.1:20347407-20360988 GCF_000243295.1 Trichechus manatus latirostris
AAAAGAGGTTGAGAAGTTAGAGGGTTGATATGTTGTGGGGTTGTTAACCAGTGTTATAAAACAACATGTGTACTTCTGTTTCATGAGAAACTATTTGTTCTGTAAGCCTTCACCTGAAGTACAATAAAAAAAATAAAAAAAAAAAACCTATGGAGCACAGTTCTACTCTGACAAACATGGAGTCACCATGAGTTGGAATCTACTCAACAACAACTGGTTTATTCTAAAATATACTGAAAACTAAATAGTCATAGTTGGAGCTTTAGAGTATAGTATAAGACCATTAACCCATTTTTCTATAAAACAACCACACATGCTTGAATAACTATTTAGAGTCCTATATTAGTATTAAAACAAGCTGTGTGTTTGTTTTTCTGTCTTAAATGGACCTCAGCACAGAATTGGATTAATCTTAGTCTTCGATCCATGACACACTGTTGTCATTAGTCTATACACGGGTCCTATGTTATTTGTCTTATTTAAAAATAATATGATGACACTCATGAGCTAATAACAAGAATATTGACAATATCGCATATCTAGCTGTGTTTCTCTCTTATTTGGTCCCCCTGCCTCTTCACTTTAGGTAACCATTGTTTCTTAGTTTTGTAGTCCATTGCTTTTCTGTCAGTTGTTTTGTTTTAGCTGTTTTATGAACTTTATAAAAAGAGGATTATGGTGTATGCCATCTTCTGGACTTGTTATATTGTTAAATATTTTATTACCAAGAGTCATCTGTATGATCTTCCGTAGTTGTACATCATTCATTTTCATTGCTGAATAGCATTCCATTGTGTGACTACCATAATTTGTCCATTTTTGTTTCAGTGGACATTTGGACTGTTACTAGTTTTTTGTTATTACAAAACAAGTGCTGCTATGAGTGTTTTGAACAAGTTTCTCATATATTTAGGAATGAAATTGCTGGGTTGTTGGATATGTGAATGTCCAACTTTAAAAGATAACTTCAAACTGTTTTCCAGTGGTTGGCCCAATTAACACTATCCCTAATAATCTAAAAGACACCCTGTTTCTCCACATTCTCTCCAACAATTGGTATTTTCAGACTTCTTAATCTTTGCCATTCAGTTGGATATCAAGTGGTATCATTTTGGTCTTGATTTGCATTTCACTGATTACTTATGAAGTTAAGCATTTCTTCATACGTTTATTGATTGTATGTGTGATGTCTTCTGTGAAATGCTATTCATGTCTTTTTGCCTATTTTTCTATTGTATTATTTATTCTTTATTTTTACTTGATCTCTCAAGTTCTTTATATATTTTGAAAATAATTATTGGTTGTAAGTATCTCCTTTAAAGACAAAAGTCAATTAATTTTATGACTGTTATGACTTTTAAATATAAAATAATTACTTGCACAAGTTACTGAGCAATGGGAATAGTTTAATCTTTTATTGTTGTCATTTGTAATAGTCTCCAAAAATATTAGAGCTGGGCCTAACTGATCCATTCCAAGGTTTTTTAAATGCTGAATAGTCTGGCTACGAACTGGAAGTAGGAACTGAAAAAGTTCCTTATATTTATCCCAAGAGTCAGGAGGATAAAACAAAAAAAGGAAACGATGAGATAAGTCGGAAAGCCAGCCAACCTACTATTTCCTACAACAGCCATTCAACCAGTATTTATCAGGCTTTTCCTTTTTAACTTTTTGGAGCTACTGAATTTACCTTATGCAGCCAGGTAGTGAGAACTTTCCTCTATACCCAGAAATTAGTGGTCTGAAAAATGATTTGGCAGCAAAGTAATAGTGACATGAGACCACTGAATACTGTTTCAGAGACAGAGGTGCAAACAGTTAATGTGCTTGGCTACTAACAGAAAGGTTGGAGTCCGAGTCCACCCAGAGGTACCTTAAAAGAAAGGCTTGGCGATCTACTTTTGAACAGTCAGCCATTGAAAAAACCCAATGGAGCACAGTTCTACTGTGACACTAATGGGGTTGCCATGAGTCAGAATCGACTCAGTGGCAACTCGTTTTATTACAAAGAATGAGTTTCTATGTGATGCAGATTCTAAAGATCTGTTAAAATTATTCTGTCCATTAGGGAATCAAAAATTGACTTTTTGAGAGATGCGATAATCTATGAAGATTTGAAATTCTCAAGATACATAACCTTTACATTTATGTTGGGTTATGTTTTCCTATTCATTTCTTCTCCGAATTAACTTTATGAAAATCCAATACAATTGGTAAATACTAAAGTTACTGACTACTTTTGGCAGTTGGTTTGATGGGAGTTATAATTTGAGATTCAAAGTTGAGAATGAAGAGGGATGTGATTTAAACTGCAATATGTAGTGAACACAAAATTATTATATATAGTAATTGCTTTTATATCCTTTTCCTAGCCTTTCAGTCTTGAGTTATAGCTGCTCATTTCTACCTCCTTCTAAATCTTACATTGGAACCATTTAACTTACATCCCCTAGCACCAAGCTGATGTGGACTTGATCTCCTCATTACTACTTCATTGTCCCATTTCAGTTTGTACCACTTATGGTCAAAGTTAGGATAGTATCTTTGTCTGCTGAGACAACTACTTCTGATTTCTAAGTCCATAATCTCTTTTTCTCTTTGCTGTTGACAAATTGGCCACAATTCATGTATTCCTTATAGAAAGAGCACGTTAGAACATAAGCTTTCGCTCAGGGATTATGAGGGAGCTGTTTTAAGATAAAAGCTTGGGCCCTGGCAGAATCTGAGCCTAGAATCTATTGCTTCTATCCCACCAAGTCAACCAAAGCAGCTTTTTTTTTTTTTTAAAGCTATTGGGTAAAAAGTTAAATGAGATATTATAAAATAGTTTTTGTTTCTTTGTTCTTTTGGGGAATTTTTGCTTTTGCTTTTTAGGCCTTAAATATGGATAGTGCTCAACACTTTTAGTGTGAAGAAATTATTGCTCATCTTTAATACTTTTAAATGTTTTAGTTTCTAATGTAATGCTCAAAATGCTTTCAGCTGTCCTCCAACTATCCTTTTCGTCAATATTCGTCAATAGGCATTTGGCACAAACCAAGAGGATTACGCAAGTTACATTATGAATGGTATCATCAAATGGGGTGATCCAGTTACTCGGGTTCTGGAAGATGGGGAGCTGCTGGTTCAACAGACTAAAAACAGTGACCGCACACCATTGGTTAGCGTCCTTCTGGAAGGTGAGAAAGGATGATGAGATGGCATTAAAAGTGAAACACAAAAAAATTGCTTTGTTTTAAAGCCATTTAGCACATTCCAGAAAAGTGAATTATTTTCAGTTCTGAACCTTGTTCATGATCTGAAAATAGTAATCCAGCCTATTGTACCCATATTGTGCACAAATTAATATTTTCTTGGGGTAAAATGTCACTGATGACTGATAGCAATGAGTTTTTTTTATAGGATTGTATCTAAATATCTGTATGGCATCACATAGCACCCAATTCAATTAAATAAGCATTTATTGTATAATTGCTGTGTTTTAGGCATTGAACTAAGTACTGGGGATACAAAGACATTCACAGAGTTCAGTCTGTTCATGAAAACAGACATGTAAGCAAATTTCTAACAACGTTGTCTATGTGTAGATGTATGTGTGAATGCAAGTTGTTTTGCCTGGGGGTGGCCAAGGAAAGCTAGTTTTATTTAGACCTTAAAGGATCGGTTAGGATTTTACTAAGTAGATTAAAAGGTAAGGGCATTCCATTCACAAATAATTTATTTATAGTTATGATTAATACAACAGCAGAGAAGTTCAGTGAGCTCATGTGACAGGGGAACCTAATCCCTTCCAGAGGTCTGGGGTGGGGGGCTCCCTAAGAGAAACACAGTAAGCCAAGACCTACTGGATGAAGATAAGCTGGCCAGCAAAGAAATTAGGGAAGATGTTCTAGGCAGAGGGACCAGCATGTGAAAAAGCCCTGGGCATGAAGGAGCTTGACATCAAGAGGGACATCGGCTGGACAGGAGACTGAAGAAGTAGACAGATGCCAGTTCATGCAAAGCCTTTATCTTAGGGCAGTGGAAAGCCATTTGTAGGGTTTTAAGCAGTTCAGTGACACCATCTGATTTGTATTTTCAAAACATCATCACAGCTACTTTGTGATAGAGAATGAATTGGAGGGAAAAGAGATACAGGAGAGATCTGTTAACCGTTTATATTAGACGTATGTTAAGCATTTGTATTAGCCTTAGTGAGAGCTGATTGTGGCTTGAGGTAATGTGGTGATAGTGGAGATGGAGATAAATAGACCAATTTGAGAACTATGTAGAAAGCAGAATCAAGAAGACATAATTATTATTAATTATTAATCATAATTAAGCTAACATTCTTTGAGCCCTGATATGCTGGTCACTCTACTAACACTTTTATGTATATCTCATTTAAACCTCATTTCAGTCCTATGAGGGTAGCTTTTTAAATCACAATTGCTTTTAATAAGGCAGTTGTTCCCTACTCACAATATCATGTCCTGCGAAGATAATATGTATTTTTTGTTACACAAATGATTTGATAGAATAACATAAGTACTGATATACATTTGGATGCATTCCTTTTTTTTTAAGAAGCACAAACCCTCGCATTTTACATGTTTAACCAGAAGTTTGAAAGATTAAGGCTTTGTGAGAAAGTAGGAAGGAATGTATTTCATCATACTTTTGAGAAATGCTAATCAGTTCATTAAGTTTAGTTGCTAATAAATAAGAGAAAACATGTCTGCCATGAAATTGTCAGGAAATGTTAATGAGCAACTAGTCGAGACCTCAGAACATTGTGGAGAAAGTTTAAACTTGTCTTAGCTCCCTTTGCTTAGGTTGGCTATTTTTCCCTAACTTGCTCTTATCTTTATGCAGGCCCTCCTCATAGTGGGAAGACTGCCTTAGCTGCAAAGATTGCAGAGGAATCCAACTTCCCCTTCATCAAGATCTGTTCCCCTGATAAGATGATTGGCTTTTCTGAGACAGCCAAGTGTCAGGCCATGAAGAAGGTATCAAGATTTTTACTTTCATTTTAATTTCCTGACTCTCAGATGTGTGTGTGTGTGCACTGTTTTCTTATGTGTATATATAAAAGCCATAGCAACTACATTCTTCCCAAATGGAACAAATTGTCAGCAGAATTTGAGGGGAGAACAGTGACTGTTTTAGATAACTTTGTAATGCATTTTTATTAAAGTACCTTTATCTTTGCTTCATTTAGCACATATTAATATTAATTTTTATTGCTTAGGTTTGTATTGATGTGATTGAAAGAAGGATCATAGTGAAAAGTGTTTGGGTAGAGTGGAGCACATTCATTTAGGATTTCTTTTTAAGTTCTTTCATTAGTGTACAAAGCCAAACTGTCCAGGATTACTTAACTGTATAGTTTGGGAGAGAACAGAGATATATCATTGGGAAACTGTTTTCAACAAACCCTACAAAAGGATTGTTGTATCTTAGGTAATAATCAGAGCCAGCTTGGCAACTTAATGCAGTCCTCATCCTTCTTCCTTTCTGCAAGTGTCATTATTCACCTTCTTAATATAGACACTTTGAACCATAAATGAAAGTTAGAACATAGAATCCTAGAGCTGGAAAGACTCTAAGATCATCTGGTCCGTCTCTCTTACATTCAGGCAAATGCCTCTAAGCCATCTAGGATAGTAGGTAGCTGCTCCTTAAAAACAACACTACAACAAACAATAACAACGAAAAACAGCAATAACAATAATAATAACAAACAATAATGACAAAAATTGATGATGAAGAATCTTAATGGCTGTTTAGGCAATGTTTCCATTGAGAGTCTACTTTGTATACTCCCAGCACTGAAGAAATTATATTTTATATCCAGCTGAAATATTTCTTGTACTTGAACTCTTTTCTTATGCTTGATCTATTATAGATATGAACTAAGGCAAAGAGATATGGGAAAAGAACCTTGAAAATTGAAGTGCTACCTAGTATAAGACAGCTCAGGGTATTCTTTTACCATTGCTACTAGGCCCTCACTTTATAAAGATGGAGGATAGAATTACTTTAGTTTTTCTTTAGGGAAGAGACTGAAGAGGAAAAATATATTTAAATATATTTTAAAATATGTTTAAAAAGAAACAGACTCCACAAAAAAAAAAAAAGCAAGCTTGAGAAGTTAGTCTCTTGTTTGTGCAGGTGGCAGAAAATTGTTTGTGTAGGGTGCTTGAAATGGATGGAGGGAGGGGAGCTTGTTGTAGGATACAAGCCGTACACACTGAAACATCAAGATCTTCTATGTAAAGATCTTTGGAATTGAGTGTGAAAGAGAAGGAAATGTTACCAGACACAAAATGAACTTAGAATAAATATCATAGCCAGTTTATTCTGTTTTTGAGGTGAAACCAGTAGTATCTATCTTTCCCAGGAAAATCTGGGCAGAATAACTTCTCTAGGGTAGGTAAGGGTTGTTTTTCTGTTTGTTTTTTCCCTGTAAAGGAAACTCTTAAGCCACTATCAATCTCTTCCTCAGGAGAAAATTTAAATAATAGCCCTTGGCATCTGTCTTAGTCATCTAGTGCTGCTCTAACAGAAATACCACAAGTAGATGGCTTTAACAAAGAGAAGTTTATTCTCTCACAATCTAGTATGCTACAAGGCCAAATTCAAGGCATTAGCTCCAGGGGAAGGCTTTCTCTCTCTGTTGGCTCTGGAGAAAGGTCCTTGTGATGCATCAATCTTCCCTTGGTCTGGGAGCATCTCGGCGCAGGAACCTCAGGTCCAAAGGATGTGCTCTGCTCCCAGCACTGCTTTCTTGGTGGTATGAGGTTCCCATGTGTCTCTGCTCGATTCTCTCTTTTATATCTCAAAAGAGATTGGATTAAGACACTATCTAATCTTGTAAACCTCATCAATATAACCTCATCATAGTGATAGAGTTTACAACACATGAGAAAATCACATCAGATTTATAGAATGGTATATAATCATACAGTACTGGGAATCATGACCCAGCCAAGTTGACACATATTTTTTGGGGACACAATTCAATCCATGACAGCATCTATGGCCATTAAATTTCTCATTTAATTGAATAGCTAATTCTATTTGCATTTCCCTACACCATCCATTCCTTATTCTTGTTTGAAAGTAGTCTTCTGTGCAGATGGTAAATTACTCCATAGCTTTTCACCAGCTGCCAGGTTTACCTCAGATGTAGGTACTCTGAGCTGTGGGTGGATGGTCCTGGTTTTCCTATAAAGTTTTTAAAAAGTTCTTTAGGCTTCTGCAGATCAAAGGTGCTATGTAAGTGTGAGATATTATCATTTTTATTATTTTAATCTCTTGCAAATTGACTTGAGGGGGAAGGTAATATGTGCTGATTTTAGAAGCTTAAATGGTTAAATTAATGGCTTAATAACTTATGATTTAATCTTTAAATTGTTGAAGCCTTTCAAGGTAGAGTTTTAGATGAGTAGAAGGCTAAGGAATATAAAAACTAAGTGTCTATACAAGCTTATTCAAAATTGTTTCAATTCATGATTCACTGTCTGGATTATCCATGTATTCTTAAAGTTACAAAAATTATTTCTGCTTCAGCAGTATCATAAATTCGTATTAGACTTTCTGATTTTCCTTGAGGGGAAAAATATTATTCCCTGTAACTAAGGTTCAGAAGAGAGAGAAGAATGAAGTGTAGATGTCTTAGGAATATATTAGAAATATTGCAAAATCTTTCCCTGCAAATAGTTTTCACATTGCTACCTAATGATAGGCTGACAAAAGCCTGAGGACTCAAACCAGTCTAAAGATGCTTCCAGGTTGTTTTTGAAAATGAAATATAAATGCCATTCTTTAGTATTTCTAGTCTACCGCCCACCACTGTTCACATTCCTTCATTTTTAGTGTGAGGATGGGAAGATGTTTTAATTTTTTTTTTCAGTAAGTAGATAATGTATAATGTTTTATCATTCTGGAGAGGATATTTCTTTCCTTATAAATGCCCATCCCCCCAATAAAAATAATATCGGTTTTCCTAATTACAAAAATAATGTAGAAAACACAGAAAAGAGCATAGAAGAAAGTAAAAATGAACTCATATTTGTATTTGCCTTTCAATTTTTTTCTTTACTCAAACACATAAGTATTATGTATTAGGGGTCACACTGGACTTACTATTAAAAACCTGCTTTTTTCCGCTTAAAATATCATGAACTTTTTTCAGTGTCACTAACATTTATCTTCACTATTATTTTAAATTAATAGCTTCGTAATATCCATTTAGATGATCTCCTTTTTTTGGATATTTAGGTCATTTCCAGTTTGGTTTTTTTCTTTACAATTATGAATAATATTCTGTAAAACTACCAAGCTAGGGAAATTATTGTCTCCCATTTTCTTATTGGACTTTTCTTCGAGTAGCATCATACTGTATTAACCGGAAACTTGGGCTTAGGATTCAAATAGATCTGTACTTGAATCTCCCCTCTGCCACACTTACCAGCTCTGTGACTTTGGACTTAATCTGCAATCCCCTGTTTTCTCATCTGTAAAATGAGGATAATATTAATAGCTGCTTCATAGGGCTATTATGAGAATTAAATGAGATGATAATTTATATAAAGTATCACAGTGCCTAGGACATAAAATATGTACTCAATAAATTGCAGTGATTAATTTTACCTAATTACCATTATTATTGTACATACATTTCTGGGTTTTCCTTAGGATAAATTCTCAGAATTGGGATTGCTAGGTGAAAAATATGAGTATTTTCAAGAGTTTTGATACTTATTTCTATCAAAACTCTTCTGTAAAAATACCAATGACTTATAAAGCTGTACCCACCTCTTCAGAAAGTTGTACCAATTTGCATTTGCAGTTTCCTTGGATATTCTCACCCATACCTGATGTTATTAAAATATTTTTTGCCAATTTAATAGGCAAAGATTGACAGTTAATTCTTCAGCTATGTTTTAATGACGAAATGCTCAATTTAAAAGATTTTTTAAAATGCAGCGGCAGTAGTTCATGAAGCTCAGAAATATTGTAACACATTAATTTGTATTAAAGAGGGCTGATCTGAATTAGTTGCTTCATTGGATATTTTTCTTTACCACTTTATTACTTAAATCAACAGGTAAGAATTTTTGTTAGTAGGGAGGGCCATTAGGCTTGCTTTCATAGTATGTAAGATTTAATTGTAATTAAGATATTGCTTCTTGTTAACAAATGGATAATGCAAATATATGACTTTTATTTTCAATTATTTAAAATTTACCTTGTACTTCTCTTAATGTGCTCAATAAATCCTTCTGTATAGATAAATACAGGCAATCTTTCCATAGATAAATTCCTCAACACTGCCAAAGTCTGTCTGAGGTATTATCCTAACATTTGAGGGGGATGAGCTGTATGTTCCATGAAGGTATTTGAAGCGATCATAGACCTTCCCCTTCCCATTTTGTTTGCTTCCCCAACTTTGTTTTATTTTTTAAATTTTAATTCCTTTATTCACTTTTGCATCTATACTTTTTAAAATCTATTTTACTAGTGCTGGCAGTGGCATTAAGTGGACAGAAGAACAAAGGAGTAGAATTTGATTGTAACTACCTAATCTTGATGCTTTCTGAGTACACAATCAGTAGAGAGATAAAATAGAAGAATCTGTTATGGATACATTTTTTAGCAAAATTAGGTTAAAACATCAATGATTTATAAAACTGTACCCATTAATACCATGATACAGTCTTGTTTTTAAAGAACCACAAATTAATGGAAGAAATTTTCCTTTCCACTAGCTTGCAAGAAAGAAATAATCTTCTTTGAATGTCCTCCTGTAAATCCCACTGCAAATTGTAGTCTGCACAGAACAGAATCATGGTGCCTAATCCTCCTCTTTTCATGGTTTAGTCTATACAAAGAGCAGAGCTGGAAATTGGATCTATTGACATCGGTTACTAAGCAACAGAATTTGGATGTTTTTGGTTAACATCCTAATATATCATGTAGCTGGTTTGTTGAAGTTTGTGCATGTATTACTGAGAGAAGTGGTCACTCCGGAAATGCCTACAGGTCCCTCTATGGCTGGGGGTGGCCATTTGTTGTTGTTTTGGTTAATACATGGTGTCTTTTGGCTCTTGTATCTGTTTGGCACGCAAAGGAGTATGGCATAGATCTTTAGCAGAACTTTCAGACCTTGTGACTTTTTATATCACTAAGAATTCTCCACTTTGTGGCTCATGTTATGTGAAAATGTAAGATTTTTTTTCCTGAAAAGCAGGGAAAACAAATAAAGGATTTTAAGGTCATTCCAGGAAGCTTTAGTGCTGTGCCAAGTTTAGGTCCACTTCCTGAGGCAGTTTCATTAGAAGACAGCTGATGTTTGCTTGGTCTACTCCCAAGTTATTTTTAGAAACTGGAGCTTATTACTGATAGCACCAATTTGAATTTGCTCATTTATGTTTTTGTATGCTACCAAATATGATTAGAGTATGCTTTCAACTAATTGTTGACAGATTTACTACATTAGGAATTTTCTAAGCCATCAGAATACTACTGTCATCAGATTCCTACTAACTAGGTACTTCACCCCAGCCACTTCAGAACTGAGATGAACTCTTTCAGTCCCCAAAAGAACCAGAGAATTTGACTTTACTTACCTAAGAGCACTAAAGAGATGATAGAAAATGGAAGACAGAATCGTAGAACACTCATTGCTGTGGTTGGTGATTCTGAAAGGCCATGATCAACATGGAACCAGCTGATGCTGGCCTGTTCCCATTTGTGTTCGTGTAGGCTCCAGAGTCTGCAGCTGCTGCCCCTCCCCTACACATGGGGAGCCCCCAACTTGTCTGCAGAATCCAGGAGTAGGCTCTGTGTCAGAAGTCTGCAGTGTCCTTGAGGACCAGTTCAGCTCTGCCCCTAACCTATATGTGCAGGAAGCCCACTCCTATTTCTAAGTGCTTGCAGAGTGCTTCCAGCCGTGCTGTTGCCTTGAGCCCAGACTCCCCACATTCTAGATTATCTCTTGTGACCCTCAAGCCTATACCGTATGTCTTTCACTACCTACCTTTGCATGCAAGATAGGTGATACCAGGGAGTTTGATGATGAAAATCTTATTATATGCACAGCTAGAAATCAACTGTGGGTCTCTGTGTTTTCTGGAGATGTTCTTCATCCTGTAGAATTGGCCTCATTATTTCCATGCTGATTGATGCCACATTTTTTTCCTTTTTCAGTTCTTCCCATTATTCTTTGTTAGCTTTCTGTTTTAGATGTCCCACCTGACTGACTTTAAGACTAGATAAATAGATACAGATTATTTTACCTGCTCCACGGGAAACTCCTGATAACTCGAGTGGTCATACATCCCAGTATGCCTTGAGCAATCTTGGTTTTCACCTGTTGTCCCTGTGTGATTATTCGTAGCTCCCCACCTCCCCCTTTTCATTCTCAAAGTGTCCTGGTTTGGATGGTAAGTCATATGATCACCTGTTGATAACCTCTCCAGCAAGGGAAGGCTCAAGTGTCATATGTTTATCTTACTAAATAAGAGGCTAAGAATTTAAATTAAAAATTCTTTAAGATTCTATAAGATATAGCCTTCTAGCTCCAGTTGCAGCCCACTGACTAGCTGGGCATCACTGATCTGGAGCAGGCACTGTGTAACTGCCGAGTGCTATTGCTGAGGGTAAGTTCGGCATTTCAGTTGTAGTACTCTAACTGGGGCAGTTGATACGATTTTGCTTTTAATGCATCCTTCCTTCTAGTACCTTTTCTCTTTTGAGATTTATCTACCTGACATTGAATTTTCTAGCTCAGTATGTAAATATCTCTTACTTAGGCTTTAGTCTGGCAGCTAATCTCATGTACTTGCCAGTCAAATCTGAGTATCTTCTTAGTGAAGATTCTGCTGGGGCCTCAGCCAGAGAGCTGCAGAATGGAAGGGGCTGAGGAGACTAGGTAGAAAACATGGAGCCAGGGAAAGAGTAGAGACCTCGTATTATACTTGTGACTAGATAAGGAAAAGAATGTATGTGTCAGAAGCTAAAGGTGTATGTGTGTGTATTTAAATTAGAGCAGAGTAGCTACCCAGAGGAGTTTCAGTTGACTAGACAGTTGAAACTAGTCATGTTATGACTGGAATTGTACAGCCTTTTCACGGTGAATATGTTGTTAAGAGAGTTAGATGTGAGTGCTCCTCCCCTCCAGTGATGGTAATTAATTCATTAAGAGATGTCTGTAAAAAAACTATATTAAATGGCTGATGAAGGTGCTTTTCTTCTAAAATGTTACAGGTAGCTCATGCAGTCAGCTGTGAAGTGATTTGTAATGCTTCATGAATGACAGTATCTGAGATAAGTTGGTGAGACTACACAGCTATTTATCTTCCTTTTAGACATCAACAGTATCCTGAGTAAGGTCCCTGTGACCACATGAGCGCTATGCTGCTTCGAAGTGGGAGAAGGGCTGATTCAGGAAAGATGTAGAGCTACTGAAACTAGCCAGACCATGATGTCTCAGGTCCCAGTGGTTCTAATCCATGATGTTCCAGCTTGATGGACAGAATTATGTGCTTACATCAGAGCCTTGAGTAGAACTCTGAAAAGTGTTTTGAAAAGACAAAGCATTATTTTCAGTGATCTCCTGAAATCACCTGAGTTCATAGGGTAACACACTGGTTGCTTATTGGTCCAGTCTTTGAAAAATAGCAAAAAAAACACTGTGGAACTACTACTTCCAGATTTTTCCATCTTCTTGAATTTATCAACTTAAAGCCAAGAAGAGCCATCACTGTGTATCAAGGGGCTGCAAAATAAATATCCAGTTCTTCTCTTTTCTTCTTCCCTTTTTGGGGGTGAGAGGACAGGGTAGAGGGCTTTTACTTTTTTCTTTTCCTGCTCTTTAAATGCACTTGGGATCCATTCCAAAACCAGCTTCTCCTCTGTTCCTTATTTTATTTGTCAGACAGGATCCTTTACTCCAGACAACCATTCATTCACCAAGTCCTTTCAGTTCTGCCTCCTAAATATCTCTAGAATCTGTCCACTTCTCAGCACACCTGCCACGCTGTTCAGGTAACCATGTTCTCTCACCTGGATTCCACAGTCTCAAACAACTATTGCTCACCTCTAATGCTTTCCTGTACATCAGCCAGAAAAATGTTTCTAAAACATAAACCTGACATGTTTATGCTTAAAACCCTTTAGTGAGTTTTTGTTTACCAAAACAATCCAAACCCATTGCTGTCTAGTTGATTCCAACTCAGGGTGATGAAAAACATTTGGAAATGGATAGTAGTAATAGTTGCACAATATGGTGAATGTAATTAATGTCACTGAATTGTATACTTAAAAATGGTTAAAATGGCTAATATTTTGTTATATATGTTTTACCACAATAATCTTTTTTTAAAAAAAAAAGAAGAAAAAACTTATTAGTGGCTTTTTATTGTCTTTACAATAAAATTTCAACTTATGTGAAGTTTGTAAGACCTTCCATACCCAGATTCCTTCCTCACCTCTTCTGCTTCATCTCTTATCAACCACTTTCCCCCCAACACACCACCACACCACACACACCACACCACACACACCACACCACACCACACCACACCCACACAC